>NC_056002.1:12304808-12618570 GCF_018446385.1 Zingiber officinale
TAACCCAAAGTATGAACACTAGAGGTAAAATAAAAAAAATAGCTTCGATACTATAACTCAAAGCCTGAACCCTAACAATTAAATTTTAAAAAAATATTTTAATTATTTTTTTAATTCAAAATTTTTAAAAAAAATTAAAAAGAAAAAAAAACGCTGAAATCCTACGCGACGTGCACAGTCGTGCACTGTAAACATCGCACAGGATATCAGCGCTGATATATATATATATATATATATTTTACTGTTGCATACTCATTATAATAATATATCTTTTTCATCTATATTCTTTTTAATATTAACATTCATTATCTATGAGTTTTATATTACACTCAATCATAAAATTATATCATATTAAATAAATATATTTTAATATATTTAAATTATTATTATTTAAAAAATATACTCATATTTTATTATTTATCCATTTTATTTAATTTTTAATTTCAAAATTTATAATTTATTTTAATAAATAAAATCATAAACCCTAAACCCTAAACTTCTTGCCATATTGAACATGTTCAATGTCTTGAATATTGTTCGTGTGAAGGGGTGTTATAACACCCTTTCATATTAGTTTTAACACTAATAGGGATGTCCCAGGGTGTAGCACAGACGGTGGGTGCATGATATATCTGGCGTAATGGTCAGATTTTGATTATTTGGAACTGACGATTTAGGGTTTACCCTATCATACGTCGAACGTTTGTGTACCTATATGTACCTTCCTTCATATCCGTGGGATCGACACTAGGGAAATCGTTAATGTTGTGGATCTACATTTAACACCAATAAGGGTGTTATAACGCCCCATTAATAGAGCAATATGGATGATCTAATAATTTACCGTCCTATCCGATCTACACAGATAAATATATATTTGGTGTAATTATCTATGCCCCAAGGGTCTAGCACAGACAGTCAACAGAATTATGATCTATAGTTTATTCTTTTAGGCGCCTAATATATATCTATATTTATCTCTCTTCATATTTATGGACCAATATTAGGGGACACCAAATAGCCGATCTTCTTTTGAAAAATGTAATTATCTGAGTGCCAAGTAATCGTTACATATTTTATAATGGTAGCAGCAACATATTAGCTTAGAAATTGCTAGGTTCGCTTGCCGGTGTGCTCAGCCGTCGATATGTCACGAGTTGTATTATCATGTCTGGGTCAGGCGCCACTGAATTCCGATCTCGGCAGCAAATTTAAGAGAACAAAGGGATTTGCGGACTGTCTTTGAATTTCCGCCAAGGCTACCATTAGGAAAAAAAAATGTTAATATATTGATTGGATTTCATTTTTAATTGACTGAAGGACAAGAGATTTATTTTTTTCTTAGGTCAAATTGTATTTTCCGGCCCTGGGCCAAAAATACTCAAGGGCCCAATTTTAATATATATATATACATATAATAATAATAATAATAACTTTTCCTCGAAGCCTTCGCCGAGACCCTGCTTTCGCCTGGACTCTCTTCGCCGAAACCCCTCCCCTCGCCCCTTGCCGAAGCGGCGAAGCCCCAGTTCTCTCACCCTCTCCATTCTCCTCGCCGAAGCCCTCCCTCGCCGCACCTTCTCAGTTCCCTCCCTCGCCGAGACGCCCTACATCGGTGAGACGAGGCTCTCTCTTCCATTGTTGATTTTACCCGCTGTGCCCGACCCTCCCTCGCCTCGACGAAGCTCCCTTGCCATATTAATCATGTTAATCATGTTTTGTTTCTGCACAAATTGGCAGTATCTGCTCCGTTCGTTTTTAGGTCTTAATCGTCCTTTTCTTTCGATCGCTCCCTTTGAGCGATGGATTTTTCCATATTAATATAGTTATTGCATCAATTTTTACTATTTTTTTTCCACCGTTTCTCGTATTGTCTCCCAAAAAAGTAAATCCGCTAGCTTAGCGGGCCCCCGGCCCCACCGATATGGACTTGTATGGTCCCTCAAGATTAGGGATTTGATTGCAGTGTTCGTAGGAACTCTAACGCCTTTCCAATATCTTATTTTGATCTGGGATCTGACATTTGAGTATTTTTCAAATTTTAAAAATTTGCATTCTAGTAGATTGTTTGAGTCCTTTGCTTGCGTGCTATGAACTTCAGATCCTGTGATTCCTAGTATTATTGCTACTTAGTTAATGTCTGTAATTTGAGGGAAATTGGTAATTTCACTCTAGGTTCAGTATTTTTTAGAACCATATTGTTCAGAGAGAATGTGCAGTAGTTCATTTAGATGAATATATGAAAGGAGAGAATGAGATTGGATGTGGAACATAATTCAAAAGCTGTGGTATGTAGATTCATCTCATAATTTTCAACCAACTCCAACTACTCTCACCTGTAATTTACTAAATATTTGATGAAGGTCACAATGTGGGGTTGTCGCATATGTATCATGCAAGCCTTTTGACCTTGTTTGCGTTTGATCTTTATTGTTTGAAGTGTGAATTGTCCCATTTTGCTAATTTTCAGAATAGAACTCCATGTCAACAGAATACTGTCCTGCTCACTTCTGACGGGAAATTAATTTGCTATGGTAACAATTTTATTTACCTATTACGGGTTGTTGTCGTCATTAATTTTGGATCAATACTGCAATTCTTTACTCTTTTGTTAGTTAGACCTTTGTGATGTCGTTAACATCATGTTGTGTAGTGGTTTTGCTAATTCTGAAACCAAATATTCTGCTTGATCGTGCTAGATAACAAATCTTTAATATATATAAGCAGAAGATTTATGATTAATTCTGATCCATAAGCTGCTGGTTTTCTTCTCTGTTTCCTCCACCATTCAGATGCAGATGTCTGCCAGGAATCTCAATGACGATGGCAAGTCCATCACCCTTAAGTTGCAGAGTTCAGACTTCATCTTTGACAACTTTAAGGCGAAGATCCAGGATGAGGAGGGCATCAGTATCACCTTCGACATGTTGCAGAGACCGAGTCAAAGAATGCGAATCTTCATCGAGCTTGCCTCCACTTCCAGGTTCAGCATAATTGCGCTGAAGGTTAAGAGCTCAGACACCATCGACAACGTCAAGGCCAAAATCCAGGACAAGGAGGGCATCCCCCCGGACCAGCAAAGGCTCGTCTTCGCCGGCAAGCAACTTGAGGACCACCGCACCTTGGCAGACTACTACATTCAAAAGGGATCGACCCTCCACCTTGTCCTCCGCGTTGGCATGCAAATTTTCGTCAAGACTGTCCGCGGCAAGACGATCACCCTCGTGATGGAGAGCTCGGACACCATCGACAATGTCAAGGCCAAAATCCAGGATAAGGAGGGCATCCCCCCGGACCAGCAAAGGCTCATCTTCTTCGACAAGCAACTTGAGGACGACCGCACCTTGGCGGACTACTGCATTCAAAAGGGATCGACCCTCCACCTTGCCCTCCGTGGTGGCATGCAAATTTTCGTCAAGACCCCCGGCAAGACGATCACCCTCGAGGTGGAGAGCTCAGATACCATCGACAATGTCAAGGCCAAAATCCAGGACAAGGAGGGCTTCCCCCCGGACAAGCAAAGGCTCAACTACGCTGGCAAGCAACTTCAGGATGGCTGCACCTTGGCCGATTACAACATTCAGAAGGAATCTACCCTCCACCTTGCCCTCAGCCTCAGCTTCCTCTGTAGCATGCAAATTTTCGTCAAGACTGTCCGCGGCAAGACGATCACCCTCGAGGTGAAGTGGTCGGACACCATTGACAATGTCAAGGCCAAAATCCAGGATAAGGAGGGTATACCCCCGGACCAGCAAAGGCTCATCTTCTTCGACAAGCAACTTGAGGACGACCGCACCTTGGCGGACTACTGCATTCAAAAGGGATCAACCCTCCACCTTGCCCTCCGTGTTGGCATGCAAATTTTCGTCAAGACCCCCGGCAAGACGATCACCCTCGAGGTGGAGAGCTCGGATACCATCGACAATGTCAAGGCCAAAATCCAGGACAAGGAGGGCTTCCCCCCGGACAAGCAAAGGCTCAACTACGCTGGCAAGCAACTTCAGGATGGCTGCACCTTGGCCGATTACAACATTCAGAAGGAATCTACCCTCCACCTTGTCCTCCACGGTGGCATGCATATTTTCATCAAGACAATCCACTACAAGACGATTACCCTCGAGGTGGAGAGGTCGGACACCATTGACGATGTCAAGGCCAAAATCCAGGACAAGGAGGGCTTCCCCCTAAACCGGCGAATTCTCGTCTTATCCGGCAAACAACTGCAGGGCGGCCGCACCTTGGCGGACTACCGCATTCATAATGGTTCGATCCTCCACCTGGTTATCCGCCCGTAATCTCTGTTTTGGGCGATATGGTTGGTCGATGTCTCTGTTCTTGTGCTATTGCCTTGTGGTTTCAACCCTGCTGTAGTCATCGGATGGTTTGTGTTTGTGAAGTCTATTTGAACAAAACAGAACAGTATGTTATAATTCTGATAAATTTCCTTATTTACCTCTTAATTTTTTACCAAGAGCTAAATCATGTCTGAGTCCTCACTCCTTGTAAAAGAATCATTTGGCCAGTCCTAAAATACTGATTTTGGAGTCACATTTATGTATTTTGATATTCTATTAGATAGCCAAGTATGATTTATTAAAAGATTGACCTAAAATCATCTAATACATACATATTTATATATGATAAGGACACATTTGAACAGCACCATTAGCAAGGCAACATCCAGATTAGACTTTTCATTATGCCTTGCAAGCATTTTGTAACATTCAGAGGCTTACTTTCTATACTCATCAAATTCCTTAATTTGTTCAAAAACAATGATAAATCTAAAACATATAATTATATCATATTGTTTTACACAATTTTTAATTGACTGAAAGGGCAAGATTTACTTTGTTCTTACGGTGACATCGCAAGAACTAAGAAGGGAACTCTTGCAAAAAAGACTACAAAAGTTTAAAATTTATAGTCAGGACCTTGCCGTGGGTGCGTCCCAACATTACCAGTAATTCGAGTACCGCACGTGCCGTGGGAGTGGATGATCGTTGTCTCTGTTTTTTGTGGGATTGTGTGTGGTTTCAAGTACGATGAACTGGTCCTCCGCTTTATGCTTCTGAGCTATCTTCAAACATCGAAACGTTTGACATTTTTCTAGTGAAGTCAAAGTCTTGTAGGTGATGATGCGAAAAAAAAATATCTGCTAAATCTATATTTTATCATCAAATTCACAACCATTCGTTGTCTGACTTTGACTGACAAGTCTTTTTCATAGGGTACCAAAAAACATTGGAAGAATAAAAAAATTTAACCGTGCAAGAATTTACAAGTTCCCATCCAACACATGATCGATTGGATATACCTAGTCTCCTAACAGCCAAGTACGTGAGTTGCCACATACTTTGTGGAAATGTCACCCAGGATATAACCCAGTGAGTTATCATATAGTAAATTTATAGAATTGAGTAAGAATTGAATTTTGACAAAGACTAAAGAATTATTTTTCTACGTAATAATGATATGAAGCAGTCGTTGGGGGTGAAAGACGGATTTCACCTTTTATGAAGAACTACGTGAAAATGTCAGTGTTAAGTAACCGTTACAATTTCATAATGATAGCAGCAATAGATCAGTTAGGAGAAATTGCAACGCTTGCCGGTGTGCTTAGCTGATCTGTCACAAGCCATATTATCATGTCTGGGCTTGTCACCCCTGAATTCCGATCTTGGATGAGTTATTTTGTAACGCAAATCTAAGTGAATAAAGGGATTCACTTTGAATCCCTGCAAAAAAAGACTACTAGATAATGGATCAGATTTAAGTCAATTTTATATCCTCTAAATGGTTAGAATACTAACTTGAATAACTTTTTTAATTTTTAAAATCATTATTAAATGTGTTTAAATAATATCATATTTTATGGATCAATTATATCATTTCTCATCTATTGTTATATTTAATTTAAAAAATAAACCTAATTAATTTTTATTAATAATACTTAATTAAATTTTTTTATTAGTTTATAATTTTTTAGTTAATAAATTTATTTTCTAGTTGGACTAGAAAGATTTACTATTTAACTTTAATCCCTATATCTGTTAGAAATATAGTATTATATTTTATTTCCTATTAATTACTATCTTTACGTTTTCAAATTTAAAAAAAAATCAATGACCTTGTAAATATTTATTAAATTCTTTTAAAAAATAATATTGAGTGAGAATAATAAGAAAAAAAGCTAGACATTATTAGATGATTTATTGAACAATGAACCCAACGTATTTGAAGTTGAAATAATAATAATAATAATAATAATAATCCTAGTTAGTTTCATTGACTATTCTAAGGATGATCAATTTAGTATGATAAAAGATTTTTATCGACTATTAGGAGAAATCGGGAAGTACACATGGTAGTCAGCTCAGAAGTCCAGCATCTTTTGGTTGCACCTCTTATTTAGAGAAAAAAATTCTACAAATATACTGATGCAGTGATGATAAGGGGCCTTATCCCGCGGCCACGGTGGAAGTCAAAGTCAAGGTGGTCAACACATAGCTAGCATCGGCCAGTCGGGCAAAGCATACCCCGACCGGGAGGAGAAGGTCCCAATCCGATCCCGCCTTCAACTCGGGGATTTGTCAAACGACCGACGCTCAATGGAGAAGGCGCTCAAGGTGCAGAAGCTGGGTCGAGTGGTCATTTGTGTCCCGCTCGGCCAAATAGCAAGACTCAACACAAGCAGAGTGGAACTTCAGCCGAGCGGCTACCTCGCTCGGCCTGGCAACAGGGCATGGCACAAACAAAGTGGAACTTCAGCTCAGCAGCTACCCTGTTCGGCCAGACGACTATCCCGTTCGGCCAAGCGGTAAGACTCGACATTGGCACATGGGATCTCCGGCCGAGCAAACGAGACACAAGAGACAGCGAAGTGACTGGCCAAGCGGCCAACCCGCTCGGAAGATTGTACGGCGAAGTGACATCCTTTTGAGAGTTAGTGTCGCCGACACCGAACATGGATAACCAGAAGATCGTACGACGAAAGCTTCCACTGCCACTTCAGAAATATACTCGACCTGTTAAGGTATTGTATCAGGGACACTTTACCCACAAGTCTTTTCAGAAAAAACTTGGGAGAGTGTGCCCGCCTTGGGAAGCATGCACGCGCATTACAGGAGCTCTATATAAAGGGGGTCCAAGCATCGGCAGAGGTATGTGCAATACACTGTTGTTGCTACTTGTCACTTTTGTTTGCTCCGCTTTCTACTTCATCGTCGGTGACTGACTTGAGGGTCGGAGGGCCAACGCCGAAAACCCCTTCCCTGGCTCGGCACTGACGTAGTCTGTGTTGCAGGTCGAAGCGGAGTCCACAGGAGGTCTGCGGGAGCTCCACATCCCCAGCTTGCTATCTCATCGACTTTCGAACAGGATCATACGTCATAATTGGGGATCGAACCGTGGTTGTCTGGGTGACAACCTGGATGTGCTACCACGGCACCATAGTCCCGGAGACGCGGTGGGACATCCAAGTTGTCACACAGACACTCGTGATTCAAATCCCAACCAGGAACGGAGCCAAAGGGGAGGCGATGGTACCCCTAAGATATGTATGAGATATTGAATAGAGGGTGAAAGAGAGGCGTATTTAGGGGGGAACCAAAGGATGTTGGGCTGACGGCGTGGTTGTCTGGGTGACAACCTGGATGTGCTACCACGACACCATAGCCCCGGAGACGCGGTAGGACATCCAAGTTGTCACCCAGACACTCGTGATTCAAATCCCAATTAGGAACGAAGCCAAAGGGGAGGCGATGGCGACAGCAGGCCCCCCCCCCCCCCCAAGATATGTATGAGATATTGAATAGAGGGTGAAAGAGAGGCGTATTTAGGGGGGAACCAAAGGATGTTGGGCTGACGGCCATGTGCGCTTTCAAATTTATCCTGGTGATCAGTAGAAAATTTACATGGGACAGGATCGGTCATCTCATGAATAATCAATGAGGCTAACTGAAATTATTATTATTTTTTATTTTTATTATTTTATTTTATTTTAAAGTTGAAAATGAAATTGATCTTGGGACTTGGGCTGTCCGATTTGTCATTTCCTTGTGATTGACTGATTGTGATTCTCTTAGGAATACGTCTAAAGCTGCACCCTTGGCATACACTTTTAATAATATGACTTGTAATTTTCTGCATGAGACATAAATTTAATTGCAATATGAAGAACTGTAAATAATTAAAGCACAATATTCAAATTAATATGTACCTTATCTTGCTCATATATTTTGACATCTTTCACAATGAAGATAACTTCTTTTATACTGAGTAATTAACTAAAATAACTAAGCCCTATTGGCAAATTTAAAATGTTCAACCCACTTACTTTAAGATCATCATACCGTCCAGATGGAGCATTTGCAACAGCAAGCATTGATGTTCTGGAATTGAGCACTATGATCATTCCTGCTTTAGCGATAGAAATAATTTGATGTTCCATGGCATCATGAATTGCAACTCTGAAATTTGAAGGAAAAGAATGTAGTGTATAGAACAAGGTTCCAAACAAAAATTCAGGAATATATACCCACACAAAAGAGAACAATGATATACATAAGAAAAAATCTTAAGAAAATATTCAGGGATAGACACAAATTCATGGTCCATCATTTTATTTTTTTGTAAGTCCCATCATGTTATGTGTATTTCTTTGAGATTATTTTTTGTGCATATAATTTTTTCACAAAAGAATCCTTGAAAAAAAATAAGTCTAAAACTTAATACCATAGAAGCCTTTTTGTCAAATTCATGCATCCATACTACTCCACCATCTGTTAAAACGATGACACTCCCTTCCTGATAAAATTCAGGTTGAGATCAAAGAGTTTCAAGTTGTGGTTAGTAGAGTAGATTTTACTAGGATGTTTTGATCCCACGTAATTCTAGATATGTAAAGTCTATCTAGAATTTCAATGATATAAAGTTTTTTTTTTTTTTTTGTTAATAATACTCAACTTCACTTAAATACATCTGAATAAGTAGAGAAGAGAACAAGAGAGAGAGAGAAAAAAAACGAAGGGCATATAACAGATAAAAGAACAACGTGATTTAGGGAGACCAAATTTACAGAGCTACTATCACGGATCACTAATGTGATTAGACAAGTAGTTGATGAACCTTTTCCTGATAAATAACTCTAGTTAACAATTGGTGGGCTAATAAATAATTCAACAAAAAAGGAAGAGAAACATTCTTGATTTCCTTGTTTGACTAGGAAAAAGAAAAACAATAATCTGTTTAAGATATACTGAAATCTGCTCATCAAACAAATGAAAATCAATTTCCAGTAAGTGCAATGTAGCAATAACCTGACAAAAAAATAGAGTACCTTATTCTGCTGTTTGGCTTTAGTTCATCTTGAAGTGGCAAGGGTAAAGGTGCAGGTGAGGAATCCATCAAACTTGTAGTTCTGTGATCAAACTTGTAGTTAAGAAATATCGTATAAAAAATAATAAAATATTAAAAATAATTTATTTAATGTCATTAATAAATTCATTCAACTATTATCATTCAACAAAAATATATTAGAATTCATATCATATTTCCAAAAAAATATAATTCAACAAAAATAAATTAAGCATCTATACGTTACTCCTAATTTAATTATATTTTAACATCATTCAAAAAAGTAAAATAGATAAGTTTCAACTTTGAATTAATTGAAAATTTCTTTACCACTTGATATTGTAATGTCCTATAAAAATATAAAATAATGAGAAATAAAATAATTGATCTAATACTATTAAATTTAACGAAATTAAGTTGTATTAAAAAATTATCCCATCAACATCAATAGTATTCTCATCATATTCAATTGAAGAGTAATATGCTTTTATTTTTTTTGTGAACTTGCTACAAAATTCAATGAAAAAGATAAATAATTATTGGAGATTATAAAAGAAGAATATTTTTATACAAAATAATAAAAATTAATTTGTAATTTATATTACCTTGTTTCTCATTATTTAACCCACTTTGAGTATACATCAATATTTCTATCATTTTTGGATGAAACTTGTATCTATGAAAGCTCACCAATCTACCACATGTACTAAATATAGATTTTGAAGCCACAGTCAATATTAGAATGACAAGTATATCCTGTGTCATCCTCTTTGGAATGACAAATATATCTTGTGTCATCCTCATTGGAATGACAAGTATATCCTGTGTCATCCTCGGCAAAGTAGGATACTTGATTAAGCTACCATTAATAAAAAAAAAGTTATGGTACGTTTGATTTGTGCATTTTCTATTTTAATTTTTTGAAAAATGTGCTTCTAAAAAAATGATGTTTGGTTTATATTTTTATATCTATTTTCTAAAAAAATAGATAATATTTTTTAAAAAAATAGAAAATATCTAAAAATCATTTTTTATTTTCTAGAAAACGAGTGTTTTCCAAAAAATAAAAATGAAAAACAAGTAGACCAAACCCACCTTTAATAATTTGATAGGATTTCCTGTTTAGATAATCAAATGAAGGGACAATTCATGGATTGCATTAGTCTATTTGTAGAAGATATGTTAACTTTGTGTTTTTGAACGGCACGTGATCTTCTTTCTAATTGAAAAGATCACATAGCTTAAGGCTGTATAAATTTTTGTTGATTGCTTTCATTCCAAGTGGCAAAAGGTCTGTCTTTGTCACTAAACAAACTCTTAGACTCAAGCTAAATTTATAATCAGTAGGAACAAAGAAAATGCAAATATTTGACATGAGCAGTAACAAAGAAAATGCAAATATTTGACATGAGTTTCCTTTAGACGATCTTTAGTGGAGCCGCTTTTGGCAACACGTTCACTTCTAACCTATCAAGTAAGTTCAGTACACCTTCAATCTGTTGTCATGTACAAGATCAATTAATATTGAATCGTATTGTTTATTGGTGTTATGGGTGATCGATGTCTCTGTTTTTGTGATTTCAAGTCTGATGTAGTGATCGGTTTGTGTCAAGTCTATTTGAACAGAACAGTATGATATAATTCTGATTTCAGCCTTTATCTTTAATATAATAAACTATGCCTTAAATATTATCATTATTTGTGTTAATTTTTTACTAAGAGCTAATCATGTCTGAGTCCCCACTCCCAGTAGAAGAATCATTTTGGCCGGCCCTAAAATACTGATTTTGGAATCACATATATGTATTTTGATATTCTATTAGAAAGCCAAGAATGATTTAATAAGCACGCTTATTATTAAATATAAAAAGAAAAAGACTGATCTAAAATCATCTAACAAACACATATTTATATATGATAAGGACATTAGTACAGTAGATTAGCAAGGCAACATCCAGATTAGACTTTTCATGTTGTCTGGCAAGCATTTTGTATTGTTGAGTAGCTCACTTTCTAAATTCAGCAAATTCTTTAATATTTTTTAAACAATGACAAATCTCTAAAACATATAAGTATATTATATTGTTTTTAAGAATTTTTAATTAACTGAAAGGGCAAGATTTATTTTTCTAGGTCAAATTGTATTTTTTATCTGTTGGAGAAGACGAAGAGCATGCACAGAGATATAACTACAGCTGTTGAAGAAGACGAAGAGCATGCAGAGAGATATGGAAACTATAATGCAGAGGGTTAATTCGATCCTACTTGTATTGGCACTGTCCCAACCTCTCACAATGAGATGATGAGACCACTACTTAAGTGTGGGCCCCACCACCTCATTGTGAGAGGTTGGGGCAGTGCCAGGGTGAAATTTGATTACTACACAATTATTATAACTTAGTATTTCGAGAAGCATAACACTGGAAATAACTTCGTTATCTGCACGATCGCTAAAAATTGTGTTCATCCTTGGGCACTCGACGTGCAGGAACACTGTGATTGTCCATAAGCTGCTGTTTTTCTTCTCTGTTACCTCCACAATTCAGATGCAGATGTCTGCCAAGAATCTCAATGACGATGGCAAACAGCTTGAGGACGGCTGGACCTTGGCGGACTACAACATTCAAACGGAGTCCACAATAAATCTGGTTCTCCGCCTTCCTTGTCGGATCTCTTGCCCTCCTTGATGTTGCATTGGGTTGTTGTTGGTGTCTAGTTCTGTCCCTGCTGCCTGGTCTCGTGGAAAGATCGTTATCTCTGTTTTTTTGTGTGATTTTGTGCGTGTGGTTTCAAGTATGGTGAACTGGAGCTTTGCTTTATGCTTCTGAGTTTTGTTCAAACATCAAAACATGGCAGTTTCTAATGTAATGAATTGAAGGTGATGACGCAAAAAAAAATGATAAATCGAAATTTTATCATCAAATTCACCACCAGTCGTTGACTGTGCCTTACGCCAAAGTCTTTTTCAGACTTCAGAGGATACCAAAAACATGTTTGAAGAACCAGCAAATTTAACAGTGGAAGATTTTTCAAGTTACAGTTTGGGATCCTACACATGATCGATTGATTTCCTAAATTTATAAATCTCAATTTATATACCTTTCTCCTAACACTTTCCCACCCTATTCAACCAGAGCCAAGTAGCCGTTACATATTTCGTAATGGTTGCCGCAATAGATCAGCTCAGAGTAATTGCCATGGTCATTTGCTGGTGTGCTCAGCCGGTGATCAATCACTAGTCAGAATATCATGTCTGGGTTTGTCGCCGCGGAATTCCGATCTCGCATGAGTTAACTCGGGCAGCAAATCGAAGTGAACAAAGGGATTCGCCGACTGAAGTAGCTTCTGGTGATATGTTGACGAACATCAATGTCTTTGAATCTCCGCCAAGACAAGGCTACCATTAAGAAAAAAAAGTTAATAATTAGATTGGAATTCCTGCTTAGATCATCAAATGAAGAAACATTTCATGAATTGCATTAGTCCTCTACCTGTAGAAGATATGTTAACTTTGAGTTCCGGAAAGGCACATGATCTTCTTTCTTTGCAATTGAAAATATCACATCGCTTAAGGCTGACAAGCTTTTGTTGATTGCCTACGTTTCAAGTGACAAAAAGTTTGTCAGTAAACAAACTACTTAAACTAAAGCTAGAATTTATAATCAGCAGGAATGAAGAAAATGCAAATATTTGACCTGAGTTTCCTTTAGACGATCCCCAGTAGAACCACTTTTGGCAAGACGTTCACTTCCAGCAAGATCAATTAAGTTTAATATACCTTCAATTTGTTGTTCTGTTCTCTGAAGTAAATATTATGTGAACAATATGTGCAAGTTTAGTAGCATACACGACGATTTTATTAGCATACACAATGAGTTTCTCACCTCATTCACACCAACAATTTTTAAAGTGAAGACAAAATGGCTTCTTGAAGATTGCTCATTCATTTGGGTCTTACCCACAGACCTGATACAAAATGAAATAGAGGCTTCAAAGTTAAGCTTAAAATGCACAGAGATACACTTGTAAAAGGAAAATAGCATGGTGTTGGTGTGAGATCCTAAACGTAGGTTAGTAAGCAACTTTAAATATCATGATCGTATTTAATGAAAAATAATATGACAATATCACTTATTTAAATTTATTTTACATATGTAAATATTCAATAATTTTTCAAATTTATGAAATAAAAATATAAATGTTGCATTTAAAATATCTAATTCTACGAAATAGGAAATGCAGTCATTCTAAGTTGCATCTGCAGCTTGCAAATCCTAATTTCAAATGGATTTGAACTTGCAAGAAATTTTGCAGGCAACCAAATGCTTGCACTAATTGCTGGTAACCAAACAGCTTCCAAGTTAATTCGCACAATAAATAACAGGATCTTTAGCTTCACTAACATATTTCATGTTTCAATACTTCATTTGTGAAGCAAGCTCATACTCAAATAGACTAGGTATGCAAGGGGGTTTAATCTTAGGTTACAAATTGGTCTCCTATCGATTATCCAGTTAACCAACATTAAGAATTTGTGAAGCACAATTTCAAACTAGATAAAATGTTGTATTTGCTGAAAGTTAAAATCTATTGATCAGATGAACACACGAGCAGTTTCCCCATAGTTAACAGACAACAATTTTACCACATTAGTGTAACAAATATAAGTTTTTAGACAACCACCTCAGCACATTTTACCTGTTCATTGAAGCCTGTTGAAGGAGAAATGAGACATGCTCACTGCTACAAACATTAACAATAGTAAGATCAGACACAACCGCATTTCCATTACTGTCATGCTTGATTGAATACTGCTTGGTCAGGCCACCACTTGTATCTACACTAGTAGGTCGGCTAGGTGATAGCAAATCACGAACTGTTTCATTATAGATTTCCAACATGGAAGCCTGAAAAAAAAATGAATAAATCAGAATCACCTACAGTAAACATGTCACTCAAAATGAAAGGATAGGTAAAGGGCAAAAACAATGTAAGATAACTTGCTTACCTGCATTTTGTATTTCCAACCTTGAGATTGTAGAGATTGACTAGTCTGAAAAATTTGCTCCAGGGATCTTGGAATAAGTCCTTTCTGTTCAGGGCATTCAGTATTGCCCATCATGGTATAAGTTTTGCCAGAACCAGTTTGCCCATAAGCAAATATGCAAACCTATAGGATAGCAATTTTTTCTTAGAGCAAAGAAAAACATATAGTTCAAATGCAACTACAAGAGGATCAAACAAATCCACAACAATGTTGAGCAAAATGGAGTAGGTGGGTAAGAAATAACATCAAATAAAAGAAGTAAATCCAGCAAAATCAATTTGTCTCAATTCACCCACAAAAACAAATTATGAATACAATTTAAAAAACTATACAAAACTATTTACAAGAGTACAATTAAATAATCTGAAAAGAAATTTATATGTCAATTCAATACCTTGTAGCCATCAAGTGCACTCTGAATTAGCTGAGATATTTCTTCAAAAACTTCTCCTTGAGAAGCTCCCTGATTGAATACTTTGTCAAAAGTGAAGGAGTACATTTGGGCTGTTTATATTGCATTCATGAATGCTCAGTACTCTTGTATTACAAATGGCTAAGTAGATATGATCAAGCAGAGTGCTCAATAACCAGTAACAAAAGCACAATTTAGGCGTACCATTATTTGTCATGTCAATCCCACTTCCAAGAGATTCAATGGATGTTGGATAAGAAACAACAGATCCGTCTGTACCGCCCAATTCAGTATCATGTAAAAGAGGACGAACTCTACAGAATACGCGAATATTTCCTTTAAGTTCCTGTAGATAAGAGATTCAGCACAACCATAATTTTAAAATACATGTTAAATAAACTTCCATACCAATATGGTGTTATGCAACTTTTTTCGTATCTTTTCTGCTTCCACTATTTGTAGCTCTGCATTTACAAGGCGATCTTGCAAATCAATAACAGTTTTCTGCTGCTCTTCATATTCTGATATCACCTCAATAGCTGTCAAGTCGGCTCTCTAAGAAAACAAAAATGTTACAAACGGAATATTTTACACAACACTAATTGTACACAATTTGATTCCTTCGACACAATAATGAATGGTAAAATTGCATTACTTACCTTCAATTTCTCATTGGAAAAAGTAAGTTGTTGTCGCAAGAGTTTAATTTCTCCACTTTGAGAAAAGCATGCCTCCTATGAATGATAAAAACAAATATATCATCACACTTGAGAATAGCAAAACAAGGATGTTGATGTTTAGGAGTACAAACCTCAAGAAGAGCAGCCCTTGCCGTTATTGTTTCTAATGATTTTGAAGATTTTCCACTAATTTCTTTGTATTCAGCAACTTCCATGGTCAAACTTTGCACTTGTGCCAATAAATGATCGCGGTCATCTCGCACTTGCTGAAACTCTGTTCTAATAAAACTGATCTCCTTTTTTAACTCGTCTTTTTGCTTGACAGCATCTTGCTGAGAAGACTGAAAGTAACCAAACCTTTAGGATCAATTAACTGAACCAATAGCTAATTATGACAACATCAATATCAAAAGCAATTAGAAAAGGTCTGCCTACAACAAGTAAACAGTGTGCAACTGATCATAAATTAACTATAATGAATAAGGATGTGACACAGGAACATGTTAGAATATCCATAAGAGTGTCAAAACAAGATTCTTATCTAGAATTGTCTGTGTGAATTTTCAAATCATGAATCATATTGAATCTTGAATTATAAGATTGAGATAAAATTACAAAATGTGTTAAAAAAGAATCTACATTATTCAGAATATTTTTGATATCCTATGTTATGTAAAATAATATAACACTCTTAATAGTATAACATTATGAATCAACTATGTTGACACTAATCCATGACAAAAATATATAATATAATTACAATAAAGTACAAGTTATGGTCACTTTGTCCCATTAAGAATTAAATGAAATGTTTAATAGGAAAATTTGCCCTTAAATGCTTGATATTGAATTTTTTTTACAAACCATTGCTATCAACTTACAGTCTCAAACTCTCAATACAACAACAACAACAACCAAGCCTTTTCCCACTAGGTGGGGTCGGCTGTATGAATCCTTTTACGCCATTGAGCTCTATCTCCTATTATATCATCATCTATATTTAAATAAATTTTATCTTATTTTATTGTTGCTAACCAAGTCTTTTTTGGTCTTCCACTTCCTCGTTTGATATGCATATTTATCATAGTTTCACATCGCCTAACTGGAGCATTTATTGGTCGTCTAAGTACATGTTCGTACCATCTTAAACGTGTCTCTCGGAGTTTTCCCTCAATAGATGCAACTCCGACTTTCTCTCTAATGCTCTCATTTCTTATTTTGTCCATCTTCGTATGTCCACACATCCACCTTAACATCCTCATCTTTGCAACTCTCATCTTCTGCTCGTGTGCTCGAGTCATAGCCCAACATTCAGCTCCATATAACATAGCAGGTCTAACTGCGGTTTTATAGAACTTACCTTTAAGTTTAAGAGATACTTTTCGGTCACATAAAATACTCGACGCTCCCCTCTATTTCACCCATCCTGCTTGTATTCTATGTAAGACATCTCTCTCAATCCCTCCATCATTTTGTAAAAATGATCCTAAATATTTAAATCGCTCGGTTCCAGGCAACTCGTCCTCGTCCTCAAACTCTCAATAACATCAAGAAAATTGAAAAGACAAAAAGGCAGACCATGACCATGCTGCATGAAAACAAAAAAGAAAGATAATTAACACACCACCAGTTTCACTGCCATTATTATTCCATATGCCGATGAAATTGGTTCTTCTCAGTCATTATTAGGTGTCAAGTCGACATCACTTACCATTCAACTCTATCTCAATGTGACATGGTTTTCTTCTTATATGTTACCAATGACTTTGAGATTCCATTCTTTTTGAGATTTATATTTCTATAGTATAACACAAAGGATTGGTTGTTGTTGTATCACACAAAGTTCATCATTTCTTCTATAATGGCTTCAATTTAATTTCTAATTTCAGGTCTAATATACAGCCTTATGTATTTGATTTACTTTTGATTAATTGGATTTAGCATTTAATGGGTTGGTTTTTTATTTTTAACATCATATAAAATAAGATTCATATCAAATCTTATTGAATCAAACTTAATTGTCATGATTCTATTAACATCATGTTCATACGTAAGGACAATATTGTTTTACAAGATGACCATTACAAAATATAACAAACCATGAATCTTATGATTCTGACCAGTAATGATGTCCATTATTATATCAGCTCAAGGCACTCATGCAAATTTCCATGTAATTTGATTTTCAAAAGACCTTAAATAGAGGAAGTACACTACAAATTCCACAAAAGGATCCTAAGAATTTTGAATGAAATATATAATAAAATAATACCACTGGCATCCATCCCACTTGTTTGATGTTACAAACAACCTGACTTCTAAATTTTCAGCAGACTAAAAGATCTGCTAAAGTCAAGTCATAATGTCCAAAAGGAATACAAGAGACTCATTAGAACAATTGATTGAGAATGAGAATACCCCTAAAACAGAGATATTAGATTCTGTGAAGAAAAATAAAGAGCGCAAACTCAATGAATTGCATATTTTATAAGAAATAGAAAAAATCTATGCCATTCAGCAGTAAAACAAATAGAAGACATGTAAACAACCTGATCTCCACACTTGGAAAAAGAATACATTATTGGAAGAAGAGCGAAACAAATTTTTAGGGCACCAACCATGAATTTCAATAGTAAAAGATTTTTTTTAAGAAAATAAACTAACCCGAGAAGAATCAAGTTGGTTTTTGAGTGAACTTGCATGCTCCCTTGTACTAGTTAGGCTTTCCATTATGGCACTCTTCTCTTTATGTAATCTTGAGATTGTTTCACCATTTTTATTGGCCTCATTTTGAAGATTACTGTTGTACTGTTGCAAACTGGCATTGTATTCTTGCAATCTCCTATTAGTTTCTTGAAGCATTTTTAACTGAAAAATCAGGTTAAGAAAATCTGTGAAATATGAATCACCATATGAATGTTTAATCACACTGAACAGAAACATACCTGGTCACTGACACATTTCTTCTCTTGGGTAATCTTTTCTAAATCTTTGGATATAGTATCTCGAGATGTCTCAATTTCAACCCTTGTTTTCCTTTCATTTTCATAAAATTTAACAGCAGTCTGCAGAAATGTAAATTTTAAACAGTCAAGTTTGGTCAGCTAATTAACATGAGAATCATCATCAGTCTTACCAATCTATCAGTTTCTTCCTTTCTGAAGCCATCCTGCAAATTAGAATGCATGATTTGAAGCTCCTTGAAAGCCGATTCTATTTGATCAATTGTAGCCCTCATGTCAGTTTCTACAAGCACACACAAATAAAACAAAAAAAGATGAGATGATCATCAACTCTTAATAAAGAGTCACAAGATTCTGTTTTGAAACAATCTTCCGAATTTCAAAATTGAAATTCATTTCGGCGAATAAAAGTTCATGCGTGCATTCTGGTTTACCTATCACTCTGTGCCTTTTCTCTTCAGAATCCAACTCATTTCGAAGTTTTTCTTGCTCTGCCAAGTAGTCATCTTCAAGCTCCATGTACCATCTGATGCAAATTCGAAGCTTTTTAATGTACTCCGTCATCTGTTCACTCTTTCCCTGTAAATTTGACACGGAAAACAATTCAACACAACAAAAGAAACGAATTTGGTCGATAAGAAAATAACTTCCACGAGCGTAACCTTGAAATCGTTCTTGTTCTTTCCTTTCATCTTCTCGCGCAGCAACGTCTCCACATCCTCCCTTGACCCAAACTCGATCCCCGCAGTGCTCCCAGCATCCGAGCACGAGTTATTCTGATCTCCAGTGGTTGAGCCGGCATTGACGGAGGAAAGCACCTGCCGCGGCACGCGGGGGCTGTGATTAGGACCAGCCATCTTTCCAAGGGCCGCGACCCTCCGCTTGTCAATGGGCGTCGCCTCGTCCAGATTCTCCTTCTTCTGCAACAACCAGAAATAAGCCGAAGTTAGATCCTTCGAAACCCCACCAAAGAACGCAAGCCCGCCGGAGCTCACGCTTGAAGGGCTTCGAGTTGCGGCCGGGTGGGCGGGCACGGGGGGCCTCATCTGGGACCGCGAGGACATGGTCTCGATCCCGACCGCAAAGGCAGAAGAGGAGTGTGGAGACGAAGGGAAATCGAGGATAAAAATGCCTCTCTTTTTTTTCGTATATCGATCTTGTTGCTTGTTAGGGTTCTTGAAGGAGCTCTTTCTCGTCGGCGTCGACGTCACGTGAGAGCGAGGGATTTGAATTATTTTGAATTCGTTACCAGTGGAATGAGCAGGAACGGTATCGGATCTGATTCGTTAAAACAACATTCGATCCGTTAGCCCTTTCTATTAAACGAAATTGAGATGGATTTAACTAACATTATTGTAAATTAATTATTATTATTTACAAATTTTTTTTTCTAAAAAACTCAAATGCATCACCAATGATCATCTTTTATGCATTATCATTATCATTATCATTAATAAAAAAAATCATTAAAAAAGCTTATCGAAGGGACAAAGTTGCCATGAGATCATACTTGATGAAATTGTCGTTACAAACTGACTCGCTACCCATTCCGCCATTCGAATCTATGAGCTATTGAAATGTTGCTTTTTCTCCATTGCACCAACAAAAAACACAAAAAGTGAAGAGATGAGAACTACTTGCTACTTGCCATTTCATGCAAGAACATGAAAATCAGTTCATCTTTCATCATCCAATCAGCGGTTGCAGAGATGGACAAATCCACCAATTTGATTTATTCATGCTGGAAAGGGAGAGCTGACCTAACTTAGACCTAACGAAGTAAGACGTAAGATGCTTAGACTAGTTAATTGGCCTTCGAGAGAAGGAACAATTGTTGCAGTTTGCATGAGATTTTGGAAAGCAGTGTGATGATTTATCAACTTAATTAATCAAGTTATGATATTGATGTGTCGGCAAACTTTATGGCAACTCTACTGTTAGATGTGAGCCAAACTTCCATTTAACGAAATAATCATGGAACTAAATTAATTCAATTTATTCAAAAATTTAATTTTTATTAAAAATATCAACTATTTCAGTTAAATCAATGTGATTTTAATTTTAAAATTTAAAAATCAGTTAAATCAATTTTTTATTAAATAAACAATAAAAATTTAATATTTTTATTTAATTGAATAATTTTTTTATTAATATATATATATATTGAAATAGATTAATTTAATTACCCAGAATTGATGATTTTTTTCTTTCTATCTATCACCTTTCTTAATATTATTAACTATTGATTTGATGGAGGAAAATATATTTTTCAACTTTAGCAACTCTACAAAAAGGCACATTCTATTATTATTTTCACGAAAAGGGTGTTTCAATTTTTTTAAAAATTTAAATACCATATCACTTTATTTGTATTTTAAAAACATTTTTATTATATTATTATTCTAATAACTTTATTTAAAACTACTACAAACATATAATAATTATGTTCAAAGATTAATACAACATAAGATAATTTGATTAAAATTATAATAAAATTGTTATATGATCATGTTCGAAAATCGATGAGATATAAAACTAGGAATGTAGCGCTCCCGTCGATCTCCTATGAACTTCGCTCGGACTTACAATATAGATTACGTCAGTGCTGAGGCAGAGAAGGGATCCCGACGTTAGTCCTCCGACGTTCAAGTCAGTCATCGACGATGAAGTAGAAGGCGGAGCAAAATGAATAGTAGCGAGAATAATATCTATTGCATATTGTGTACCTCCGCCGATACTTGGACCCAGTGGCGTAGCTAGGATTTTTCACTCAGGAAGGGCAAAGCGACGGAGTCGGCGAACGGTGACGGTGATGCTGGCAGCAAACAACGGTGTCGCCTAAGCGAAAGAAATCAATTAAGTAAATTTCACCTCAATTAAAAGGTGTTTTTTGTATGGAGCATCGGCAAAGCGACGCATTAGCCAAGTGAAGACAACGACCATGTAACAAATGACAGTGACGATGGTAGCAATCGGTGTTCGGCGATAGCGACTTGGGTTATAATGGCAGCGACATGTCGCGAAAGATTTTATGGGTAAAATTAGAATTAGAAAAAAGAATATGAAAGAAATAATAGAAAGAAAAAAAAATGAAAAGAGGAAAATAAAGTTCCGGATTAGAGGAGGAAGAAGAAAAATGGATAAAGAAAAAATTTGACTTGGGAAAAGAAGAAAATGGGTTAGGCTGAAAGGGTTTTAATTGGAATTCTTTTGCTAAAAAGACGAGAAAGTTTCAAAATTTATGACTATATATTTTTGTTTAAAATTTTTTTCCCATCGTATTAATATTTTCCTTGAATTTCAGGGGGTGCGATCGCACCCCCTGAGCCTTATATAGCTACGCCCCTACTTAGACCCCTATATAGCGTGCGTGCACGCTCCCCAAGGCGAGCACACTTCTCAAAGTTTTTCCTTAAAAGACTTGTTAGTAAAGTGTCCATAACACAGTAGCTTAACAAGCCGAACATATCTCTGAAGTGACAGTGGAAGCTTCCGTCGTACGATCTTCTAATTGTCCATGCCCGATGTCGACGGCACTAATTCCCAAAGGGATGTCAATAGATATCAGAGGGAGTATGCTGTTAGGTCGAGCGGGTTGGCTGCTCAGCCGGAACTTCGTTGTTCCTGTGTCTCATCCGCTCGGCCGAAACTCCACTGCATTTGTGCCCGTCCACTCGGCCGGAATTCCATTGTGATTGTGTCACGTTCACTCGACCGAAGTTCCAATTTGTCTGTCGAGTCCTGCTGCCTGACCGAGCGGTGTAGACGCTCGGCCCGGCCTCTACACAGTATTTCTTCCTCTGTCCAGCGTTCAATACTCCATTAAGCGTCGGTCATTTGACACCTCCTCGTGTCAACGGCGAGGTCGAATCGAACTCTTCCCTCCGGTCAGGGCATGACCGCCCGATCGACCGATGATGTATTAACGTTGACTCGATTGCCCGAACGACCGATGCTATCTCAGCATTGACCGCCTTGACTTTGACCTCCACCGTGATAACTATCCTCCGCGGGGTGGGGCCCCTCCTTATCACCGCATCACATGCCTCCCCCTTAAGTCTAGTCGAAGGAGGCTGCAAGTCCGATTGACTGGACAAAAATTTTCTGTGAAGCTTGCCACCCGATCGCCTTCAACACTCCTTGGTTTCTGATCGGGATAACGTGGCGCAACGGTCGACTATGTGACTGCTCTATGCCGGTCGGCCTATTGAAGCTTGTCGTTTGGCCGTAGGTCTGCTACCTTAAGCCAATCGGCGCCACAAACATTTATACTTGTGAAATCTTTTCTTGGGTTGTCTTGGGCGAGCACGATACGAGCTTACGTCACCCATATTTTTGGGAAATCGTGCAAATCCATGCGCATTATGGCTGAGCGCGTTCCTATGCCTTTTAATTGTCTTCATTAAATGTTGACCCGTGGTGCGGCGTCATGTGTCACGCCCACTGCTGCCGCACGCCTGACGTGACAGGAAGATATCCGTTGGCGATGTAACCTTTGGCGTTTCAAATTCAACAGCCCGATCTCTGCCTAGGTTTCCGCAACCTAGATCGGACGGCTCCGGTCGGGCAGCCCCGAGGCTTATAAGCCTGTGTGCGTCGCCACCTCCTTCACATCTTCATCTTCGAGCTTCTTCGATGATAACTCAGTCTGTGCTCCAGCTACATTCCTCCTTTCCTGCTCCTCTGGCGACCCTTTTTCCAGTAATCTTCCTTCCAATCGCACCCGTATTCGAGTTTTCGGCGTTTCTTTGTGTTCCGACGATATTCTGCCAGTAGTCTTCCTTCCCCTCGCATCCTTTCACTGCTTGTTTTTTGTGATGACGAGTTCCTCTCAGCCGCCTATCGCCGTCCTTTGGCTTTGGTACACCTCTACTGAGTCCAAGTTTGACACTGGTGACGCTGAGAGTCTGAGCGCCACTTTTGAGTTTCATTCTGGATACAAGATTGTTCTTCCTTCTCCTTTCGATCGGCCAAACTCTCCACCGCCCGACTGTCTCACCTTCTTTAGGGATCAGTTTACCGTCGGTCTGTAATTTCCTATTCATCCCTTCTTTCCCGCCATTTGTAAATACTTTCGCATCTCCCTTCACCAATTAGTACCAAACTCTTTTCGGCTGCTGCGCGGGGTAGTTATTCTATTCTGCCTGCACGACATTCCTCTCACTACTCGGATCTTCCACTATTTTTATTACCCGAAATTATCCGAGTCGGGGACTTTCCTTTTCCAAGCTCGAGTGGGCTTAGTTTTCTTTGACAAAATACGAACCTCCAACAAGTATTGGAGGGAATACTTCTTTTTTGTACGCCTTTCCTAGCGACCAAACTTCCAGACCCACTGACAGCTCGAAGTGGCGAATCAACCTCCTTTGAAACAGTACAAGAGCCGATCAGACTACCTCAACACAGCTTCGATGTTGGCCGGTCAGAAGTATGACATCCATAAGTTGCTGCTGGAGGGTGTCCTCTACATCTTTGGCTTGAGTCTGATCCACACCCGGTTTCCGTCCAACTTAGGTATGCAACTTCCTCACTCCTTCCTTTGATTCTAACTGATTTTTCTTCCTCTTTTGCAGCCGAAGTCATGCTACGTGCACGTCTGGCCGACAAGGCTAAGCTTGCGGATGTCGCGATCAACGCGGCAGTTGTGGAGGAGTTAGAGAGTCGTGGTCTGCAGCCGGTCAGCTCTCAAGAAGACCCCCAAGATGAGAGTGAGGCGACCCCAGTCTTGGCGAGTGGTGGAGCGGCTGGTGGATCACCGACTCCCTCCGAACGACATCCGATCGTTCAAGTTGAGGGGGGTGTCAGGGTCGACCTCCTCAGGGGAGCCGCTGATCAGGTGTAAGAGGCGACAGGTGGAGCCTTCATCATGCTCCGCATCCTCAGTGGTGTGGTCCGCCAAACGGGTGAAAATGTCTACCCCCGCGCCAATTCAAAAGACTACGGCCCCTGAGTCGTCTGATCGGACGTCGTCCTTATCTGGCCTGCCAGAAGGTACTCTCTACGCACCGCTAGTGGCCTTCATGTCACCGCCCTCAAAGGTCAAAAAGTTTGGTATCTGTCTCGCGTCCTCATCTTAGCCACCTGGCCGAGCGACCTCACCCCAGTCAGCCTCGAGCGGACAACGTCATATAACGATAGTTCTTCATCTGCCGACTGAAGAATGGCGTGAGTCGGCTGGCACTGCACCCCGATCCCCCGAGCACTAGATAATTATCCAGGGGTCGCTCGTACAGATATGGGTTGATGCCCGAGTTCGCGCAGCGATGATGCCTCCGGGGGCGCTTGCGGACAACCACACCCAGAAGTCGGCTAGGGTAAGTGTTGTATTCTTCTTAATCTATTTCCGCTCGACGCTTATATTTTCCTTATTCTCAGTATTGGGTAAAGAACCTCGCCATGTGCCAATGGGTTTTACCCCTTCAGGTGGATCAACCAAAGTTCATACTTGGTTGGTGTACATGGATTACATCTCGGATCTCATGGCCTCAAGCCATTTCTCAGAATCTGGTCTCATCACAGCTTCCTGATAGGTGGTAGACTCATCCTCTATGAACACAATGTCATCATGGTCAGACAAGAGAAATGAGTATCTCTCAGGCTGACGACGTACCCTATTAGACCTGCGAAGAGGTATGTCTACTTGAACTAGTTGTTGTTCCTCAACTCTTTGCGGAACAACATCATCCACAACACTTTGTGGTTCCAGTTCAACTTCCATCGAGGCTTCAGTGCTATTGTTCGCATCTTGAACTTCTTCAAGATCAAACATACTCCCACTAGTCTTTCTATAAACAAAGTCCTTTTCTAGAAAGACCCCAGTCTTTGCCACAACTACCTTGTGCCGACTGGGAATGTAGAAGTAATATCCCTTAGTTTCCTTGGGTTATCCAATGAAATAGCACTTGTCAGATTTGGGTCCTAATTTGTCTGAGACTTGACGTCTAACGTAAGCCTCACAACCCCAAATCCTCATGAAAGACACCTGGGCATCTCTCCCAGTCCATATCCTATATGGTGTCTTTATCACGGCCTTGGATGAAACTCGGTTGAGTATAAAAGCTGCCGTGTCTAGAGCATAGCCCCATAGGTATGTCGGAAGATCTGTGTGACTCATCATAGATCGTACCATATCTAATAGAGTACGATTCCTTCTTTCGGATACACCATTCCACTGTGGTGTTCCAGGAGGAGTGAGTTGGGATAGAATCTCACACTCAGCTAGATAGTCACGAAACTCATGGCTAAGGTATTCTCCATCTCGATCTGATCGAAGTATCTTAATACTCTTGCTAAGCTGGTTCTGTACTTCATTCTTGAATTCTTTGAACTTTTCAAAGGATTCTGACTTATGTGTCATCAAGTACACATAACCATATCTACTGAAATCATTAGTAAATGTGATGAAGTACATATAACCACCTCTAGCAGCGACATTGAAAGGGTCACATACATCACTATGTATGAGTCATAACAAATCAGTCGCTCTTTCGCTGTGTCCACTAAAGGGAGTCTTGGTCATCTTGCCTAGTAGGCATGACTCGCACGTCTCATAAGATTCAAAATCAAATGAGTCCAGCAAATCATCCTTATGAAGCTGGGATAAGCGCTTGCCATTTATATGACCTAAGCGACAGTGCCAGAGATAGGTTTGATTCAGGTCATTTGACTTGAACCTCTTGGTATTTATGTTATAGATGTTAGGACAAAAAGTAGCTAGAGGGGGGGTGAATAGCTCGTCGCGTTCGCTCGGTGCTCGGCGTTGCTTGTTCCTTCAAAGATGTGCAGCGGAAAATATAGAAACAAATACAACAACGCTAACACGGTTGGTTTACTTGGTATCCACCTCACAAGAGGTGACTAGTCCAAGGATCCACACCACGCACGCACCCTCCACTATGAAAACACTCCTTTTCGATAACTACCGAGGGCGGAGAAGCCCTACAAGACTCTCCGTACAAGAAGAAAGGAAAGGGAAACAAAATACAAGCGCAAAGCTTACAATGAGTACAGAAAACCCTAACCCTAGCTTCTCTTCTTGCCTTTGATCCGCCTCTTGACTTGGAAAGCTTCCAAGATCCTTCAAGAACTGGCGATCTGATCTTTGAGAGCGCTGTGGAGGAGCTGGCGAAGATCTGAGATGAAATCGTGAAGCCATTTCCGCAGCCATCACACGCCTGCAGCTATAAACGACGCCAACGGTCGGATCCCGATCGATTCGAATGATCCCAATCGATCGGGGAGGCTTTGGATCGATCCAGAGCGCCTCGCCTGGATCAATCCACGGATCGATCCAGCGCTTATCGCGCGAAGCAGCCGCGTCCCAATCGATCCACTGATCGATTGGGACCTCTGGATCGATCCACGGATCGATCTAGAGGCTCTCTGTTCGCTGGGACAGGTCTGGATCGATCCACTGATCGATCCAGAGCCTGGATCGATCCACTGATCGATCCAGCACTTAATTTTTGTCCAAAACCAAGTCCCAAACCTCCCAAACCAACATCCGGTCAACCTTGACCTGTTGGTATGTCATGCCTAGCATATAGTCACTCAAAATCCCAACTTGATAGTTCTTATGAATTTCCTAAATAATAGATAGGGCTTTCAAGGTCTAGAATGTAGGATCCATTCATCAGAGGTGCACTACAATAGAACATATCTTTTAAATAAACAGAACAACATTTGTCCTTTATTATAAAAGAGAAACCTTTCTCGTCCAAACAAGAAACTGAAATTATGTTCTTAGTTAATGCAGGCACATAACAACAATCATCTAATTCTAGTACAAGCCCAGAGGGTAGAGATAGGTAGTAAGTTCCTACAGCAACAGTAGCAACCCGTGCTCCATTGTCTACTCGTAGGTCTATCTCGCCCTTCGTCAATACTCTGTTATTTCTCAGCGCTTGTACATTAGTACAAATGTGAGAAGCACATCCGGTATCTAATACCCACGATGAAGAAATAGAGAGGTTGACTTCTATAACATTTATACCTGAAGTAGAAATCTTATTTCTCTTCTTCTTAAGATCTTCCAGGTATCCTATGCAGTTCCTCTTCCAGTGCCCTGCTTATCCTCTATACAGTTGACAAAGATGTTCAACCATATCATAAGCGCCCATTAACTCGTATTGCTTATGAAGCTCAGAGTTCATGGTCACGAGCATAAGACAGGACACATCTAATGCGTCATCTTGATGCTTCTTGTAAGCATCTCGGTCAGCTCGCATGGCAGTGGCAGGAGGAGCTTCCGGAATGGGCTGCTCCAGAACGTACAGTTTACGTTATTGGGTGAGAACTATTTTCAAGTTCCTGTACCAGTCCAGGAAATTTGCTCCGTTGAGCTTGTCCTTCTCAAGGACAGAACGCAGGGAGAAAGATTTCGTATTCGACGTTATGGTTATCTACAACAGAAAAATACAAAAAAAGAAATATCATATTCTTTTAAATCATTTAATTAGACCTTTAACTAAATGATGCTCCCACTGAATTCTATAATTCATGTGGGACAAGATCCACATCATACTAACCCTTGAGTTAGCTTTGGGTAATACACCAAGACTTAGTATGATCGGTAGGTAACGATTTACTAATTACATCTCTATGCAACTCTTGTTTATAGGATCATTATCCGCAGTTATATTAAAACTTGAGTTAGCTTTGGCTAATACGCCCAAGAATTAATATAAATGTGATTTATGTCCTATGTTTCCAACCGTTGGAAGAATGCCTATAGTTGTACTCGATCCAACCGAGTTAACTAGGAATACTCAATCTAATTGAGTTTGTACTCGCCCATGCGTTGATAAGCGGGACCAAGATTGTCCCTCCGTACCCTACCAAGATAATATGTGTTGCTCTGCTTTGGCAGATTCAACAACACATGTGATCGAGGTAGTGATAGGTATCGACGATGTGTATCATATACTCGATTTAGATCTAATCTAATCGTAGAGGAGGTGCATCATGTGCGCGACTTAGATCTAATCTAATCGTCGAGATGTATCATATACGCGATTGATCGAATTGAATCATTAAGGCGCTAATTAACTACTTTACTAGCATGCATCAAATACACACACACAAGCAATTAATTATACTATTTGTGATTAGTCATGGCCCTACTACGATCTTCTCAAGCCAATGAGAAGATCAGATGGTCAACCTAGGGTCCACAGCTTCTCAAGCTCCTCCCTTTGACCACTTTGTGTTGCTCGCGCCCTCCTCGTAACTCCGTCTCGAGTGGACCTTCCACGGCTCCAATTTTGTACATTATAATTTTGAAACTCGAGTTACATTCGAGTCTAAACTAATTTACAACAAGAATAAATAGAGAAAGGCATGACGCGCAGGTCGCGTATCAAAAATACAACACACACAATCACATGACGGCACGCAAGGCGTATTATGAATTACAACACAAAATATACCAATCCAATTGGGTCTTTTTGGGCCATGACTATCACAAATTATACATAATTCTAAATTATGTATTTTCTATAATTTTCTGTAATTTTAATACCAATTTTTACAATTTTTACGAGTAAAAATTCTCGGCGGTCCCGTTTAGTGGTTTTCGGGCGCAATCGCGGAACAAATCCCCTTGCGGGGCCAGAGGCAGTGCCCCTACCCGCGATCTAACCATCGCAAGTGTCCCTAAGCAATCCTACAGTGCCTTAACCCGCTGTCCTAAAAAGTTTTGGGGCGAAACCTTGTCGTTTTGGAAAAAAACTTCTCGATAGTCGAAGCCTACAAGTGTCGAAACACTCGTGCTTCGTTTCTACGAGAAAAATACCCATAAAAACTATAAAAAACCAAAATTTACAGAAAGTTACAGAACTTATATTTTTCATAAAAAATCAAATTAAACTCGTACAAGTCTTCGCACATGGCTCTGATACCACTGTTGGGTTTTTCGGGCCGCGAAAACCGCTTTTCCGCGTCGCGGAAACCCCGAAACCCCTGTCACCGGATCTGTGCGAAGATAAAACTTTCGAAAAACTTACGAGTACGAGTTTCTAAACCTCGATCTACAGTAGATCTACAAAGGAGAAGGAATATACCCTTAATGCGAAGTCCTTCGCAATCCCGCTAGTCCTCGGTTCGCCGGATCTCAAAAGTGTCAAAGTAGACACTTCTCTATGTGTATCCACACAATCAAGAGATGGAGTAAAACCTCTAAGGATGTGCTAGCAACCTTAGAGATCAGTAAGGGAGGAGAGGGAGAGCAAGAAGAAAGCTAGAGAGGAAGAAGATGGAAGTTACACAAAAATGAAAACTCCCCACATGAAATCAAAGTGGCCGACCACTTTAGTGGAGGTTGTAACCTCCATGGGATACCAAGAGTCACAACTCTTGGTAACTCCCATGAGGTGGCATCTCACTTAAGTAACCATGATGATGTGGAGCATCATCATTGGTACACTTCTTGCCAACTCACCAATGAGGTGGCAAATGGTCAAGTCAAACTTGACTCTTCATCTTCCTCTCAAGTCAAGTCAAACTTGACCACTTCTCTCTCATGGTTGATCAAATCTAACCATTGGTTCAAGTCAATTTTAATTTAATGAATCTCTATTCATTGAATTCAATTGATTCAATGAGTCTAAGTCCAAATTAGACTCATTTAACACATGAACCAAATTGAGTCCAACTCAATTAGCATAATTTGGATTACTCTTAATCCAATTTGGTTCATCACATGAACCTAATCCTTTAGGTTCATCAAATGAACCTAATCTCCATCTAATTGCCCTTTGTGTGTGACCCTATAGGTTCTTGTAACGTTGGCAATGCTCCTAAACCCTTTTAGAAGCATAAGTAATGAGCGGTATCTAGCAACACATCATTACTACCCAAGTTACAAGAATGTTGAGATCCAACATCACCTTGTGACTACTAATTGTGACTCCTTACAATATATGACAAGTGTCCTTCTATCCTAGACATCTAGATTGATCAATGTGAGGCATAGACCGTGTTATCCTCTGACCAATCTAAATCTTGAACTCCAAGTAGACTCACTAAATCAAATGAGCTCAATATCTCATATTGACTCATTTGGGCATGGTCATGCACTTTGTGGTCTCAATCTATCAAGAATATCGATGTCGCTCCCGTCATATAGGAGAGATAGATCCCATCTACATCACTCACATCCCTCTGCATAATTCGTTACATACCCAGTAATCGCCTTTATAGTCCACCCAGTTACGGGTGACGTTTGACGAAACCAAAGTACATAATTCCTTATGTAGGGAACCATGGTGACTTCAGATCTAAGGACTAGTAGTCATACTAATAGCCACATGAGAAAGTATATGACACTCATGTAACGATCCATGATACTTTCTCATGGCGGGTTATTCAGTATACATTCTCCAATGCATACCCATGTGTCAACTTGATATCTTTATATCCATGACTTATGAGATCAAGTCATCGAGTTGATCTACATGTTAGTCTTATTGCATTAACATTGTCCCTGAATGTTAATACTCGACTAGGAATGATTAAGAGTAGTGTTCCCTATATCATCTCACTATCGATTCAACCAATCGATTGATATAGGTAAGAACCTTCTACTCAAGGACGCTATTATACTTAGTTTATTTGACACCAATACAAGTAAGTATAATAACCAAAAACAAATGTCTTTATTTATATAAGAATATGATACAACAAGTCCATAATACAATCATCAAATGATTGGCTCTAGGGCTCTAACTAACAAACTAGAGGTCACATGTTTCATGACATGTGTCCTAGCCTCCTAGTGTGGTCGTGCTCCCTCCGCTCTTGGCCCTTTGGGTGGTTGGTGTCTGCTCGCCGATCGCTGCTCGGGCGGCGGTGCAGGTTCGACCGATGTTTCCTTCTTCCTTGCTACCTGGGCTTCTTCAATATTTATGTACTCATTGGCTTTCCTGAGCAGGTGGTCGAAGTCCCTGGGCGGCTTTCGGATGAGCGATCGAAAGAACTCTCCTTCAACTAGCCCTTGAGTGAAGGCGTTCATCATCATCTTAGATGAGACCAAGGGGATATCCATGACTACTTGATTGAAACGTCTGATGTATGCTCGAAGCGCTTCCTTAGACCCATTCTTTAGGGTAAAGAGGCTGACGCTTGTCTTCTGATAGCGTCGACTGCTGGCAAAATGATGCTAGAACGTAGCTCAGAAGTCCTTGAAGCTACGTATTGAGCCATCCAATAGTCTTCGTAACTAGCGCTGTCGTCGAGCCGGAGAGAGTAGTGAGAAAGACTCAACACTTCACCCCATCTGTGTATTGGTGCAGCGTCACCGCATTATCAAACTTATCCAGATGATCATCTGGATCGATCATTCCATTGTATTCTCCGATCGCCAGTGGGATATAGTGCCTGAGTAGAGGGTCACACAAGATCGCCTGAGAGAACTGCAGATTGATCCGCTCAGACAATGCGTGACTTCTAGGCCTTTCCTTTTCGTGCATCCTGAACGAGAGCGTCGTCCGAAGATGACCTCCTTTCTTGGTTCGCCTGCGCTATTTCTGAGGGGGTCTGGAACAAGGTGCGATGAAATGGGATGGTTGTGAGCGACGCTTCCTACGTGCTGGTCGAACCTCTATTCTGCCCCCATATGGAAACTGGTTATGGTTGGTCTTCCAGTCCCACTCGCCCTCCTGCTGCCACGTCGCCGACTATTGCACTAGCCGATCGACTAGTGCCTACTGTTACTACTGCTCAAACATCTTCATCGCTTGGGCTTGCATGAGTATGTCGAGCTCCTCTTTGGTGAGCGTCACGGTGGTGAGTCGTCCAGCGTCCTCCATCTTCTCAACTCGGATGCAGGTTGAGTTCCCACATACGACGCCAAATATGATCCTGTCCAAAAGTCGATGAGATGGAAAACTAGGGATGTGCGCTCCCGCCGATCTCCTGTGGACTCCGCTCAGACCTGCAACACAGATTATGTTAGTGGCGAGCTAGGGAAGGGGTCCCCGGCGTTAGCCCTCGGACGCTCAAGTCAATCACCAGCGATGAAGTAGAAGGCAAAGCAAAATGAACAGTAGCGAGAATAGTGTCTATCGTGTATTGCATACCTCCGCCGATGCTTGGACCCCCCTTTATATAGAGCTCCTGTAGTGCACGTGTATGCTCCCCAAAGTGAGCACGCTTCCCAAAGTTTCCTAAGAAGACTTGTCAGTAAAATGTCCCTGACACAGTACCTTAACATGCCGAGCATATCTCTGAAGTGACAGTAGAAGCTTCCGTCGTACAATCTTCTAGTTGTCCATGTCCGGTGTCAGCGGCACTAATTCCTAAAGGAATGTCGATGGATATCAGAGGGAGTATGTTGCTGGGCCGAGCGGGTTGGCCGCTCTGCTGGAACTTCGTTGTTCCTGTGTCTCGTTCGCTCGGTCGGAACTCCACTGCGTTTGTGTCGCGTCCGCTCGCTAGGAATTCCACTGTGATTGTGTCACGTCCGCTCAGCGAAGTTCCACTTTGTCTGTCGAGTCTTGTTGCTTGGCTGAGCGGGGTAGCCGCTCGACCCGACCTCTACACAACATTTCTTCCTTCGTCCGGCGTTCAATACTCCATTAAGCATCAATCATTTGACACCTCCCTGTGTCAGCGGCGGGGTTGGATACGACTCTTCTCCCTCCGGTCGGGATATGACCGTCCGATCGACCGATGATGTCTTAATGTTGACTTGCTCACCCAAACGGTCGATGTTATCTCAGCATTGACCTACCTCCACCGTAACAGCTATCCTCCGTGGGGTGAGACCCCTCCTTATCACCGCATCACTATATATTATAATAATTTTAAATAAAAATGTTGCGACAAAGTTATCACATGATAATCAAATTAAAATAATTTTAATTAAGTTAGAAAAAAATATTTTAATATAATAATACTGTATGTATATCAATTTTGATCCGTAAAAATAATTAATTTTACTTTAAATTATAATTTTTTTTTTTTTTGCCAAAATTGTTAAAATAATATCGAAACAAGGCTATATATGATGGTATTTTGATATTTTCTAAATTTGGATAATTTTCATGATAAAAAAAATAAATGACGTCCTTTTTATTTATTTTTATTTTTAAAATATATTTAAAAATGTAAAAAAAGAGTCTGATTGTGGATCAAAAGGAAAGTAAAGTCTGCCTGGCTCGGTCCAATTGGGGGCCTGACTCGGCCCAAGTCGCGTTCTTCGTAGTGCTAATTCAAAGGTATCGCCTTCCGTATCGCTTCCTGGTTCCTGGGCGATCGATTTCGTATACAGCCTCGGCAAATCTCTGGTAATCCATGCACTTCTTTTGGAAATCTCTTTGACCAAGTTTCTAGGGTTTGTTTTCGCCGATTTGAGGCTTCCTGTGGCTTTTGAGTATTCGAGTATTCAATTGTGAATTGGAAGATTTTGTGGCTCCTCATCTCTTGCTCATATTAGCGATCCATCGCTATATATTTAGGTCTACTCGTTTGTGATGCTAGTGGTCCTCGAAAATGCAAGATCTTGTTGAGATTTCAAAGTTTTCTCATTGATTTCTCGCATCGATTGGAGTGTTCTAATCTAGCTTCATTATTTCCAAAAAAACAATTGTCCTTTTTGGGTGCAGGTACGGCAGCAAGAGCATCGGCCTTTAGTGGAGACGATGTGAGTGCACAATCCACTGTATTTCAATTGCAACTAATTCCATAGTTTTGTTTCTAAATTTGGAATTTCTGCTGCAACCATGGTGGAATTTGTGCCGTGTCAAATATCTTCTTGTTGTTCCTTCATTCTGAAACAAGATTAACGCTCTTTAGCTTTAATCAATCCTTTTGATCTATTTTTGCAACTAATGGTGCATTGTAACTGTTATTTGCTTTATTTTTAGGACGCAGGAGGAACTGACTGATCAAAAGCAGTATCTTGAAGAAACTTTCAAGCCTAAGTGCATACGACCTTTGCAGGCTTATCAGGTACTTCACATGATCACGTTTCATTCCTGGAATTCCTCTTGGAACTGTTAATCTTCTCCAGCCAAGTCTCTATCAGTATCCCCTTAGAGAAATTCAAGCCTGTGAAATTTCTAGCATTAATTTCTCTGTATCTTTTCTGTTTGCATACCCAAGGTGAGACCTCATTTTCTAGCATCATGATACTTCTGTTGTTAAATCAAACAAGTGAATTAAATGAACAACAGAAGCATCATGATGCTAGCAAATGATCTGTCATAGATTCAGAATATCTGGTTGTTCTATTAGAACATTCATATTATAAGAGAAAATTATTTAGCCAATAGTCTGTTAATGGTTCTGACTTCAAAAAAACAATACATCTTCTTTGGGTTGAATATGTAGTGGCAATGTTTACATGCTTATCCTGTGTTTTCTATCTCCTCATCCTTGAAAAAAAAAAGAATGTAGAGTAAACATTTCAAACCTTCATTATCATCAACAGAATCAAGCGGTGTAATTTTTGACTATTTGAGGTTGGGTGCATGGATCTCATCCTAATATTGAATTTTATGCAAGGTTGTGTTGTTAGTAAAGGATTCACTGAAGAAATCATTCTTATTTTCAAAAACGCAATCTGCAACTATTAGATGAATCCTTAAATTACCTACTGGTGTGTGCTAACGGAATTTCTGCAAACGTATCTTATTTCTTTCAAATTTATTTATTTTTTCATATTTTAGTAGTCTGGTTATATGGGCGGCCGAAATTAATTGTTTTGTTCCCTTAAAATTTGCTTGGTCTTTTGTTTAGGAAATGTATATATATGAAGTATAACCTCATTTAGCCCATATACATTTAACATTGGAACTAAGAACAGCAATGATGCTGTATGCTTGTCGATTATCCTCCTTGCAGGATTCCCTATTTCTCTACCAACTATTGAAAATATGTGATGCAATCTGTGGTACAACTAACTTGTGCAAATACATGCAGGCATGTATTGAGAGAGTTAAAGGAGATGAAACTGGGCAAAAGCATTGTACTGGACAATATTTCGATTACTGGTCATGTGTCGATGGACTTGTAAGTTTCACACTTTCATGCATCCCTTCTCTTGGAACAGAGCAAGGAATGTAATTTAGCTGAAGTTTCTATTTTCGACATGCAGGTTGCACCCAGTCTTTTCGAGAAATTGAAGTAATTGGAGAAGGATCTATGGCAAGTTCAATAAGCTGTTTTGCATTTCGACTATGAATCTGTTGTTTGGCTTTCCGTTATCATTTCAAATCTGTTGTTTGGCGTTTACAAGCCATAAACTAGTTGTACGGTGTGATTGTTGCTGAAACATTTCTGAAGAATGTAATAAAAAAAAATTGATAATCCCAATTAGCTTCATTGACTATCTTTAGGGTGACCGGTCCGGTCCCACAAAAATTTTTCACCGGTCACCAAGGTAAATCGGAAAGCGCGTGCGGTAGTCAATCCAGATGTTCAGCATCCTTTGATTGCGTTCTCCATTTGGAGGAAAATTTTTATAAATACGTCATAGTTGGGAATCGATCCATAGGTACCTGGATGATAACTTAGATGTCCTATCGCAGAACATTCAATTGGTGGGATTGAAAGCACTTTGATGCAGCAAAGATCTTCATTACTAATTATTTGATCTACTGGTAAATTATTAGAAAAGATTTAGTCTTGTCACTCTCATCCATAACAGAAAATCAAGCTCTTTTAACGAGATTTTTGAAACTCAAGTTATTTTGATAAATTTAAAATATTGAGAACTTTGACCACCCATTTTGCTATTGTCACATTGATCTAACAATCCTGCAAAGATAAGGTAGAGTAAAATTTTCTAACTTCAAGCTCTGCTCCGGCCTGCCATCCGACATTCTCCCGGCAGAACCACGTGGCAAGTTTTCAGAAAGATTATTCAATCAAGATCAAATGCACGTACTTAATTATCATACATTGTTATGTCAGATAAAATATAACAATTTCTTTCTCTAATCACCTTGATTACCATACATTGTCATGTCAGATAAATACTATCCAAGACAGCATATCCAGCAGCAACTCCACCTTCGTTGGATGATGAAACTTTTGTCCGCATGAGATAGCCACATTGATCATTTATGATCACTTTATCTTTGCTCCTGTCGTTTGAGAAAGTTTCAGGCTCTTCAGCATGACAAAGCAATCAACAAGGAGGAAGAAGATTGATTAGCATTAGTACCTTAGATAGGCGCCGTATGTTCCGAGTTCTGAGATTGCATTTTCCCGAAACCAAACACCTTCCCTAACCAGAAAAGCAGGAGAAGCCGTCGGAAAGATCCTCTGCATCAAAATGTATGCGGCAAGTTCTTCGGTGCCTTTCTGCTGCAGTTCGATCAATGCTTTCCTTAGATCGTCGCCATAAATGTTATTCCCTGGAAGATCACAGCATGCCAAATTGTCAGAAAATGGAAGCAAAGAAGGCAGTGGAGTATAGAGAAGGTTGGAGAACATAACCGCCTCCTTCTCGTTGGGGTTTTAGAACAAACAAATCAGGTTTCTCGATAGCAGACTTCACAGCATCTGCATCGTACAAACTCCACAAACCTGCAAAGCATTTCCGTAGTTTTGCAATATCTTCACTGTTATCGAGGAACCTGAAACATAAGCTAGATATTACTTGTCTTGTACAAGTTACTCGGCACATAACCAAATCAATTGATGGTTAAGAGAATGCACTATCTTTCAATCCTGAAAATCAAACATTTCTAAGGTAGATATTAAGCTGCAATGTAATAAACAAGAAAGTGCTTTTATCAAGTGGCAAGAATAGACAAATCCTGTAAATACTTTTGTCCTTAAAATAATCGGGGAGCAAGTTAAAAAGCCTGAAAATATTTAGAAACCTTTCCAGGACATTTGGTTTTGCCAATTCTTGCTGGATCTTCTTAGTTCCAACTAAATGATAAGAGATTGATGGGCACTTGATAGCAGATGACTTTTCGATCAAAAGCCTTGCTCCCCATTCCTGTCATTTTAAAAATAAAAGATCACGAGGATGATCATTATTTCTTGACTTGTATTCAAAGTATAGATATTATTAAATACATGAAACATCAGATAGTACTACTTACTGCTTCTGAAGGATAATCATTTGGAGTATAACCCGCTCTGAAATAAACAACAGCAACTGGTTTTCCATCTCTGAAATTAGAGTACAAGAGCCATAAACATTACTAACACCAATACACTAATCACCATGTCCACAACAATTGGGCCAACTTTTATGGAAAGGAACCACATACATGATAAGTGTCCCATCAGATAGAACCTCCCCGTTCGCAGCTATTTCAGATAAGGTTTTGCGGATAGTTGCAATGCCATGTGTGTTCATATGTTAAGAAAAAGTGAGGAGGGTACAAAAAACTAAACAGAGATATATTATTGAATTCAATGTCAAGAAGAAATTCAAGTGATTCCATATTACTCATAGTCAATGATAGTCATTTTAGATGTGAAAGGGAAAGCCAAGATAAGTAATTTTTTTGTTACTAATTGCCCATTTGCTTTATGTATTTTCATCGACATCCTTTGCTAAAAGATGTGATGTGGAAAAACTTATTGTGGATTATTAACAACATTACCCTACCATTAAGATTAAAGAAAACTCTATGGAATATATTATCATGGCAAAGGATATATCTCCTTCAAAAGAGCGGTTAGACAGTGTTGATCATACATATTGCGCTCTTCACCTTGGACAACAATCGTAACAACAGCACTAATATTAAACAAAAAAGGGTGAGTAATGGTAGACAAATCCTTAATTGCGACAGTAAGACAATGAATATCATATAAATGACCTGGTATTATTGTATTCATTCCATGCTTTGGCTATTGCCTCGGCGAATCTACTCACAGCCGTGTTTCCAGGAACCTTTCTTGGATCCAATCCAAGGTTCTTTCCATAGTGGTTAAGCAAGTTTCTGCAAAATAACAAATGATCAGTCTCATCACACTTCATGGAAGCATGTAATGTTTCACAAAAGAATCCAGAAGTAAGTTGGAGATTGGTGATAACCACCATAAAGATTTAGACGACACTAATTTGACCTTTAATGACAACTCTTTTCTATTACTGCAAAAACTAAAAATGAAGAAAACATATGCATGGCTACTATTGTCTTCAAAACATTATGTTATGTTGTGTCCACTTCCAAACAACAAATGCCAATTGTTGCTCTTGGTGGTAGGAGAATTTTGGAAAAAAAAAATGTCCCTGCGCAATGGAATTGGATGCTTATGGACATGATCTATGTTAATTGAACATGGGAACGAGCATCCGACACAGGTGTAGACTCAACATATCAAAGTGTTGGCATCCAACATGCGTACAGAGTATATAATGAAGAGTCAAAGTATCAGAGCGCATGATTAACCTAAGGTTACACCTAACATGTAAGTAAAAGTGTAAATTTCCTTTTGGGAAAAATTATGGCATGGTAAATTTCCAATGGCCAACCTCTTGTTAGTTACAATATCAAATCAGTTTATGGAATACAAATAGAGGGATCAAGAACCTTCGTCAATAAGAATAAAGAGGAAATGACAACTTTCTGTGGAAGTGAAAACTATGGAATAAGCTACCTATGAAAAGCAATTTAGCTAACTTCCACCTGCCAGCTAAACAATTTGACTAAAGAAGATTGCCGCCATGGCATGTGTGTGTTACTGTGATCGAGTGGCATAAGATGCTAACTTATTTCAACACCAGTTGATTGCCAAACAAATGTCATCAATCGCCAGCCTAGACAATCTGTATCTCAGAGAAGGCAAAATCTCATTGTTGCTGAAAGACAAGCATGCATGGAGGAACATGAAGTTTTACAGGATTCTCAATGGTCAATGGAAGCTTATGGGATCATGTTCTTTAGTTGTGATCTTGTGACGATGTAGAGAAGAGGGAAAAGAGGGTACCTGTTCAAATAAAATTTGTCTAAGGCTTCTTCCCTCAGAAAGAGAACATCAATCTGAATGGTGGGTGTACATACTCCCAATCCTAAATAATTGTACTGCATATTTTTCCTAGCTACAAGACTTTTCCCATTTCAAATTAAAGTTCATAAACCAATAAAGGATCTCTGTCACTTAACCTCAAAGAACCCAAGATAATTTTGAATCCCACAGAGAAGATAAACATTGTGGCTTGATTGGATGATCTTTGCAATTTAAAGGCCTTATTCCACTTGAGACAATAGGTAAGGGTTATCAATACATTCATTCTTTAGCTTCACCTTAAAACACACCCAACTTTCAATAAAGTGACCGATGTTTAGAATGGAAGTAAATGATCTTACTTGGAATGCCTTAATCAAACTTCAAACTATCTTTGGTGATCGTAAACCACAATTTTACTATGAGATAAGCAGATAGCATGGGTAAATTATGCCAAGGTATGTAGTTATTATATGACAAAAGAAAGAGAAAAAAAAAGGTGAATTTCATGGTGTGTCAATTGAGGCTTGAAGCTTTTATCCAAAATAGTAAGAACAAAATCAAAGTATCAAAAACAAAGAATGCTTTTAGGTTCAGGCCAAAGTTATCAGAAACAAGACAATTATCAACAGAAATTTAAAATGCATGATTTATAGTTGAAAGAAAAATATTAAAAAGAAAATAAAGAATTAGAATTAAACCTGTGAAGCTCACTGACAAGGCAACTAAGGCCGGCAAAGGAAGATGAAATGGTGTTGAATTCAATTTGTAAAAGCAAATTAGTTTCACCATCAACCATATAATCTGATCGGTGCAAACCCAATCGAATATCCTGAAAGCGGTGACAATATTTACTATTTAGCACATCCAAACAGAATATAATACAACGGTGAGGTCAGAGAAGCACTTCTGTTTTGTTTATTTCCAGCATCTCTGAGTGAATATCAAGTAGTCTACTTGTAAATGCGTCTGCTTGCTTCGTTCTGCATTAGCAAGAGAAGTGTAACAACATGAGTCAATGCTTGAGAAGTGAACCACTTTAGCCTACAATGCTGGTGTAGGGAGTAAGAATCTAGAGTGGGTCTCTAGGATAAACATACAATTGAGAAAGAGGCTTTTAGCAAAGCATATTACATACTCAAGACTGTTAATATTGGGTCACTACAAACCAATAAAGTTCAGGGATAAAGACATCTGTAAGATGAATGTTCAATAGAATTTCAGTAGAAGTACGTACTGGAAACCAGTAAGATGCAACAGTTCTTTCAATGAAGGAATAGATGTTGACCAAGACTATGATTAAAAATACAATAATTAAGTAGTAGAAAAGAACTAGAAAGAATACTAATGTAAATCTTTTTGCTCCATGGAAAAGGTAAGATCCAAAAAACTTTGAAATATTCTCTGAGGAACTATATGATGGAAAATTAATAGGAACCTAAAGATGTAAACACCCTCAGCCACTTGTAACAAACTAAAGTTCTTCATCTGTAAAAACATACAAATTTTCTTCTTTATGGGTAGAAGAAAAGAAAATGCATTCTCTCACAATTCTTCACAGGAGATACTAATACTTCCTGAATAGCAAAGAGAGAAACTAGCCACCATCGTTGCTACATTTCCAATCCAGAAAATAAAGAGATGCAGTTAATACTAAATCACTACTCCTTTCCAAGATAGCTAGAAATAATAATCATAACTAATAACGGTAAAATATTAGATGCTCGGTTATTTTTGGTGAAGGCTTGATTATGAATAGTGGATGAAAACCTGGATAAAGCATCCTGCAAGAACTTTCCATCCAAGCTCACTCGGTCCACAAGCTCATTGAAGATAGGAGCTAACTCAGATGCTTGCCTCCAATACCTTTTTGGAAATGGCATAGGCAATAAAGAAAAGGGAGCATGAACTAGACCAACACCGGGGACGATTCCTGATCCCTGCATGTAAATTATTCCGATCCTGAGTTTCAGGTGAAATTAAAACTGTTTTGAACTTCTTGTCATGCAGATAAATATGTACGAACATATTTCAAAAGGTGTCTTCTTTAACAATGATATAGAGCAGGAATGGTGAGAGGGAAAACTTATTTACATGATAATCCAAAAAAGTATTGATGTTTTGAATAAATGAATAGGTAGATAACTAGACACCAAGATTGTGAAACATATATATCTGGAAGAACAAAAAGGATTCTATAATGTGAAACCAAAAAAAAGAAGTGATTTTTGAAGAGAGAAATCAGAAATCGCACCTCGACGCGTCTATCCCCGACGACAAGCCCATGGAGCGAGCTCCAAACAAGAGCGTCGTACACTATTTCATCCACCAAGTCGGGAGCGACGCTGTGAGCGATGGGAGAGATGGCGATCTCGTCCTCAACCTCCTCTCCCCTCTCGGCGAACCCCGTCCGATCCATAGTTAGATCGAATGCGCGAGAATGGAACTGACGACGGTAGGCAGCATTATGGAGATCTGTATCGAATAATAAAAAGCAGGGTAAGATTGAGAGCGACAAAAGTAGGGAGGAGCAACCAAAACCCACTCAGATCTCGTCCCCATCAACACCACAGTTTTCCCGCAATCCACAAATAAAAATTCTTCCTTTTTACCGGTGGCAGAGAGCGCAAAGCCTAACAAGACGGAAAAGTGGGAAGATTCAAACCTTGTTTTGCGATGGCGAAATGGAGCTCGCGAGCGAAGGCGAGAGGAAGCAAGGTTCGATTTTGATTACAGATCCTATCGGCGTTGAACAAGTTGGTAGAGAAAAGATCAAGGCGAATCCACGCGAGAGCGGACATGCCTTAATTTAGAGAATTAAAGCACGAAGAGGGCCAATATTGAATTTATCGAAAATTTCTAAGAATAAAGCAATTAGAATGATCGGGGGAAAAAACTAAAACCTAACACAAAAATAAATTTTGTTTAAAAATCAATCCAATGCATTTTGCAGGGTTCCGGTATGATTCATTAACTTACAGGGTTCAAAATGTGAAGTCATAAAAGTTGTGTAGTAATGCAAAAGAGTCCTCATAATTATTTATAACACCTTTGACTACCGAATTGTACCACCGCTACTATAAAAATTCGCCGGCCGTGAATTGCGTATGGATATTTTTTCCCTCGGCCTACGGATTCCTGCCCAAATTCGTTTCTCTTCTCGTCGGCGTTCCCTTTCCCAATCCCAAACCCTAGCCTTTGATCCTCCCCCGTTCCATGGAGTTCGCCGCGATTAGGACTAGGGTTTCTCTCCCTCTTCGCACACGGTAGCGAGCGGCTCTGCGCCCTTGACCTTGCCATGGATGGCTCGGCGGACGACCCCAGCGCCCCTGACTCGTGGGAGATGGCGGATCTCGACGCTAGCATGAGCCGGCTCCTCCTCTCCACTAAAAAGAACTCAGACTCGTCGAGTTCTCCGCTTGACGCTGAGGAGGACGAGGTGGAGGCGGTTGCAGCACTGCCGCTTGCCTCGCTTGACCCTTCCGATCAAGTTCGAGGTGCCCCGGCGGATGCTGTGAGCCAGGTGGATCAGTTCCTTCGAGAAGCTTTGGAGAAGCCCAGAGAGCGATTGGCGAGTAAGTTTTTTCTTCTTGGAAGCTTGCGGGTGTCTCTGGCACTTGAATTGAGATTCATGCAGATGTCTTTCAACTATAATTTTGTCTCACAGTTTGGTTAGATTTTGATATTAAACTTCTTAAGAGATAGTCTGCACCAAATTAAGTACTCATTTTCAACTTGAACCAAATTAAGTTTTTGATTATTAGAATGGTTGATGTGTGATATATGATTGAACATGAAGGAAGAGAAGGAAAAGTATAATTTAATTTTTGAACTCGATGCATCCTTGCAGAGGACGCTTCATCTGATTTAGATGCAGGCATAGTACGTATAAACCAATCCTTGATGTACATGAATTCAGGAAAAATGTTGAGATTACGATAATGAAAGTATTCTATTCATGGTGCTTGTCTCTATTTTATTTTTAGGACTGTGTATTTGCAACACATCTTCTTAGCCTCTCTTTTTTTCTCATGTGAAAGAGGATAATTAACTTATGATGTTTTTAAATGAATTTTCTTGTTGGCATTACCTAATCATATTGGGCTCATGTGCAAGTTTTAACTAGGTAATCATGAAGTTGAACATATATTCTAGAGTATTATGGAAAGCTGGTATTTTGCAATAGAATGATTAAAACATGAAGATTGTATAAGATATAAATAAGGCAATATGAAACTCTGAATTAACTGGAAATAAACATTTGATAGTGAATTTTAAATTTTTGTGGAACCATGCGGTGATTGATGCTCTCAATTTAGTATTTTAATATATACATATCATTTTCTTTTCATGTGTTATATGCTTTTGGAGTGTAGAAGTCAAACTAGTGGTTAGATTTCAAGGAGTTATTTCCAATGTTTCAGAATTTTTTTTCATATTGTTAATAATGGTCACTCTTTCAAACATTGATTGCTCTGGGTTGATAAGAGATCTTATACTTGGCTCAGCAAACCCATAGAAAATCCATGGCCCTTCTAGGCATGGTTGAAAATTTGGTTATGTTGTAGCGAACCTAGCTCAGATAGATGTGTATCCGTGAATATGATTGCTACTTGGATCCCTAAGAATGATTGAAGTTAGGAATTGGTTTGTATCATTGTATGCTACATTAGCTACTGTAGAATATTTTGATTGGACATGTATCTTGCTACTGCCTAAACTCCTTGATAAGGGCCTAATTATCCTTCTGTTTTTTGTGATGGCTGATCATTGGCTAGATAGTACGCTATAGAAAATGCAGAATCCTAGTCAAGTTATGTTACATGTTTGACTAGTTCTACCACAGGTTTGTATGTGCATTACATGGGATGTGTAGACTTGGTAATTTGACTTGGAATTGAAATACTAGCCTTTCAATGGCATGAGATTTTTAGAATTGTTTTGTTATATTACTCTCTTGTTTTCATTGAATGGGTGTATTTCAATTGCTTCCTTGTTATATTTTACTTTTTTTTTCTGTTTCTTTTGTGGTACTCTATCATGCATCTGATTGTGAAGCAATCTCTTGTCAGTTTTGAGGATGGAACAAGATGTTGAGAAGTTCCTCCGCGATCCTACTCAGCAGCAACTGGAATTTCAGGAACTCCCAAACTCTTACCTAAGATTAGCAGCACACCGTGTTGCTCAACATTATTACCTGCAATCCATTGCCAGACCTGACAATAGCATGCCAGATGGATCTGGTTCTCGAATTTTGCTTTGTAAATCTTCTATCAACTGCAGGCTACCTCCTGTTCGTCTTGCTGATATTCCTGTCAATCTGCCACAAGAAGATAATGATGTCCTGCTTAAAGTTGCAATCAAGCAAAGGCCTAAGAAGCATTCACAAAATATGAGAAATGCAAATACCCAGTTGTCTAGGACTAATTACCAAAAAAGTGTTGAAGAAAGAAAAGAAGATTATAACCGAGCACGTGCACGGATATTCAATAGCAACGAGAGCATCAGTCAAGAGGACAAAGTAAAGTTACCAGATAATCTTCATGACAGCTTTTTATCTGTAAGGCCAGATAAATTATCTGTGACTGAAGGATCTGGGAATTATCTGGGAAGGAGTTCTAATGATTCCACTTCAAGTAGCAGCAGAGTAAGCAGGACTAAGGTAGAGAAAGAGCCTGTTGTTAGTAAACCAAAGGTGAACAATAAAGTTGCCATATTCCGTGATCGTGATGTGGATAGTAGGGATCCTGACTATGCTAGGAATTATGACAGGTAACTCTTCTTTTGTTTTAAGGTTAAACAATCTGCTGATTACCATTAAACACATTGCTATACACATCCATGTTGTACACTCAGCAGGGCTCGGAACCAACTGTACCTCTTTTACATAGGTCGAGGTTCAAATTAGTAATATACTGGGTGAAGCTAGTATGGATTGACACTTTTAGCTTTTTTTTTACTGTCAATTCTAACCTCAGTCTTGACCATCATTAATATTCATTTGGAACTTCATAATTATTTTTATTGTCATTATAAAACCATCGCCTGCTGCTTAGCTGTAAGAAAATGATACCATTTCTAATATTTTGTTTTGAAATTTAACTGTGTTTGCTTGGCCAGCCCTTAATTTGTATCTTCTCTATTGGTCTTGAGTGGTACTTTATTTTACTTTTTGAAATATATTCCCAGTAAGCATGATGTTTTCCTAACATCTTTTTAAAACATCAAAACAAGAAAATGTCCAAAGAAATATTTTATACTTCATTAAAAAATTTAATTCAAATTTACCCCTCTTAGTAGTAAATCTTTATAGTTTCTCATCAAAATCATCTATCCTGGTGCCAGCCAACTCACTGAGTGTGATTACCACTTCACCTTGAGTCTTTATTATAATTTAAAGCTTAACTTCTGAAAGCTCCTTGGCTTAATGCTTTTTTTTTTCTGGGAAGAAAGGAAGAAAATGAAGTGGTTTAAGTGAAGAGAAAAAAAAATAGAAATGTCTTATGTTATTTAATTTCCACCATTGTTTTCAAAGTCAGTTCGGATCAGTTGATTTAGGTTGGAATGACTAATGCCTTTAAGAAAGGGAATACAAACTTTGGTTGGCACTTGGCACAAGATCAGTCAAATTTAAAATTGAACAAGATAAACCACTAAAGATAGAAAGCCAAGGTGGATCAATGAGAGGATTTGATTTATTTGTCAAAACTTTATGTTATTTGAAAAGGAGGAAAGAGAGATGTAGCAGAAGGGATGAGAGACAGTTAGTAGCTTGTTTTAGGGGGGGCATTCAGCTTGTTAGTAGTTGCCACCTTGCCGCCAAGAAGTACCATGGAAGCAAACTGTAAATTTTGATCTAGAGAGAGGTGTTAGTGTACGGGAAGAGTGGTAGGTTAGAGGTAAGGAGAGTTAGAACTGGATGGGGAATAGCTTGGTCTCCTTTCAACTGTAATTTTAAAATATTATTTACTGATTGATGTCATCAAATAAAATGTATGTCTGTGATATCTATATAATATATATGAAAACTATATGAAACAAAGCTCTCTCTCTCTCTCTCTCTCTCTCTCTCTCTCTCTCTCTCTCTCTCTCTCTCTCTCTCTTATTTTTAGAAATGCTACACTGGAACACCCACACATAAAACATCTCTTTATCTTAGATGAGTTAATGTATCTTACCTAAAAAAGAAATAATGTTGAATCAGGTAACACTGAACAACTAGTCTAGCCTCACGGAAGTTTTCCACGGGTCGCTAGGGTAAATCGGGAAGCGCTTGCGGCGGGCGGCTCAGAAGTCCAGTTTCCTGTGGTTGCGCGCACCATTTGGAGGAAGTAATGTATCATACCTAGCATGCATGCAATATTAGAAAACCAACTCCATGCACGTGTCATTTGATTAGTATGAATATTTCAAAGAAATTTAAAAAAGAGATAGGACTATGCATTCAAAAATATAGATGTATTAATAGCTAGTATTTTCTAAATTAAGTACAATATTTGATTTTTAATCTCATAGATTTACGTAAATAAAAATTTATTTTCAATTAAATCTACTGAGCTTTCTTTTGCAATGTCTTAACTAATTAAATGTATAATTTTTTTAATTTCTGATTGATAATTTAATCTATTTCCATAAAGCTATATATTTAAATTTTCAGATTCTGTCTTAGAATTTTTAAAAGCAATACAATTTAGTTTATATCTTAGCTTCTTTATAATATTAGAAAGATACAAATTAATTTTATTTTTTAATTACCCGTGCCTCTCACTTTGTTATGTCTCATATTTTTTATACTATAAACATGTATAAGTTAATTTTATTTTTAATATTATTTTTTTTTCTGGTGTGTTGCTTAGGTTTACACTAATATCATAATAATAAAGTGTTTATATGCATGTGTCTAGCTACATAAAAATTTCTGCAGTATACAAAAAGGAAAATCATTAAAATAAATAAAAGTGAAAATATATAAAACAAAATAAAAAATATTATAACATTAAATACATTTGTTCCCAAACAATATCATTGTTAAATGTAGCAATATGAACAATACCAAGATTTTTGGATTTGCACCCTATTATTGATTTTGGAAACTATTATTACTGCTCTATGTCATTTGTGATTCATTTTGTTTACTTCGATGGGATCAAAGTAAATCATATCCTTGGTTTGTGTTTATTAGATGTTTCAACTTCATTTGTCTTCCTTCCCCTTTGATATAGGAATTGTATTTTTCAACTAATACTGAGATATTTGACCCAGCAGATCCTGATCTAGATACTGATTTTTAGAATTATGATTTCCTCTCTATTTCACCATCTTGTTTGCTTCAATGGAACCAAAAGGAGAGATAATATCGGTTATTTGTGTTTTTTAGATGTGTACACTTTATTCTCACTTGATTTAGGCTGAAGTAAAATAGAGGAATCAAGTAGAATTGAATTCTTTCATTTACTTCCAAATGAGCAAGAGAAGTTAAAACGCTTCCGAGTTTTTCTTATACTGTATATTGTCAGGTATATGCAAAGGTTTGACCCTGGTTTTGGATTCAATGGACCGTATACTGTCCGACCACTGTATGCCCCTGCCGTTAACTACAATACAGAATTCCCACAACTAGGATCTGGTCACCTAGCACAAGCTCCTCCGGACCACCAAGTCCGGCTCATCCCTTCACATCTACTTGGACCTCAGGTATCACCTGCAGTGCATAGTATGGTAAAGTATGGTCCTCCCGAAGGCATGATGCCAGCCTATACTTCCAACCATGTTCGAGGTCACTCTACTGCACCTCTCTACATGAACTCATCACAATATTCTGTGCCTTCACATCCCGGAATGTCTTTCCCTCATGGTAATGGCCCTGTTCAAACATTCACTCAGGTAATGAAAAACATATCTCAATTGCTATACTTCTTTTGTTCATGGATGAATTTGTTAATTTAATGGCTAAAATTTGATAGTGGAATCGTAGTTTGTACATTGGGTTAATTTCTGATCATATTTTTAAGATCTCTGGGGATCAAAATGTTTCTTCCGCTGTGTACTGTACATGACATTTAGATGAAACCAGTTGCTGCATTATGTGGAGCTGAGTCTTAGCATTTTGAATCCACCTTTGTAATTCCATTTATTTTTGATATTTTATCAAGCGCTGCTGGTTTTTTTTTTTCAGGCTCATCTGCAGCAACCTGACTCAAGGTTTGGATTGGCTCGGCCCCGATAAGGGGCCAGGGCATGCCTGCGCCTGCCAGCACAATCTGAGTTTGATAATATGATGACACAAACTGGCAGGAGAATCACAGGCAAACTGAACTGAGGCAGCTGCAGGATTTGGAGGGGTTAGTTCATGTCGAATTGAACTCAAAACTCCAGCTCCTAGCTTCCTCGGATTTCCTATGCTCCTGGCACATCTGATTCTTTTGCAACTAGTTTCCAGTGCTCTGGATAATCGTGCAGGCTGGCTACTGAAAAATGATTTCTTATGCTGTTACTGCAACATGAGAAGCGTACAAGTTACGGTCGAAATGTAATATACTCACTTAGGACTGATCACTTCACTAGAACAGTTCATTCTCCCCCGTCCTAAATGCCTGCTTGACTTGTGTATAATTTCCACCGCAGGAACACATGCCCCAATGCTTCTCAACGCGATAACAATAATACTTGGTGGAAGAAATGCCTTGCCTTTCTGTAGGGCCTCGAGTCGCTGCAACTCTAATCCTCCCATCAAGAGATGGCTTGTTAAGCTTTTTGGGCTTACTTGGATTTAACGACGTGAATAAGTTCATCATACTCCATGTTTTCATCGTCAGTGATATACAACGTAGTTGTCTAACAAACATTTTAGTTACCTAGATGGATTTTATAGTTTGATGTTTATGAGATAATCATTTCCTGTTCATCTTGTTCTTTCAAAATGACAGAGATGGTGGGGCAAGTAGCGGTGTAAATGAACCAAGTCACTCATAAATTATTCAAATCTCGATTCGATAAAAGTTTATTTGAATTCGTTTAATAAAACTCGTTAAGATAAATAAACTAAGTTCAATTTTCATAATATTTGACTTGTTAATTCATGAACATATTTGTTAAGTTTATGAATTAATTTTTTTAAAAAATAATAATTTTGATATTGAATTTATAGATTTTATAATATATATATATATATTAAATTTATTTATTAGAGTAAAATTATAAATTTTAATAAGAATATTATAATTTTATTTAAATATATAATTTAATTTATAATGAATATTTAAATTTATGTTTATTAAGTCCGATAAAAATTTAAATAAATTTGTAAGTCATAAATATATTCGTTGAATAAAATTTAAACTCGGTTTGGTTATAAATATGTCAAATTTAAAAATTCAAAAATTTAGTTTGATTACATCCTAGGGACAAGGTGGGTCTTTTCTTCGTCATTAGTAAAAACAATTTCTATCTAACCCCTCGCATCAACTTACGAGGCATGAATTGAACTCCATGCTTGCTGACCAGTAAACAAACGTTCATCATCGTGAGATATTTTCATGCACGGTGAATCTTATTAAACTTCAAATCGATCATACATTTCTCAGTATTTGGATTGGACCAGTTATTCCTGTTGCTTTCCTATTTAACCGGTTGAACTGATCTGTACGATTTGTTTACCAACTAGTTTTTTTTTTTTTTACTTTTCACATGTAGGAATATTCCAATAATCTCTGTGAGGGCTGTGTTACGCGGCACCCTGGGCGCGCACGACTGAGTGGGTAGGGCGCATATCACGTGGGCGTGGCTCACTCGGTCGCGCACGCCTGGGGTGCAACGTAGCGAGAGCAGATTCTCTGGTCCGCAAATTACGGACCAGAGGATGGTCTATTACATAAGGACTCTTGATTTAGATGGACCTCATCTTTAAATAGATGTGGTCCATCCAAATCAAAGGTCCACATCAGTGAATCATCCTCTGGTCCACACCAGAAGATCCCTACTGTAACATAATAGGGTATATCTCTGTAATGTTTAAAATAATTTAAGACTAACCGGAGGGTTAAGATCGTTCTTTATGACGCACAAGCAACTTAATAATTTACTACAAGCGTTTGCATGAATTATGTTCTCCGCAAGTTACTGTGAGTGTATATCTTCTATTTAAGTCAAGTCTAAAATTAATTAAACGGTCAAAATAGTCATTCAAGATTAATTTTGAGTTTGATTCGGATTTTGTTCAAGTTTAATTTGTTTATATATCATCGAGCTAGTTTGTTTGACTATTTAAAATCTTATATTTTTAAATTTGATTGGTCATAATTTTCTTTTATATGTAATTGTTGTTATAGTAGAAGTTACATAGGGTTATAATTTAAGGTTAGTAGTTTCTTATAGTTAGAAGGAGATTTTATGGCTATATCCTACTCTGATATAGTTGAACTCTCATGTTCATTAACCCGGGGTGATCGGAGGCGCTACATGGATAAGAAAATATTAGTGAACCTATTGAGGGAGTTGTAACGGAGGGAAAGTGCACAACTCCTCTTGGCTCCATGGCGACGTATATTGAAATGCACGACCATTTTAGACAAAGAATAATCATTGTATAAATCTCAAATTATTCCGAATAAAGATAATCATCACGAAAATCTTAGACTATTTTAGAAAAAAGATAGCGATGTGAATAAGTTTTGCATTATTTAAGGAATTAAATAATGATAATGTGAATATGGGAACAAAAGTAAAAAGTCGTCTCTTTATAAAAGGAAACTCTTTCTGGCATCCAAGGTATAAATACATGCACATGTGTACATCAAAAATCCTAATACTTATCTTTTTCTTTGTTCTCTAACTTGAGAGTCGAAGTGGTTGCGCCGGGACACCTCTGATCGTCATTCTAACATTTTTCTTCTTCTTTGCCCTCCTCTAGGCTCCCAAAACCATATCGTCATCTTTGTTATTAGTCGGTGATTAACGTTTAAGTTAGCAATAAAGCCCACTCACCGGTGATTCACTCGTCATCATTTGTGAGCAGGATCAACAGTATTTGTGGGATGCTTGAAGCCAGAAATACCAGTTGGAGAGCAAGGTGTCGAGCTTGAGGAGCATCAGGCGAGTTCTCGCCAGCACCTTAGCCGACTCAACCTCCATTCAGGTGACTCCCAGTTCCACTTCTAAGAGCTCGAGGTCCTTTTGGATGGCCTCCAAATTAGTTTGAACGGCTGCCTCCTTGATTGTGGCGATCTCTAGTTCCGTTTGATGATCAGCTACAGCAGCTATCATCATGTCTATTTCCACCTGCAATTGACTCACACTCTGCGCCAAGCTAATCCTTTTTGTCGTCACCTCCACTATCACCCTCTATAGTCAGTGATCGTTGCCTGGTCAGAAGCGGGGCCAGTCTGTTATCGCTTCATACGATCAACTTCCGGCTGTACAAGGATTATTTCCTCCTGAGTCACAGTTGAAACTTCCTGAGAAGGGGTTGCAGCTATTACATCTCCAGTTCAGCTATGTGGGTCTGCAACTCTTGCCGACCTTGCTAGATCTCAGGGTATTGCTGGCCGAATACTATCAGTTGGGACATATGTTTGGTCTCATTTAGTAGAAGTTCCTTTGTTAAAACTTAGATGGGCATGTCCTTAGTTGCTTCTTCACCGTTATTCCATGCAAGACTTGCTAGACCATAGAGGGTGAGATTCATCCTATGCTCTTCTTAAATTGGGTTTTGGGATAGCTCCATGGTGAATGGGATGTCCTCTTCACCTAGAAAATTCTTACGATGACATGTAGAACTCGGATCCACAAGAGCATGTGAGGGGCTCGTCCCCATGTGAGAAGTTCCCGATTCAATAAGGGGTAGGAAAACTAGGATCCTAGGAGATGGTAGGAGGTGTACCAAGGGAAGATAGCTATAATCGGGTGGCTCTCTGACTCAACTTGTGTCTAATGGCTGAATTGGTGAATGGATCAATGGGCCAAGGGATCTGGCTATGACTCATGCGGAAATGTGAAACGACTTGAGTGATCAACCGAGCATCCAGAGGGGCGACACCTCTTCCTTGAAATTTTTAGGGGGGCCTCCAACTTTGCAAATGAAGTTGGTTTCGAGGCGTTGAATCGATGAACTAGAGACCTTCTTAACTCTCCCTTTAGGCTCGGTGCTCTCGCCACCGATTGGGGAACCACATCCGTTGGGGCAATAACTGTAGTCGGGGTGCTTCTTCCTCTAGTGTCGTCTAAATAAGATCAACGATGGCTATTCTATGGACCTCCAGTTCTATCGCAGTAAGTTTCATCACCTTGTTGAGTGATGCCCTCTTCATCGTGTTGGATGTAAAAAATAACATGTCTTTTGTTAGATATCAAAACTTGTGAAGATGAGAGTTCTTACCAAACAAAGTATTGAGGGGAGTCGATCATGGGCTCAACCCAACATATGCAGCAATCCTTCTTTGATTAAGACATTGTTGTTGAACTACAAGCTCAGTAGCTTCTGTGATGCGCTAAAGTAGCCCCGCTCCAAGTAGTAATCTTTCAAAGTCGGAGGTAGAGGCAATTATTGTTGGGTTCGGAGCGCAGCAGAAAACATATATTGAATCATGGATCTTTCGTGGTATATATAGTTTTACACAAAAACAATATAAAACATACCTCGAGTCCTCGATAGGTGTGAATGATATCACAGACAGATAGACAGATAAGAGCCCCACGTGTGACTCCTCTAGCGGTATCCACGCGCACTAGATCACGAACTTGATACGATCCGTTAGGTGCTAGCCACTTGGATCGACAAAGTCTTGGAAGCACTACCGATCTCTTCCGATGGAAGACGAAGTTGACGAAGGAGAAATGGAGAGAATGAAATCCTCTTTTTGAATCTTTCCGAGGATGGCTATTTATAGCTTCCAAGGAATACGAAGAGTTAAGCTTTCAATTAATTCATCATTTATGATCTTCATTAATAAGGAAGATGAAGAGTTATACACTCCATAAATTCTTCATTTATGACCTTCATTATGATGACTCTTCAAATTCTCCATTAATTATCATTATGATGACTATTCGAATTCTCCATTAATCATCATGATTATGACTATTCGAATTCTCTCTTCTTTGTATCAAATAAATTCATATTTGATCTTGATCTCGACTAGCTTCCGATACTCTTGTTCATGTCTACGTGCTATGCGTGCGACCCTCTAGGTTTTATACACGAAGGCAGTGTAAATCCATACATAGACTAAGGTAACCGTCTAGCAACAGTTTTTAGCCACCCAACGTGATAAAATTAATATTAGTCATAAACTGTAAACCACTATGAACCGATTACTGTGTAATTCAATCTCTTCATCTAAGCCTACATCCCAATTAATTTGATACATTATGCATCATTACCAAATTAATTGTTTTACTTGATTTCCAAGATATAATAGACTCCTCTTGAATGATAAATCATTCCTCCCATGACCATGGATTTTGAGTCACTAATATCTCTATCAAGCGGCCAGGATGTTAACTCCTAATCCAAGAGAGCGATGAATCCTCTATTGACTCAACACTATTCTCTCTACGCTTTGTCATACACCCAACTACCGTATTAATCACAATCCGATTAAAGACTGCTTTTAACGGCATCAAAGCACATAACTCCACGCATAGAATAAATGAAGGTCTCAAGTCAAAAGATCAGTTACACTTGTTCATAAGAGGAATAACCAATGATGCTTAATATGTGGTCTCCTCTTGAGCGGATCGTGTCCAGTGTACCTCTAAACTCAAGGCACCCCCAAGTACAACTTGGATATCCATCCCTCCGGTCTATCTTGACCTAGTCATACTCAGCGTTGATCTAGATATCCATGTCCCCTCTAGATGATATCCGATCAAGGACTGTTTTCATATTAATATACCCATTAATCTGTGAGACTTTATCATTAATCATATACGTACAGAAAAGTAAATAATTAATGATAAATTCTTACCTTTATTAAATAATTATCCACAAAATACATAAGGAGTGTCTTGGCACATAAGTGCACACACTAACAATTATCGCTGCCAGCGAGTTGGACAAGAAATGTAACGAAGAAGAATTGGGGTTTCTGTCCCTTATGGGATGAAGGAAGCTCCTTAATCAGGTTAATTCCGGGAGAAAAAAGAAGAAGACCCCATCCTCCATCTTCTTCGAGAGTAAAAGAAGAAATGAAAGAAGTTAAGAGAAAGCAGAGTACGATATAGACGGAAAAGGATCACCACACCGGTTAAGATGCAGAAGGAATTGGGACCAAGTTGTGATAATAGGATACCAAAATATTAAGATACTTCGATAAAGAAAACTGGGATAGGAAAATGTAGCCCACTCATCATGTGAATTCGAAAGAAGGTCACAAAACCTGGAGGAGGAGGATCTAATCAATCGTTACCATTCGGAAGCCCTAACAGATGATCGGCCAGAATCTCATAGGTTGTTCTTAATCGATCCAAGGATGCATCAGTGAAACTTGAAGTGATAGATCCATGCCAGAGAGCAAAAAAAGATTCCCTGGCCATGGGATATACTACTAATGACTGGTGAAAAAAAGAATCACAAGAACAAACTGAAACAACTTATTGGGTCAGAAGGAGAGCTTGAAAACGAAGAACGACGAATGCATAATCAGCAATTGTGTCTAGGGATGTTCTTATCTGACCTCAAATAGCCCGACTCACTTAATAGAGATTGTTGGTCTCTGTTGTTATAAGAGCGGGACAAATTTTCTACTGTAGAATCAAATGCATGGAATAAATAAAATCCAGAGTAATCATTAATTGGTAAAAGATATTTAGTCTTTTGTGAGTCATATCACATTAATATAATGTAACTTTGGAGGCACACTGGTGCATTCTAGGCTCAGGAATCAAGGCTAATGATGTAGAAGACATGCTTAAAAGAAGTGGCTACATTTAAAGACATAATGATTGAGACGTGCTGACATTTAATGCGTAATCTCTTCAAAAATACTCAATGGATCCGCTACATGGCTTAATTAGTCGAGATAGCTGGAATTATTCCAATTATATATATAACAGTCCAGTTAGTCAGACTCTCACCTCATTCGACTAGATTTAAAAAAAAGATTTGTGATCCAGGGGTAATCAATGGGTGCCACATGGATAATACAAGATTGGTGAATCTACCGAGGGGAAGTCGAGTCAAAATACGGCTCCTTGGCCTTTCAGCTCCTTGGCTCCTAGCTCTCGAGCCTCTCGGCTCCTTAGCGACACGAATCGGAATGCGAGACTATTTTAGGAAAAGAATAATCATTGTATAAATTTTGAATTATTTTAGGAAAAGGATAATCATTAAGCAAATATCATATTATTTTGAAAAAATACAGTGGTGTAAATAAGTCTTGTATTATTTTAAAAGTTAAATAATGATAAAGTGAAGATGATAACAAAAGGAAATAGTCTGTTGTCTTTATAAAAGATAACCCTTTCTATCATCCAAGGTATATTCGTGCACATACGTATATTAAGAATCCTAATACTTATTTTCTTCTTCGTTCTTTAACTTGAGTGTCGGAATGGTTGCGTCGGGAACCCCCTACCGTCATACTAACCTTTTTTTTTGTTTGCCCTCCCCCGACTCCCAAACTACATCGTCATCCTTGTTGTCAGTCGGTGATTGATGATTAAATTGGCAACAAAGTCAATTTATCTATGATTCACTCGTTAACATTCACACAGACATGATTATTCATCTTAGAGTCATTCATGATAGAAAGACCTCATGGTATTTCGCTTGCGACTATCTCTTTGTAACTCTCTTCCATGGGATCAAAACTAGGGCTGTAAACGAGCCGAGTCAAGCCGAGCTTTGGGGTGTTCAAGCTTGTTTGATAAGATAACCGAGCCGAGCTTAAAATGAACCAAGCTTTTGAAATGAGTGTTCAAGCTTGGCTTGGTTTATTTTTTATGAGCTTGAACTTGTTTGAAGCTTGACTTGAGTTTTGTTCATTTAGATGTTATCAAGCTTTCAATTCAAGCTTGGCTTGGGCTTGGCTCGAGCTTGGCTTGGGCTTGGTTTGAGCTTGGTTCATTTAGATGTTATCAAACTCTCAATTCAAGCTCGTTTGATTGTTTGAAACTTTTAATTGTTTGATTGGTTATTAAGTTTGATAATTTAAATTTATTTATTTTATTTTATTATTTATTTAGGATATTGAAAGAGTTTTATTAATAAATATGGTTCGTGAATATTATTCATGAACGTTGTTCATGAACATTGTTCACGAACGTTAACGAGCCGAACACATATGTGTTCAAGCTTGTTTGTTTAGCTTAACGAGTTGTTCAAGCTTGTTTGTTTAATTAATCTTATGTATATTGAACGAACATAAACAACCTCTTACCAAGCCGAACACCAAACTTGTTCACGAACGCTTGGTTCATTTACAGCCCTAATCAAAACCTCTTATATTGTTGTTAGTCCCTCCTTTGCCCCACGGTATAAATTTATCCCTTGATGTTTAGAAACTTTCCGAAGGAGAGTCAACTTGGCTCCATCAAGTTCGGTTCAAAAGACTCCATCCCTAAAGTGTCAAATGTTTCACAAATGGCTAGCAACAAGAATTGCTCCGTTGAATTCAATCCTTAGGTCAATTCTCTCCATTAATCACATGCGTGCACCATTTTAAAATTCAACATTGATTCCTCGTTTCACACTGTATGTACTACTTTTCTTCTTTTAAAACTCAAAGATAGTGCAAAAAAAGAAAAAACCCAAAAACATTTCCCAAAGCTATTAATCATTAATTTTTTTTCCAACAATCGGACACTTAATTTTTAAATTTTTTTAAAAAGATTCATTTGTTTCCTAATTTATTAGTCTTGCCCATCACTATATATGGTATTACATTTCAAGAACAACATCATATCACTATGATATTAGTTTTTAAAATATAATATCATAATAATGATATTAATTTTAGGATTTATATTACATCAAAATAATATTGATTTTTAAAAATCAATATTACAGTAGTATTAATTTTTAAAATACAACATCATAATGATATTGTTCTTTTAAATGCACTATCATGTTTTGATAAATTTTATATTTGAAAGATATGCAAGACTTTTTCATGTGACGGTTTATTTTGGTTTTCTTAGTTAGTGTAGGATAGTCATTAGGAATTATTAAATCCAAACAAAAGTGTCGCATCTTTTTTTATAATTAGTCTATTTCTATTTTATGTTATTTCGTATTGTATAATTCTTTTAGTTTGCGGGGTCATTTTCCCCTTACGCTAAGGATAATGAAAAGAATTATAAAATGTATTGGTAATTATGCTAAGATCTCGTATAAATGTAAATTTTATTGATAACACCTCTTTAATTGTGGCCAATATCTTATTACGAATAATTCCGACAACTTCTAAAGAAAAAAATGCATTTACCTATTACAAAGATAGTGTGATTTGATTCTTTTTTTAGGTCCAATATTAAAAAGAGACATAGTTCGAGATAGAAAACCCAAATTATTAAAGTAAACCTACGCTTGGTGAAAGTGAAATTTCTAGATAGAACAATTCCTTCTGTCATGTATCCTCGATTGATGCAGTTTCGGATGCTTCAATTATTGATTTTAGTATTTAGCGAAAGGTTACACCTATGTGTTCCGTATTGCGAGTCAATCCTACTCCACTAATACTAATAGACAGCATAGGGGAAGAAGCACTACACCTAGGAATCAGCAACATGAAACTTTGTTATAAATTACCCTTTTCCTTATTTGTATCGGGGCTAACAACAATGGTTGGGACAACAAACATCCATCTCGTTCGTACTTTGGGTATCTGTATAACCATCAAAGATCATTGAAGTAACTAATTCCTGGAAATAGGGGGCATTGAGAACAAAGAAATTGTTGGAGTTACCATTTCCATCTAGTACTAATACAGTTGGTGTTAATAAAAACCTCTTGCAGGAACTGGCTAGAGATTTCTTGTAAAAATACTAGCTCCTTTCAGTTCATAATGAGAATAGTTAAATTTGAATTTCATAGATTATTTCCCTTAGTACTATGCACAGAAAGAAGGGAGGAGTCATATGAAATGAAAATCTCACGTACAGTTCTGGAACGGAGATTCTTTGAATAGAATGAACGACACGGATCTTGGCTCATTCCAAAGGAAATTATGCGGAAGCTTTACAAAATTATTATGAAGCTACGCGATCAGAAATTGATCCCTATGATCAAAGTTATATACTCTATAACATGGGACTTATACACATAAGCAACAGAGAGTATACAAGGGTTTTGGAATATTATTTCTGGGCATCGGAACGAAACTCATTCTTACCACAAGCTTTTAATAATATGGTTGTGATCTGTCATTATGTACGACTATCTCTACTACAGAAAGAAGAAAAAAAATCCAATTAACTAGTAAATACTAGAATGAAATAGGTTTTCTACATATGTGTCATCTAAAGCAATGGTTTTTATCAGCTATAGCAAGTAAAGAGACTTCACGAGAACCAAAATTAAGAAGAAATGGATAAAGCCTATATACTCCATGGATAAAGGATTGAATTGATAGAGAAAGCACCGTAAAGATCAATTAGCAAGCTATTTGGTCGATAGAGTTAAGAACTACTTTGATTTTCGATGAATCGTTTCTTCGGACAGAAGGAGATTCTGGAAACACTTACTTGAAATCTCACTTATCAGACTCGAAATCTTACTTTTCAGAGTCAGAGTTCATTGTGGAAGACTCTTCTGAGGAATTGGTCATGATATATCTGATACATGCATAATATCTCTCAAAACAGAAACAAATTTGTGTCTGTTACTTAGTATCCTTAGTATTGGCAATGATTTTGAAAAAATGTCTAAAATGGTGGTAAAATTTAGATATTTCCACCCTGTCGAAATAAGAAACCATGGCATATATGTTTGAAAGAGATTCCATTTTGAGAGATTAAAAAGAGCACTATCTCGTTGAAAGGTTCTATATATCTGCCCTTAATCAACGCATTTCTTTAGAGAAAGACTCCGTTTTTTCCCTCTTTCCAGATGGGAAATCCTTCTCAGAACATGGAGTGTGAATCAAATTCATGTTTGAATTGAAACTCCAAACTATGCCATTTTTGTAAGGAGCACCATATATAAAATCGAAATAAACTCTAGACCATGTATTTGATTCATCAAATGCATCATTATTGTATACTCTTTGATATATATGACGCAACCTAATGTTTGTTTTGCAAATTTACAATTAAATTTATCTCCTTATTCTTTTGAATCTAATCTAAATATCTAAATACTAAGAAAAATTCCCTTTTGACAGTGATATATGTTATATATGTAAATCTTAGATGTAAAAATAGGCATAATTCATCTAAAAAAAGGTATAAAGAATAGATAGGTAGAAATCAAATATCTAAAAAAAAAAAATAGAAAGAACAATAGCCAACGATATAGGTACCCTTTTGTTGAAGGTCGTTTGAGCTTTTCCTAGGAGTATAGCATGGTTACTTCTGCGTCGTAGAGCCTCGTACTCGGACATTGGCTCGAGGCATTTCCTCTACCCCTTCTGTAACGCCCCGACTCAGGCGGGCCCCATCCTGATCGAACTGGGAACACCACCAAAATTACCCATCGGATTTACGACTAGCTCCACAGACCACCGGAGGTCCTTTCAGCGTGCTTTGTCCTCACTCGCACACATCCTGGAAAACTTCCCAGGAGGTTACCCATCCTCAGATTACTCCAATCCAAGCACGCTTAACTTTGGAGTTCTTAAGTTTATCCTTCCGAAAAGGAAGATGCGCCTTGGTGATATGGATAGTACCATCTAACCTTTTAAGTCATACTTAACCAGAATCTCAGAACCGGGGTGATCCTGTCCGAGCGCTGAGTCGATGGACACTGGGGACGTGGTGCTCTCCGCTGTCTTCGACTGGTGATGTGGATCTTCGGCGAACCTACAAAGAAGCCGAGTCGGGAGGGGTTTCCTGGCGACGACCCTCCGACGCTCAAGTCAGGCAGTGGAGATGAAGAGGAGCAAGGTAACGCTACTATGGCTACAGTGATCAGAATAACATACCTCCATCGAAGTCTAGGGGTCCTTATATATGACCCCGGAGAGGCACAGACACGTTTCTCGATGCGTGCACGCTTCCCTAAACATACCTCAGTAGGGTTGTCTCAGAAAAGCATGCCTGACGTCATTCCGCAATAGTCCGAGCATATCCCGGATGTGACGGTGGAAACTTCCACCGTACGATACTCTGTCCGTTCCGGCCACCGACCATGCTGTTTGTCGGCGGCAGGTGTCTCGAGGATGAAGTTACCAGCTGTCTTTTTTTGTCTCCTAGCGCTCTTTCCTGTTCCCGGGCCTAGCGGACCAGCCGCTCGACGCTCATGGCCTCCGGGACTGCGCATACCTCGACCCGGACGGGGAAGCCTGTTCATGTGCGCGGATGGAATTGCGCCTTATTGTCTTGCGGCTAGGCCGAGCGGCCTGTCCACCCGGCCCATATACTCTTTTACCTTTGAGCATCAGAAACCCGACCCCTGGTCGGGCTGTCTTTCGTCCGGTTCGAGAGACCCCTGGCCGGATGTCCGATCGGCCCGCTACTCCGCTCGGCACGACTTCTGTCCGCTCGACACGACCTTGGGGTTGACCTTCTTGACCATTTACCTTCACGTGTCGTTGACCTCCCGCCAACGAGGGTCCCCCGTCCTTACCACCGGATCACATGCCTCCCCCTCAAGTCTAGTCTAAGGAGGCGCTAATTCTGACTGACTGGACTGCGTCTGGGTGGCGTGTCTGCCGCTCATCCACCGAGATTAGTGTCCGACTGTCTAGGGACTATGTAAGTAGGTAACGCCGCTCGGCGTGTCCTCGGTTGGTACTTGGAAAGTTTCGTTTGCCTGCCGTTGTCCCGCCGCTCCGGCGTCGGTCACGCTGATTATCCCTAAAAAACTCCTCGCCCTTTTTGTGTAAATCACCGTCATTAATACTGAGCACGCGGCCACGCTCGCATGATGGTGCTCATTAAATGCGACCTGTGGGCGAGCGCCACGTGGTCGCGCATTCGTCACCGTTCACTCGAGTCGTCAGGTCTGATGTGACCTTTGGCTTTTTCGAATTTGACGGTCAGATCCCCTCCTTGGATCCCGTAACCTGGATCGGACGGCTCCGGTTGATCGAGCCCAATGTTTATAAGCATATCTCCTCTTCGGCCGCTTCACGATATCGCGTGAGTATCTGAAAGCTTCTGCTTCTTCTCGTCCAGCGCTCCGGCGAGCTCGTTGCTTTGCTTTCTGGTGATCCACCACCGCCTCCTTCGGTCCTATCTTTTGTAAGGCCCTTTCGCCCTTTTCCTTTCAGTTCCTTTGTGCTTTTCTTCGCACTTCTTGTTGTTTTCGTGCTCGTTTGGACACTGTTCCGACCATTCTGCTTGTCAAGCTTCGATTTCCTCTATGTCATTCCTTGTCTTTGATAATGGTCAGTTCTTCTCGTCCATCCGACCTCGCCCCCGGCCTCTGGTATACCACCACTGAGAGCTGATTCGATGAGCAGGATGTACTGAGTTTCACCTGAACCTTTGAACCTCCATCTGACCATGAACTGATATTAGCCACACCTCCGATCGGCCACACGACCCTTCGACCAGCACTGTTTGCTTTTTTCGAGATCAGTTCGTGGCCGGTCTGCGCTTTCCCATTCATCCGTTCATCCTTGAGGTGTGCAACTATTTCCGCCTCCCGCTCAACCAACTCGTCCCTATTTCCTTTAGGTTGCTATGCAGGGTGGTTGTCCTCTTTAAACTGCACGGCATCCCCTTAGTCCCTAAGACTTTCCACTACTTCTACTATCCCAAACAGTCCGAGTGGGGTACTTTTCTTTTTCAATCGCGAATCGGTCTCGTTTTCTTCGACAAGATGCCGACCTTGAACAAACACTGGAAGGAAAACTATTTCTATCTTCGTTTCCCCGAGCGGTCGTCCTTCCGCACTAAATGGCATACCACTGTGCTGAACTCGCTGGACCTCAGTAAATATAAGAGCCAGCCGGATTACCTTCACGCAGCCAATCTGCTGGCCGGACAAAAATTTAACATCAATAAGCTGCTCCACGAGGGGGTGCTATATATATTTGGACTGAGTCCGATCAGAACGAAGCTTCCGGGCAACATGGGTAAGCATTTTCCTTGTTCCCCTTCCTTTTAGTCTAATTGATTTATTCTTCTTTTATGCAGCTGACATTATGTGGTGTTCCAAGGTTGCTGATCGGATGAAGCTAAAAGCTGCTGAAGTGGAGGCGGCAGCCGTGAAAGAAATGGCCGATCTAGGCATCGAACCGGTCGGCTCACACGAGGGTGAAAGTGAAGAAGCTTCTCCTGTGGTTGGAGAGTCGGTCGTTCGGATCCCTGCAACTGCACCGATCGGTGATGCTATCTCGTCTGTCGGACAACCAGCATCGGAAGAAGCGGGGCACTCGACCGAGGACTCCCCACTGATAATATGCAAACGGCGCCGGACGGATCTCCACACCCAGTCAGCTACATCTGTGGAGCCAGTGACTGAGCCGACTGGCGCCCCTACTGTAGCAATCACCCCGGCCCCTGCTCCAGTCGAGGCTATTTCCTCGGACCGAACTCCTTCCCAGCTTGATCTGCCGATGGCTTCCCTTGGAGCGCCGCCTGTCAGTTCCCGGCCACAAGCTCCCGTTCGGCTTAGGCGTTCTGGTATAGTGTCTGCCCCGCTCGGCGAGTCATCCGAGCGCGTAACTTCAGCTCAATCTGATCCGAGTGGCCGTTGAGTGGTTAAGGTCGTCCTCCACCTCCCAACAGAAGAATTTCTTCTGGCGGCTGATCGACCAGTCGCCCCTGAGCATCAGATTACTATCCGCGGATCGCTCGCCAAGATATGGGAGGACGCGAGAGCCCGCGTCGCCTTGATGACTCCCGGTCAGCTCGGCGACAGCCACTTGCAGCAAGTTACCGGGGTATGCTTCTTGACACACTACATGATTATTTGACTTGGTTCATGATATTATTTCCTCTGTGCGCAGAATTGGGTAGAGAACATCGCGGTCAGTAACCGCCTGGCTGCACTGGAGGAAGAATTGAAAAAGCTTCAACTTTCCGGAGGGGCGCCAGTTCAGGGGCCCTCATATGCCACGCTTCGACCCGAGCTGAACAAATCGGAGAAATAACTGGTGGCCGAGCGGCACAAGTCCTCCGGCCTGGAGACCAGGGTAGCCGGACTTGAAGCTCAGGTCAAGTCTCATGACCAGGAGATGAAGCTGGCGACCAATAGAAAAAATAGGGTCGTCTCCGATTTGGAGGCAAAGAATGTGTAGGCCCGAGCACTGGAGCAGCGCGTCAAAGAGTTGGCCGATCTACTATATGTTGAGCAGGAGGGCCGATCAGCCTCTAAAGCTAAACTCCAAGGAGACAAGAAAGACCTCCAAGACGCTCTTGACGCTTCCCGAGCTGCGCTAAAGGAATATCAAGACGGTGAATCAGGCCTCTTTGAGGTGATGAAGCAAAACTATCTCCGCTCGGACGAATTCGGCGAGAAGTTTAGCGATCGGCTAGTTCTAGCCTTTGAGGAAGCCATCCGGGCGACAACGGTTTATCTGAAGGCTAAGGGCCAACTCCCACAGATGAGGCCAATTTGATCCTGTCCGAGCGCTGAGTCGATGGACACTGGGGACATAGTGCTCTCCGCTGCCTTCGACTGGTGATGTGGATCTCCGGCGAACCTACAAAGAAGCCAAGCCGGGAGGGGTTTCCCGGCGACGACCCTCCGACGCTCAAGTCAGGTAGTGGAGAAGAAGAGGAGCAAGGTAACACTACTGTGGCTACAATGATCAGAATAGCATACCTTCGTCGAAATCTGGGGGCCCTTATATAGGACCCCGGAGAGGCATGGACATGTTTCTCGATGCGTGTATGCTTCCCCAAACATACCTCAGTAGGGTTGTGTCAGAAAAGCATGCCCGACGCCATTCCGCAATCGTCCGAGCATATCCCGGATGTGACGGTGGAAACTTCCACCGTACGATACTCTGTCCGTTCTGGCCGCCGACCATACTGTTTGTCGGCGGCAAGTGTCTCGATAATGAAGTTACCAGCTGTCTTTTTTGTCTCCTAGCGCTCTTTCCTGTTCCCGGGCCGAGCGGACCAGTCGCTCGGCGCTCATGGCCTCCGGGACTGCGCATACCTCGGCTCGGGCGGGGAAGCCTTGCTCATGTGCGCAGATGGAATTGCGCCTTATTGTCCTGCGGCTAGGTCGAGCGGCCTGTCCGCTCGACCCATAGACTCTTTTAACTTTGAGCATCGGAAACCCGACCCCTGGTCGGCCTGTCTTTCGTCCGGTCTGGGAGACCCCTGGCCGGATGTCCGGTCAGCCCGCTACTCCGCTCGGCACGACCTTGTGGTTGACCTTCTTGACCATTGACCTTCACGTGTCGTTGACCTCCCGCCAACGAGAATCCCCCGTCCTTACCACCGGATCACGAGGTATTACAATCACCCCCACTTAGACACAACACCCTCGTTGTGTAACCACGAATCACACCACAGACAAATCCCAGAATCTCCCTCGCTAGGTGGTGCCCTGGGTGCTCCTGCCATAGGCGCACTCACGGTCGCAAGGTCGCTCTGATACCATCTGTAACGCCCCGGCCAGGGCGTGCCCCACCTGGACCGAATCGGGAATGCCACCAGAATTGCCCATTAGGTTGGCGACTAGCTCCACAGACCACGGGAGGTCATTTCAGCATACTTTGTCCTCACTCGCACGCACCTTGGAAAATTTTCCAGGGGGTCACCCATCCTCAGATTACTCCAAGCTAAGCACGCTTAACTTTGAAGTTCTTAAGTTTGGGCTTCCGAAAAGGAAGGTCACCTTGGTGATATGGATAGTACCATCTAATCTTTTAAGCTATACTTAACCAGAATCTTAGAACCAGGGTATTACAATCACCCCCACTTAAAGACACAACGTTCTTGTTGTGTAACCACGAATCACACCACAGACAAATCCCAAAATCTTCCTCGCTAGGTGGTGCCCTGGTTGCTCCTGCTACAGGCGCACTCATGGTCACAAGGTCTCTCTAATACCATCTGTAACGCCCCGACCCGGGCGGGCCCCACCCGGACCGAACCGGAACACACCAGAATTGCCCATCAGGTTGACGACTAGCTCCACAGACCATCGGAGGTCCTTTCAGCGTGTTTTGTCCTCACTCGCAAGCATCCTGAAAAACTTCCCAGGAGGTCACTCATCCTCAGATTACTCCAATCCAAACACGCTTAACTTTGGAGTTCTTAAGTTTGTGCTTCCGAAAAAGAAGGTGCACCTTGATAATATGGATAGTACAATCTAACCTTTTAAGTTATACTTAACCATAATCTCAGAACCGGGGTATTACAATATCTGTAACGCCCCGACCCATGTGGGCCCCACTCGGACCGAACCGGGAATGCCACCAGAATTGCCCATCAGGTTGACGACTAGCTCCACAGACCACCGGAGGTCCTTTCAGCGTGCTTTGTCCTTACTCGCACGCACCCTGGAAAACTTCCCAGGAGGTCACCCATCCTTAGATTACTCCAAGCTAATCACGATTAACTTTGGAGTTCTTAAGTTTGAACTTCCGAAAAGAAAGATGCACCTTGGTAATATGGATAATACCATCTAACCTTTTAAACTATACTTAACCAGAATCTCAGAACCGGGGTATTACAGTCACCCCCACTTAAAGATACAACGCCCTCGTTGTGTAACCACAAATCACACCATAGACAAATCCCAGAATCTCCCTCGCTAGGTGGTGTCCTGGATGCTCCTGCCACAGGCGCACTCACGGTCATTGGGTTGACGGAGGTCCTTTCAGTGTGCTTTGTCCTCACTCGCACACACCCTGGAAAACTTCCCAGGAGATCACCCATCCTCAGATTACTCCAAGCCAAGCACGCTTAACTTTGGAGTTCTTATGTTTGAGCTTCCGAAAAGGAATGTGCACCTTGGTGATATGGATAGTACTATATAACCTTTTAAGTCATACTTGACCAGAATCTTATAACCGGGGTATTACATCTTCTTACCCTGAAAAAGCAAGGTCACCTTGCGTCCTTGAACCGGTAACCATCCTTCGGCTAAACTAGCCTCCTCCGTTCCTCAGGACCAATAAAGGGTAGTACAGGAATATTCACCTGTTGTCCATCGACTACGCCTTTCTGCCTGATCTTAGGCCCTGACTCACCCTCCGTGGACGAACCTTGCGGAGGAACCCTTAGGTTTCAAGGCATTGGATTCTCGCCAATGTTTGCGTTACTCAAGCCGACATTCTCGCTTTCGCTTCATCCACACCTGCTTGCGCGGGTGCTTCGCTCTAAGGCGGAACACTCCCCTACTGATGCATTTTTACATCCCACAGCTTCGGCAGATCGCTTAGCCTCGTTCATCTTCGGCGCAAGAACACTCGATCAATGAGCTATTTCACACTCTTTCAAGGGTGGCTGCTTCTAGGCAAACCTCCTAGCTATCTCTGCACCCCTATCTCCTTTATCACTGAGCAGTCATTTAGGAGTCTTAGCTAGTGATTCGGCTGTTTCCCTCTCGACGATGAAGTTTATCCCCCATCGTCTCAACAATGGCCGACCTTGATCTTTTTTTTTTAATTTGGGGGGGTGGGGGGGGGTCATATCTAGTATTCAGAATTTACCTCGATTTGGTACCGCTCTCGCGGCTCGTACCGAAACAGTGTTTTACCCCTAGATGTCCCGTCAACTGTTGTGCCTCAACGCATTTCAAGGAGAACTAGCTAGCTCAGGGTTCAAGTGCCATTTCACCCTTAACCACAACTCATCCGCTGATTCTTCAACATCAGTCGGTTCGAACCTCCACTTAGTTTCACCCAAGCTTCATCATGGTCATGGATAGATCACTTAAGTTCGGGTCCATAAGTAGTGACAATCGTCTTACGAAGACTCGCTTTCGCTACGGCTTGGTGGGTTCCCTTAACCGAGCACTGCCTATGAGTCATCGGCTCATTCTTCAACAGGCACGCGGTCAGAAATCATATTCTCGTCCCATTGCTTGGGAGCTCACGATTTCATGTTCTATTTCGCTTCCTGATAGAGATTCTTTTCACCTTTCTCTCACGATTTCATATTCTATTTCACTCCTAGATGGTGAAAATCCAGTAGCCAAAAGCATCGCTAGCTTACGTTCTGACCCGAGTAGCATGGGATACGTGAAATCCCGTGTAAATCAATAAGGATCATCTTATACGGTTAAATATTCCTGAGTGACCCATAGCAAAATAGGACTTCACTTTTATAGAATTTAAAATGTAACATAATAGTACTATTTTTTAAATGCAATATCACAACAGTTAGCGCTAGGGTACAAATTTTAAAAGTTAGGTGCGCCATAATGCTAGACGCCTTAAGTTTTTTTTTTTTAAAAATTATTCAACAATTTACTAAATCACACGTCATTCGAGCCAAACCAACCAGCAGTCGGTCAACCAGATGGATGCTAAATCAATACCCAATCTGGCCACAGTGACCTCGTCGCGATTTGACAGCCAATTCAGCTGTGATTTCGCACCTAACTCGGCCGCCTAGCCGTGATTATGCGGTTGCCTTTGCTGCGATTTTGTTGTTTTAGTCGAGACATGTTGCGTGATTTAGTCATTTGAAAAGTAAGATGTATGATTGGATATTTGAGAAACTTTAGCTGTGTGTGGTACAGTAGATTGTCACTGGGGAAAAAAAAGTAAAAAACTAATAACACACTGTTTGTAGTAAAACTATTATCATAGCTACGTAACAAGTCTAATTTAAACCCCATAACCTTTTAACAACACCTTATGCCTACGTAATAGAGTACGTAACCAGCCTCATTTAAGCCACTCGAGAGAATAAGCCGTGTGATGTAGCTAGGCTTGACCGGCCTGGTCATCGTCAATTCCCAAGTTTCCACAAACCCCACCGTGCACACAGGCCATGACTTTCCCAGTTCACACTTGGGTCTACTCTTCCAAATCTCTACCTTTCCCCCCAGCTTTTATAGTCTCCGACATTACATTGGAGGGGCAAACTCAACCAGATTGCAAGGATGAACTCCGTCGTGCTGCCGGGCTACCGCTTCTACCCCACCGAAGAAGAGTTGATCGATTTCTTCCTCCGAAACAAGCTTGAGAATCGGCGGCAAGACATGGAGGTGGCCGTCCCCGTCGTGGATATCTATAACTTCGATCCTTGGCAGCTCTCTCGTAAGCTTAATTTGAATTCTTAATCACCTTAGATTTTGGTTGTAAGACTTAATTTATGAGTTGTTTAAGTATTCAAATTTTTGGAGGGACAGAGATGTCTGGGGAAGCGTGCAGGGGGGACGAGGAGCAGTGGATCTTCTTCTGCCCGCGGCAGGAGCGGGAGGCGCAGGGCGGGCGGCCGACGCGCACGACGCCGTCGGGGTACTGGAAGGCCACCGGCTCGCCGAGCCTCGTGTTCTCGTCGGCGAACCGGGCGCTGGGCATGAAGAGGACCATGGTGTTCTACGAGGGCAGGGCGCCCACCGGCACCTCGACCAAGTGGAAAATGAACGAGTACCGAGCCCTCGACCAGTCCGTTTCCGCCGCCGCCGCCGGGCCACCGAGGGTAGTCGTTAACTCCCGCTCAATTTGATCAGTAAAGTAATGAATTCGACTGCGATGACGACCCAACTAATCGATTCGCTCCTCTGCTTCGCGCAGTTTCGCAGCGAATTCAGCGTGTGTCGGGTGTACACCAGGTCGGGCTGCATAAGAGCGTTCGACCGCCGTCCGACGCCGGCGCAAGGAGTTGAAGAGGCGGCGGCGCTGGTCACCCCCCAAAGGGCGTCTACGGCGTCCGTCGCGCACCACAGCTTTAACTCATCGAACGGCGCAGCAGGCGATGGCTTACAGCGCATTTTGGAGGGACAGCATCAGCATGGCGGCGCCGGCGCCGGCGACGATGACGAAGTGGACGACCCCTTCACGGCATGCATCCGGAGTGGGTCCGACTAAAGATGACAATAATTCTATCGATTATTTTCCATAATTATTTATTATTTATTATTTATTGACAAATCGTGAATAAATCAATGCACGAGAGTTGATTGGAGATTTGGATGGGGAATACAAGAGCAAGCATTAAGTTGGGTTCACCTTTGTGGCGTGCGTCTGCGGTTGACTAAGGAAAGTTGTTACAGGGGTTGCTGTCATTACAGCTCGACAAGGGATGATAATTGACTAATGTTTTAATGAATATATAATAATCTTCTTGTTGCGTGTGCCCCCCAAAGTGAGGCATCCAGTTAAGTTGGGTTGACCTTTTTTGTCGTTCGTGTACAGTTGACTGTCTGTGGAAAGTTGTTACAGGGGTTTGCTGTCATTACAGCCCAAGAAGGGATGAGAAGTGACTCATGTTTTAATGAATGTAAAAGGATACTAAGGATAGAAGATGATGGATGATACAATGTTAGATGGTACCAACCTCATCGTAATAGTACAACTTATCGGGTTGAAAAGCACCTATAAAAGATCGAAAATTTCGATCATAAGCTCTTTTTTTAATGTTAATGCATTTAATAATAAAATTTAATTTTCATCACTAATTTAACTTAATTGTGAATTAACAATCTCACACAATTATATATTTAAAAGATGAATTTCTATAAATACAACCCTTTTCCCATATACAGAAAGCAACAAATGGTGATTTCAAAAGGTATAGCTAGAAAAGTTACACAATTGAATCAGCAAGAATAAAAAAAAATGGTATATGATACAGTGTGGAAAGGAGGGACCACTAAAATCAGGAAGTCAAAAGTAAAAAAGATGTGATAGTCAAAAATTAAGAGGACGTGACAGTCAATAGTCAAGAGAAAGTGACTATCAATAGTCAAAAGAATATGACGATCAACAGTCAAAAAAAGATGAGAGTTAGACCATCTCACAACATCAGTTGTATAATTCTTGGTCGGACACAGTCAGGACAGGTCTCTAGATCAGAGACATAAGACGAAATTTGAACTAGTCCCTGGCCTGCCCCTAACTGATCGGATTTCCCCAGATCAGGCTTTATAGATGGTTTCGGTACTTTTACTAAGACAACTCTCGACCGCTTCTTTAGCGGTCAAATCGTGAAAGATGAGTCCCTCACCAGAGCCTCGGATAAAACCCAGTCGGTTCATCACGGCTCATCCTCTTCATTAAGGGCTCAATTCTAGTAGCACATCTGAGCGGTCATCCTGAGCTGTCTGTAGCTGAACCTGGGCGGGACGAAAAACACTAAACAATAATAATATCAAAGAATCGTAACATCCTGTCAGAGAATAACTGTCATACGCTAGGGAATATTCCAGTGGTCTGCCACTCCCTGAGAGTGAAACCTTCTTTCTACCAATAGGAGGCCGCCGTACATCCTCTCTCACCCGATATGCCCTGACATTCGACATTCTCTGACAACGTTCAGGCTCTAAAGGTATACAACGTCATATAAAAAGAGATGTCATCTTCCTTGGCTAGGTAAGCACACATTCACACTCGTCTTCAACAATTCTTTTTCCTTCCATCGTACACTACTTTTCCGGGAAAAAAGGATCTGACTTGAGCATGGAGGGCCTGCGCCAGGGACTTTTTCCCTGATTTCTAGTCTCTAACGCTCTATGTGCTTGTCTTAGTGTGTGAAGAGTCTAAGTACCACCAGTTCCCATACTACGGACCCTTGGGGTTCCACGTGGGGGTTCACTTTTCCGACGCGCATACATAGGGTGCGCCAAAGTCGCCTCTCCGTCAATACCAACATCATCTCTGCTGGCCTTCGTCTGACTCAGATTCTAGACATGATCAATTTGGCACCATCTGTGGGAATCTTCTCCACCTGTTCTGGAATGTGACGATGGAGGATACCAGTAAAATCAACGTAACCATGACAGCCAGAGAGTATGAATTGTTCAAGGAAGCCAATAGGCAAGCGACTTCCAAGAGACATATCGGCGCTTCACAACCACATAGGATACATGTAGTTTCAAAGTACCAGACCCACGCTTCAGATATGGGGTATAAGAGAAAATAGTCTGAGGATTTCCCTCGAGCTTTCTATCGTGACTTTGGCTTGGATTACTACAACAAGAATGAGCAGCACTAGGCCTCCATGGCCGAAAGTTCACCACCTAGAGACTCAAAAAAGGGGAAGGTCATCGTCATCCAGGAGGAGCCGAAGGAGGTGCCCAAGGAATTGCAAGTACCTTTCTCTCTAAGGGTGCTCGAGGAAAAGTTACCAAAGGGGTATACGCCCTCAGCTATTGGAGAGTATGATGGTAGTAAGGAACCAGAAGATCACCTTCGTAAATTTCGAAATGTTGCGCTGTTACACCAGTATAGTGACATCATTAAGTGTCGAGTGTTTTTAAACACTCTATCAGGCTTGGCACAAAAGTGGTTCGATGAATTACCTGTTGGATCCATCACTTGCTTTCAAGATTTCAAGAACGCCTTCTTGCACCACTTTGTTAATAGCAAGAAGTATCAAAAGACTAATCATTGCTTATTTGCTCTCAAGCAGGGACTTGCAGAGCCCTTAAGGGCCTACATAAAAACGCTTCAACCATGTAGCATAGGACGTCCCGTCCGCTACCTCTGATATCTTGATGAGTGTCTTCTCTCATGGTCTAGTGGAAGGGGAGTTCTTCCAAGCCCTTATTCAAAAATTTTGATGAAATGCTTAGAAAAGTAGCAAGCTACATTAATGTAGAGGATGCCCAAGCAGCTCAGAGGAAAGAAGCCAAAACGCCTGATCCTAACAACAAGGCGAAGAGAAGGCCACCCCAACCTCCCACTAGACCCTTTCCCCGCTCCAAGGATGCTCGACCGAGTTTTCCGCCAGATTAGGAATCCAGGGTGGTGCAATGAGTTGAAGCTGTCCAAGCTCCTAAACTCGGTCAATGAGGACCTCGTTATTGCACCTACCACATGTCCCACACCCATTACATAGGATATTGCGTCCAGTTCACCCAAGATTCTCGGCGGGCAACCAAACTTGGCCTATCTCCACTCGAGATCATGCCAAAACTCCAGAAGCTACTTGACAATCCACCTACTGTCGCAGGACAATCAAGCAAACCCATGCCCAAGAGCAGAGGTCAGGGAAGTCAGCAAGCAGGCCAGGGCAAGGAGTCGATGGAATCCCCTGATGAAGAGAATAAAGAAAATATCATCATCCGGGAGATCGGCATGATCTTCGGAGGACCCACGGATGGAGATTCCTCCAGAGCCCGAAAGTCCCATGAATGCCGCTTAGAGATACATACAGTAGGTTGTGTTGGATCCCCAAGGTTATTTTTGGTGTGATCAACCAAGTTAGGTTAGGTCCTGCTATGTTTTCATCCCTGTGTCTAAGTGTGCAAGAGCTTAGGAGCACAGGAAGTAGAGCGGAAGATGCAACTAGCGAGAAGGACTGCATGGGAGAGAGCCGACGGGCTCAGTGCGTCTGAGGGATGAGGTGCTGTGGAAGAGTACACCGGTGGACAAGAAGGACGCGCGTAGCGGTCAGAGGGATGAGAAGCCGGGGAGGAAGGCTACTTGAGGAGAAGGCTGAAATAGGGTTCAGGTGAGCCTTATTTCGATTGGCCAAAATCACCCAAGTGGAAGAACGAGACGAAGAGGAAAGAAGCTGAAGCCTTCTGCTAGAAGGTGCCTTCACTGTGCATGGAAAGCGCCTTCGACAAAACAATTTGGTCGTTTGCGGAAAGGATAAAGTTTTATCCTTTGGTCTCGCTGGAGGCGCCTTCCAGCCCTATGGAAGGCACCTTCAGTCTGCGGATAAGTTTTTCCAGGGCTATTAAAAGACCCTTGAACCTAGGAAAAATGTAACAACTTGAGTATTAATTTCCTAGCAATAGTCTGAGCTGTTATTATGTGTAAGAGGCTTCTTCGCCTTCATCAAAGGAGATTCTTAGTGAGCTTTCATCTACCTTGGATTAACAACCATCCTGGTTGTAATCAAGTAAATTCTGAGTCTCTTTCTTTTAGTTTCGTATTTGTTTATTTTTATGATATTGCTGCTAATTTAAGTTGAAAGTCGAGAAAGATGTTTTATTTTTCTATTTCAGGCAACTCAACCCTCTCTAGTCGGCCTACCTGGATCAACAAGTGGTATCAGAGCCTAATAGCTTTAAGAGGACTAACCGTCGAACGAAGCACATGAGATGGCCAGACCGAGCATCTACCCACCAAAGTTCGAGGGGGAGTTTACGAGCTGGAAAAAGAGAATAGAGGTATTTTTCAAAACAGACTTCGATTTATTATTAATAATGGAATTTGGTTTTGAAGCACCCAAGGGCAAGGAAAAGTTTCAATGGATGAAGAAGGAACAAGTCGATTTCATGGCAAACGGTAAAGCAGAATTTCATCTGCTGAGCGTTTTACCATCACAAGAAGTCAACCGGATTAGAGCCTACGAGTCCGCAAAAGAACTCTGGGAGAAATCCTAGAACTACATGAAGGAATCTCGGAGGTGAAACTTGCGAGATGGGACTTACTTTGCAACCAGCTCACCAACCTTTGATTTGAAGAAGACAAAACCATTGCACACCTTCACTTGAGGATTAAGGAGCTCATCACCAGACTTTCGAATCTCGGAGAAAAGGTAAGCAACCAAGATTAGCTATGATACGATCTTAATGTATTCCCTAGAAATACGAAATGGGCATCATTAGTAGATGCCTACTATATCTCTAAGGATTTAAAATATATCACCTTAGAAGAGTTATTTTCAACTTTTGAAGTCTATGAATCGAGATGTACAGATATGAACAAGGAGCTGAAGCACAACATTACCATTAAGGCAAAGATGGACAATCAAGATTTAGAGTCCTCTCTCGACAACAATGAAACAGTAATGATGGTAAGATGATTTAAAAAATTACTTAAATCCATAAAATCTAACCATCCACAGGGTAAAAAGAGAAGAACAATCAGATGCTACCACTGCAATGAAGAAGGGAACGTTAAAGACAACTGTTCTAAGTTAAGATTAACGAGAAGGACAAAGGCAAGGACAAGAAGTCCGTCCAAAAGAAGAAATACAAGACTCTAAAGGCGGCGTGAGACGAAATGTCGTCCAAATCAGAGGTCGAAGCTTTCTCCGGACTTGTATTTTTGTCAAGTCATTAAGAAGAAGAACACGAAGCAAGCTCGTCCGAAATGAGCATCGATGAAAGGGGAGAGTCAATAGAAGAAAGCAACAGTTCAAGGGGAGTTACGGACAACGAGATCGACAAGGTAAGTCAGGTATGATCTCTTCCACCTGATAAGTTATTTAAATTTGTTAAATTATTAACTAGACACTGTTGCAAACTTGAAAAAGAAAATAAGGAATTAAAAATAATTTTAGTCAAATCTTGTCTGTTAGAAAATTTTAAAAAATTAAAAATTAAAAATGATAAATTGAGGAAACAAGTAGAAAACTTAGAAAATCATACATGTTTAACTGCTCAAGCTTAAAATTTTAAAAGACTAAGCTGGTATCTTAGATTTTACAGGAGTCAAATTAGAAAAATTCTCAAAAGTTATGTGCCCTCAAAATTCTTAATTAATCATATAGGAAGGAATCCATACTGAGTTCCAAAAACTTGTATAAATTAAAGTAAAATTGGACTTAAGGCTTTTAGAAAAGTTATATGTTTAAATTCTTTAAGAGAGTTTATCTAGAAGTGGTTGATGATCCAATAACCAAGAAGGCCTAGTGCCTCGCCACAGTCTAGAAGTCAATTACTGAATTGAATATTTAATTGACAAACTGATAAGCTTGTGAAATTAAGATAATACTTTCGATCTTTGTCAATTGTTTGAAAATTTCATTACTTAGAAAATTATTTTCAAAGTTTGTCAAAAACTTCAAAATTATTTTCAAAATTTAGTCAAAAACTTGATAAGTTTTTTTAATTTTTTGGAAAATTTTAGTTTTTTTTTAAAAAAGTTACCCTTAGATTTTTTTTTTACCCCAATTTTTTATGTGATCAAAAGGGGAGAAGTGAAGATTAAGTCTAGGGGAGGTAGTAGTTCAATTCAAATTTTAAATTTGAAAATATTTTTGTATTTTATTGCATAATTACAATTTTATTATCTTTACTTGGTATTGTAATTTTATTATCTTTACTTTATGGTTAGTTTGCCCTAACTTAACTTGGGTTGCTCACATCAAAAAAGGAAGAGATTGTTGGATCCCCAAGGTTATTTTGGTGTGATCAACCAAGTTAGGTTAGGTTCTGTTATGTTTTGATCCCTTTGTCTAAGTGTGCAGGAGCTTAGGAGCACAGGAAGTCGAGCGGAAGACGCAGCTAGCAAGAAGGACGGCACAGGAGAGAGCCGATGGGCTCAGTGCGTCTAAGGGACGAGGTGCTGCGGAAGAATACACTGGTTGACGAGAAGTATACGCACGACGATCCGAGAGAGGAGAAGCCGGGGAGGAAGGCTACTCAAGGAAAAGACCAAAATTAGGTTCGAGTGAGCCTTATTTTGGTTGGCCGAAATCACCCAAGCGGAAGAGCGAAAGGAAGAGGAAACAAGCTGAAGCATTTTGCTGGAAGGCGCCTTCACTGTGCATGGAAGGCGCCTTCAAGCCTTCATGGAAGGCACCTTCAACTCATCATGGAAGGCGCTTCAACTCATCATGGAAGGTGTCTTCCATAGCCATGGAAGGCGCCTTCGACCAGGCAATTTGGCTGTTTGCGGAAAGGATAAAGTTTTATCCTTTGGTCTCGCTGGAGGCGCCTTCCAACCCTATGGGAGGCGTCTTCAGCTTGCGGATAAGTTTTTCCATGGGCTATGATCCTGTCTGAGTGCTGAGTCGATGAACACTGGGGACGTGGTGCTCTCCGCTGTCTTCGACTGGTGATGTAGATCTCTGGTGAACCTGCAAAGAAGCCAAGCCGAGAGGGGTTTCCCGGTGACGACCCTCCGACGCTCAAGTCAGGCAACGAAGAAGAAGAAGAACAAGGCTACGCTACTGTGGCTACAGTGACCAAGAATGCATACCTCCGTCGAAGTCTAGGGGTCCTTATATAGGACCCCTGGAGAGGTGCGGGCACGCTTCTCGATGCGTGCACGCTTCCCCAAACATACCTTAGTAGGTCGTGTCAGAAAAGTATGTCTGACGCCATTTTGCATGTAAAATACCGAAAATAAGCGAATATTAATAAGGGAATTTTTCGGAATTTTTGGAGATTTTTCGGGAATTTTTCGGAGCTCGTATGGACGAGTTAACGGGGATAAAAACGGGACCGGAAAAGTCTGTTTAGGCTACCCAGTTTTAATAAGGAAAAGTTTTATTTTCTTTTCCTTTTTCCTTTTCTTTTTCTTTATATTTTTCTTTATTTTCTCCGTTTCTCTCCCTCGCGCACCCGAGCCGTTCCCTTCTTCTTCCCGACGTCGTTCTTTTCTCCTCTTGAGCCCTAACCACCCTAACCGGCGATCCCTTCTACTTCATCTTCTCTTCTCTTCTGCACTGCCGCACCTCCTGTGCCCTAGCCGCCGACCGCCATTGAGCCCTGCCGAAGCCGCTACCCTCTCTGGACCGGAGCAGCGCCAGCTGTGCCCTAGATTGGGTTGTACCGCCACCGAGTTTGCTTCGTCGCCACCGACCCAGCGCTGCCGCCGACCTTCCTCGGCCCTAGTTCTCCGGCCGACTCCTCCTCCTTCCCGAGCCACACCGTGCCCTAGATTTGGGCCACGGCCGACACCCATACAGCGCTGTGCCTGTTTCCCGAGTAGTGTTCGATCTCTCCGGTGATCACTTTTGTTACTGTCCCTGCTGTTCCCTAGAGCCGGCAGAGAGAAAAACCAGAGGAAGAACTTGGCTTCGTGCAGGTAAGGCATAGTTGGCTATTAGATTTTGACTGGGATGTTGACTCATAGGGAGAAGTAGTTCTTTGCAGTGTAGGCAACAGAACTGTGGCAACGGTTTCATCTCGCTCCGGATAGGATTATTGGCAGCAACTTCGTCTACTGTGCTGCAACAGCGAATCTTCTCCAGCTGTGATTTGAGGTGAAAATGTGTTTTATGTATGAATTGATACGTACCTAATTTGGTTATAGAATGATGCATTGAGGGCGGATCCTTGTTGTAGATTGAGTTGGTTTTAAATGAATCTAATGGAATGATTAGGGTTAAGACTATTAACCTTAGTCAATGGTTAGAATTAATTTTGGGTAGGCAATTGGTTATGTTAATTAGGGTTTTCCCTGATATTAGTTTCGTGGATTTTATTAAGCTATTTAAATTCATTTGAATTGTAGCTAAATAAAATATATTTATATGTTCGACACAGGACTTTGATTCGGGACGGTATCTCGACGAGTATCTTGATTACCGGATTGGACCACTTTATTGGAGGCGGGTACTTTGACTTATGTCTTTTGATATGCATGATAAAGTGTTTAACATATAGCAAGAATTGTGTTTTCATTTGATTCGGTTGGTCACTACATGATCTGTTACATGTTGTTTGTTTATTTATTAGCATGTTATTATTTATCTGACCATACATGCTTTCGATAGTGACCCAACCATATGATACATCATGTTCAGGACCTAGGGTTTACATGATACCCTAGCTGTTTGTGTACCTTCCATCCGATGCATTGACTTGTGGTACACCTTTTATTTATGTATGGATCTTGCTATGCTATTCATGAGATTGCCATGCTTAGTATCATGCATCATGTTTGCATGCTGTGCGATTGTCGGCTCCACTATGGTTGAGCCCATCGCCAGTTACATGTACTGCACACACCACCACCACCCATGGGTTAGTGGTATATCAGACAGGTGTGTGGCGGTTCTGCTGTTTGGCTCCGTTGGTCTGAGGACTCAGCGTGGTAGCCGGCAGTCAGTTCCGCTCTGTTTGGCTCCGTTGGCATTTAGTGTAGCAGCGTGGTAGCCGGCAGATGGTGGACTCTGTTTGGCTCCGTTGGTCAGGAGACTCAGCGTGGTAGCCGGCAGAGATATCCTCCCCGTCATTGTGTACCGGGAGATGAGAGCATTGAGCTCCCCCATTTATGATTTGGGGCCAGAGGACAGTACTCCGACAGCATTCCGTCCACTCAGTCACTGTCAGGAGCAGTGATGTCCGAGTGCACGGTCACCATATGCATTTATTGCATTTTATTGTTGTGATTGCTGCACTTATATGTTGCATTTGTATGGATGCATTTGATTGACATGCATACAGGATTATGATTTCTTCGGTCTGACGACCTGTTACCTTTGTACCTTGATCCCGGTTAGTACAGTTATCTCCTGATTTCGTTTCAGTTGCATTTATTCCTTCTCGTATTCAGGAGACTGTACGCATGATTAGTGTTGTCTGTTATTTGTTTTATTATGCATATCAGTTGTACCTGCTGAGTGTTGGACTCACCCCGCCTCCATTGTTGATATTTTCCAGTCGCTGGCCCCCCATCTGCACGTAGAGCCAGTTCTCTACTAGTTCGTTATTTGTTTTATTTTGGCCTTTTGCTATATCAGACTTTGTTTTAGTATTGTCTTTGGATTTTTCCTATGGATATTGTATGGAGTGATACCTTTTGATGGATTTTTGATATGATATTGGATTTCATTCTACTACGTGCCTGCCTGGATGGCAGAAGAGGTGAGTTCGTTGGATTTGAGCTTTACGAGTGTAGTGGAGTAGGGTGGATTTCGAGTCAGAGTCCTATTGTTATTGATTACTATTATTAACTGCGTGGTTGTGACAGCCAGAGGCTGAATATCTTTATAAACTGCGTGGTGTTTGTTTTTATTTTTGTTATCATTCCAGCCGCTTGTGGCTGATGTATATGTGATATGTAGATCGTACAGGGGAGATGCTGCCGAAATTTCTTCGGACAGAGACTCCTCTGGGGCGTGACAATTTATTGGTATCAGAGCAGGTTACGATACTTGCTGTGTGTTCTGGATTTATACGATCTTTGTTTTCGTATTATGGATACTTTGAATAATCTGATATCAGTTTATTGGGTATCAGCGTGCCAAAGTTTGGCGATATTTATTTGATTTCTGTGTGTTGGATTTTCGGGATTTATATGATACCAATTCATTGGTATCAGAGCAGGGTGTGATACCTGCATTTGGTATTTTGGACATTTTTATACTAGCCCTAGTTGCGAGACAGATTAGTCTGGGCAGTTATTTTGGGTTGCACGGATTTTCCGTTTCGATTTTGTTATGGACTTCCGTTATTGATTTATATGGATTTCCAGTGTTGTTTTTCTCGTACGGAATTCCGAGGTCAATTTGGGGGCTGGACAGCGACGGAACATCTCCAGACAGCAATTAGGTATGGTGTCATTTTGGTAATTGTTTATACTTGTAGTAATATCTGTAATATAATTTAACAGATATGAGGCGATCTACGCGTATTGCTGCGAGACGTGGTGCTGGACGAGCACGTGCGAGGACTGCAGGATCTCTGGATATACCAGAGATGCCTACCGAGGCTGAGCCTGTCGGTCAGGGACAGACTCAGCTTACTGCGAGTGCGGCGGGCCTTCAGACTCCGATGACTCCCTTAGAGGTGCCTACCTCAGCTGCACCGACAGTATCCACTGCTCCTGTATTTCCGGTACCACCAGGGATACCATTAGCATATCCGACACCAGCTCCAGCTCAGTCTATTGCGTACTCGGCACCACCGCCACCTGGACCCACCGTGTATCCGGCGCCAGCTGCTCCTATGCCCCCAGTATATACAGTGTACTCAGTAGCACCTGCACTAGGGATACCGGCTACTACACATTCGATACCATTGCCTACCGTACATCCAGTTGCGGCCACTTATGTTCACCCTACAGTGCCACCGACAGCATATGCTCCAGTTTACCCACCAGCACCGGGAGTACCTCCTCCGGTTTATGCAGCGGTACCACCGGTAGCACCAGTACCAGTGTTTCCGCCCATCCCGACAGCCGTTCCGACACACCTCACTGATATTGCCGCGACACGAGCCAGGATTCCAGTATTGGCAGAATCGATGAAGAGTCGATTCACACTCTTCCGAGGAGATAGAGATTCGAGTGTGGCTTTGTCTTGGATTGAGACTATGGAGCGGACTTTCTTTTCTATTACTTGCTCCGAGTGGGAGAAAGCAGAGCTGGCTGCTTTTCACTTACGGGACGCGGCCGACACTTGGTGGCTTACTCAGCGTTCCATCATCGGTGAGCAGAACATCACTTGGGCCAGATTCAGAGAGGCTTTTGAGAGCCGTTTCTTTCCACGAGCTTATCAGATGGCTCGCCGGCAGGATTTCTTGAGTTTGCGATAGAATAATCGGACGTTGAGTATAATGCGAGTTTGAGTTGGCGAGGTTTTGTCGAGCTAGTTCTTGACGAGTTCACGTATCGTGATTCATTCGAGGTGGATGGACATTTGCAACTAAGACTTGTCGGTCTTGGTATCACATCTTATGCGGAGATGTTGGATAGAGCCCTCATTATTGAGTCAGCTGAGAGTTTTTTCGGATAGGAAAAGGAAGCAAAGTCGAGACATCGGGCGAGCCGTGACCTCGGACTATATCACGCAGAAAGCGGCGTAGTCGATCGGATCGGTACATCGGGGTATCATGTAAACCTCGAAATCGGGCGGTCTTCAGACGTTCCGGTCTTCCAGAGCAGGAAACAACACCGCGACATTATTTGTTTGAGATGTGGATCCGAGATCATGTCACTTGACTGTTCTGGGACGATCGGTTGCTTTCATTGCAAGCCTGACACCAGAGCCGATTGTCCGAAGACTCGGCATATGGCTTGGAGGGTCGATCATGGAGGATAGTTCGGTCGATCGGAACTTATCGAGGAGGGCGACGAGCCCAACCTTTACATGGTCAGCAGCAGTGCAGCAGCGGCATTTGGCATGCTTGGACGGAGTACTCTAGTGCTTCCATAGCAGTTCTGTTCAGGGACTTTATTATCCGACGCAGGGCGATGTCGGATCGACCTCGGCCTATAGGTCGATGCAGACTCGGTCGGCCGGTACCTGACGATCGCCGTCCTCTCGGTCTTCTGGCGCGATATCGGCCTGACCTCGATGGCGAGCTTGCCCGGCCGTTAGCGGCCTCCTCCTCCTCCAGAGGCCGGGCGTGTTCATGCGATGACCGGAGAGGATGCGCAATGAGCCGACGGATCCGTTTTCGCGGTATGATTTCTATTTATGCCTTATCTGCGGATATCTTGATAGATATCGGTAGCTCGCATTCATTTATATCTCGCACTTTTATGCGGGAGGTTGGTAGATTACCCACTCTCGGACCCCAGCGTTTGACCGTCTCCTTACCGTCCGGTGATTCATTGGATGTCACCGGAGGTCCGAGGTTGCCCGTTAGATTTTGGCAACCTAATACTTACAGTGGATCTTTTAGTATTAGAAATGGTCGATTTTGATATTATTCTTGGCATGGACTGTTTGTCGGCATATCATTGATTGCCCGACGAGGGTGGTCACATTCCGCCTCGAACCAACCCTCGTGGGATTTCACGCATCGAGACGACGGCTTATCGATCATTTCAGCGATACAGGCTCGAGGTTGTCACATGGCTGTCGGGGTTTCTGTTATCTTTGATCGATCGAGGGCGATTCGCGACTCTCCGACGCGTTCTGTAGTCCGGAGTACCGGATGTGTTTCGGAGGAGCTGCCGGTTTGCCTCGTAAGGCGGTGGAGTTCGCTATTGAGTTAATTCCGGAACCGCACCGACATCTAAAGCTCCATATCGTATGACACCAAAAGAGTTGAGCAAACTGAAGGTCCAGGAGCTTTTAGACAGGGGATTTATTTGCCCTAGTGTTTCCCATGGGGTTCTCCGGTATTATTTGTCAAGAAAAGGACGACACTATGAGGTTATGTATTGACTACAGACAGTTGAATGCGGTGACCGTTAGAAATAAATATCCCTTACCACGGATCGAGGATTTGATCAGCTCAGAGGTACATCGGTGTATTCTAAGATTGATCTGCGATCCGGATATCATCAGCTGAGAGTCAGAGACTCAGATATTCAGAAGACAGCTTTCCGTACTCGATACGGTCATTATGAGTTTTTGGTAATGCCATTTGGGCTTACCAATGCTCCAGCGGTGTTTATGGACTTGATGAACCGCATATTTCTGGAGTATCTGGATCAGTTTGTTATCGTTTTTATTGATGACATATTGGTCTACTCTCATTCCGAGGAGGAGCACGCACAGCATCTTCGCATAGTCTTGGAGATTCTTCGACGACATCAGCTGTACGCGAAGTTCAGCAAGTGTGCGTTCTGGCTATCCTCAGTCGGTTTTCTGGGACACGTGGTTTCTAGTAGAGGTATTTCAGTTGATCCTCAGAAGATCGAGGCTGTCACCAGTTGGGAGCAGCCGAAGTCAGTTTAGGAGATCCACAGTTTTCTGGGATTGGCCGGGCATTACCGACGTTTTGTCGAGGGTTTCTCGTGTATTGCTATGCCGCTGACACGCCTTACCAGGAAAAGCGTGAAGTTTACGTGGACTGAGGATTGCGAGACCAGCTTTCAGGAGCTGAAGCGGAGATTAGTATCGGCTCCAGTTTTGGTTTTACCTTCTGGAGAGGATGGATTTGTACTCTACACCGACGCATCTCTTCAGGGTTTGGGCGCTGTTCTGATGCAGCACGGCAGAGTAGTCTCTTATGCTTCTCGTCAGTTGAAGGAGCATGAGAAGAACTACCCAGTTCATGACTTGGAGTTAGCTGCCATCATTTTTGCTCTGAAGTTATGGCGACATCATTTATACGGTATCACATTTGAGATTCTCACTGATCATAAGAGTCTCAAATATATTTTCACTCAGAAGGAGCTTAATCTCCGACAGAGGAGATGGATGGAGTTTCTGAAGGACTACGATTGTACCATTAGCTACCACCCAGGGAAAGCTAATGTGGTTGCAGATGCACTCAGCAGGAAGTCCAGAGCGACTTTGGCTTGCCACCGGACTTCAGTCACGGATTTGATTCAGAGTTTTTCTGAGTTAGACCTTGAGGAGCAGGGATCTACAGAGCAGGGTATTCTAGTTACTATGGTTGCTCAGTCGTCGATCAGGACGAAGATCCGAGAGGCTCGGTGGTGATCGGCATTTGCGTTCATTAGTCAGATAGCTTCCGGCAGCAGACCGAGTTTACACGAGACGAGGAGGGTGTTACATACTTCCGAGGCGATTATGCGTACCTCGGTCTCATCGGTCTTACAGGAGCTACTTGAGGCAACCGCCTCGATTTGCGATCCATCAAGCGGGCCCGTATGTATTGAGACTTGAGACGTTCCTATTGGTGGAACGACATGAAGAAAGACATCGCGGTTCGTAGCTAGATGTCTTGTCTGTCGGTAGGTGAAGGCTGAGCACCGAGACCGGCAGGTTACTTATTCTTATTCCCGAGTGGAAGTGAGATCACATTACCATGGACTTTGTGGTAGGATTGCAGGACACGACGAGGTCATGATGCGATTTGGGTAATCGTTGATCGATTAACCAAATCCGCGCATTTCTTAGCGATCCGGAGGATCCCCTGGATCGATTGGCGGATCTGTATTGTCGGAGATCATCGGACTACATGGTGTTCGTTGAGTATCATTTGGATAGAGATCCACGGTTTCGTCTCGTTTACGTCTGCAGCAGCCTTGGGCACAGCTCCGACTTAATGACTTTCCATCCACGACGGATGGACGATCAGGCGGACTATTCGACTCTTGAGGACTTCGAGATCATGTGTTATGGATTTTGGAGGCGGTTGGGAGGACCATCTGCCGTTAGTAGAGTTTGCTTACAACAACGACTTTCATTCGGCTATTCAAATGGCACCGTTTGAGGCGTTGTATGGTAGACCTTGACACCCTCCTCTGGGATGAGGTTGGAGAGGACCAATTGTTGGGACCTCATAGAGTTCAGCGGGATGCGAGTTGGTCCGTACTATCGACGGAGGATGTCGAGGCGAGGATCGCGGAAGAGTTACACCGATCGGAGGCGGAGACCACTAGAGTTCTCATTGGCGACCATGTATTTCTACGAGTTTCGCCCACGAAGGGGTGAAGAGATTTGGCATCGAGGTAAGCTCCGCGGTATATTGGTCCCTTCGAGATCTTGGAGAGGATCGGAGCAGTAGCTTATCGATTGGCACTACCACCGTCCCTGTCAGGCGTCCACGATGTATTTCATGTGTCTATGCTGAGGAGATACGTACCTGACCCGACGCATGTGCTGGCTGATATTCCAGTTCCAGTTTAGCCTGACATTACTTATGAGGAGATTCCGGTACGGATTCTGGACCGGAAAGAGCGTCAGTTGCGGAACAAGACTATCCGGCTGGTTAAAGTCGGATGACAGCATCATTCGGATGAGGAGGCTACTTGGGAGCTCGAGGATACTATCCAAGCTTGATATCCCCATCTTTTCACTTGAGGTATGTGATTTATTTACCGTTCGGTATTTATACTCTATACCTGTTGTTAGTGTTTGTTGATGGTAGATTACGAAATTTGGGGACCAAATTTTTATTAGTGGGGGAGAATGTAAAATACCGAAAATAAGCGAATATTAATAAGGGAATTTTCCGAAATTTTTGGAGATTTTTCGAGAATTTTTCGGAGCTCGTATGGACGAGTTAACGGGGATAAAAACGGGGCCGGAAAAGTCTGTTTAGGCTACCCAGTTTTAATAAGGAAAAGTTTTTTTTTCTCTTCCTTTTTCCTTTTCTTTTTCTTTATATTTTTCTTTATTTTCTCCGTTTCTCTCCCTCGCGCACCCGAGCCGTTCCCTTCTTCTTCCCGACGCCGTTCTTTTCTCCTCTTGAGCCCTAACCACCCTAACCGGCGATCCCTTCTACTTCATCTTCTCTTCTCTTCTGCACTGCCGCACCTCCTTAGCCCTAGCCGCCAACTGCCATTGAGCCCTGCCGAAGCCGCTACCCTCTCTGGACCGGAGCAGCGCCAGCTGTGCCCTAGATTGGGTTGTACCGCCACCGAGTTTGCTTCGTCGCCACCGACCCAGCGCTGCCGCCGGCCTTCCTCGGCCCTAGTTCTCCGGCCGACTCCTCCTCCTTCCCGAGCCACACCGTGCCCTAGATTTGGGCCACGGCCGACACCCATACAGCGCTGTGCCTGTTTCCCGAGTAGTGTTCGATCTCTCCGGTGATCACTTTTGTTACTGTCCCTGCTGTTCCCTAGAGCCGGCAGAGAGAAAAACCAGAGGAAGAACTTGGCTTCGTGCAGGTAAGGCATAGTTGGCTATTAGATTTTGACTGGGATGTTGACTCATAGGGAGAAGTAGTTCTTTGCAGTGTAGGCAACAGAACTGTGGCAACGGTTTCATCTCGCTCCGGATAGGATTATTGGCAGCAACTTCGTCTACTGTGCTGCAACAGCGAATCTTCTCCAGCTGTGATTTGAGGTGAAAATGTGTTTTATGTATGAATTGATACGTACCTAATTTGGTTATAGAATGATGCATTGAGGGCGGATCCTTGTTGTAGATTGAGTTGGTTTTAAATGAATCTAATGGAATGATTAGGGTTAAGACCATTAACCTTAGTCAATGGTTAGAATTAATTTTGGGTAGGCAATTGGTTATGTTAATTAGGGTTTTCCCTGATATTAGTTTCGTGGATTTTATTAAGCTATTTAAATTCATTTGAATTGTAGCTAGATAAAATATATTTATATGTTCGACACAGGACTTTGATTCGGGACGGTATCTCGACGAGTATCTTGATTACCGGATTGGACCACTTTATTGGAGGCGGGTACTTTGACTTATGTCTTTTGATATGCATGATAAAGTGTTTAACATATAGCAAGAATTGTGTTTCCATTTGATTCGGTTGGTCACTACATGATCTGTTACATGTTGTTTGTTTATTTATTAGCATGTTATTATTTATCTGACCATACATGCTTTCGATAGTGACCCAACCATATGATACATCATGTTCAGGACCTAGGGTTTACATGATACCCTATCTGTTTGTGTACCTTCCATCCGATGCATTGACTTGTGGTACACCTTTTATTTATGTATGGATCTTGCTATGCTATTCATGAGATTGCCATGCTTAGTATCATACATCATGTTTGCATGCTGTGCGATTGTCGGCTCCACTATGGTTGAGCCCATCGCCAGTTACATGTACACACCACCACCCATGGGTTAGTGGTATATCAGACAGTGTGTGTGCGGTTCAGTGCGCCACTGGTCCATTCATAGTAGCGTGTCGCAGCGTGGTAGCACGTCAGGGATCCATCTTCTGGACTGTCTCAGAGAGATGAGAGTATTGCCCTCCCCCACTCTATTTGGGGTAGGAGGATAGGTGTACTCGGACAACATCCTGTCTATTCGGTCACTCAGGAGCAGTGATGGCAGAGTGAACAGTTGTCATAGCACTACCCACTCGGCCTCACCATCGCGTGTGAGATGACTGACTGGTGATAGGGGTGACACATGTCATTTTGTATCATTTTGCATGATTGCATTTATTGCTTGTGATTGCTACATATTGTTTGTTGCATTTGTATGGATGCATTTGATTGACATGCATACAGGTGACATTTTGTATCTGGTCTGACGATCCTTATGTTTCGGATAGCATTTATTCCTTCTCGTATTCAGGAGACTATGATTAGTGTTGTCTATTATTTGTTTTATTATGCATATCAGTTGTACTGCTGAGTGTTGGACTCACCCGCCTCCATTGTTGATATTTTCAGGTTGAGGTTGTTCGCCCCCATCTGCACGTAGCGCCAGTTCTCTACTAGTTCGTTATTTGTTTTATTTTGGCCTTTTGCTATATCAGACTTTGTTTTAGTATTGTCTTTGGATTTTTTCCTATGGATATTGTATGGAGTGATTCCTTTTGATGGATTTTTGATATGATATTGGATTTCATTCTACTACGTGCCTGCCTGGACGGCAGAAGAGGTGAGATCGTTGGATTTGAGCTTTACGAGTGTAGTGGAGTAGGGTGGATTTCGAGTCAGAGTCCTATTGTTATTGATTACTATTATTAACTGCGTGGTTGTGACAGCCAGAGGCTGAATATCTTTATAAACTGCGTGGTGTTTGTTTTTTTTATTTTTGTTATCATTCCAGCCGCTTGTGGCTGATGTATATGTGATATGTAGAAAGTTTCATATTGTCCGCCGTACAGGGGAGATGCTGCCGAAATTTCTTCGGACAGAGACTCCTCTGGGGTGTGACATTGCAATCGTCCGAGCATATCCCGGATGTGACGGTGGAAGCTTCCACCGTACGATACTCTGTCCGCTTCGACCGCCGACCATGCTGTTTGTCGGCGGCAGGCGTCTCGAGGACGAAGTTACCATTTGTCCTTTCTGTCTCCTAGCGCTCTTACCTGTTCCCGAGCCGAGCGGACCAGCCGCTCGGCGCTCATGGCATCCGGGAAGCCCTGTTCATGTGCTCGGATGGAATTGCGCCTTATTGTCCTGCGGCTTGGCCGAGCGGCCTGTCTGCCCGGCCCATAGACCCTTTTACCTTGAGCATCGGAAACCCGACCCTTGGTCGGGCTGTCTTCCATCCGACCTGGGAGACTCCTGGCCGGATGTTCGGTCGGCCGGATGCTCGATCGGCCCGTCAGTCCGCTCGACATGACCTCTGTCCACTCGGCGCGACCTTGGGATTGACCCTCTTGACCATTGACCTCCATGTGTCGTTGACCTCCCGCCAACGAGTGATCCCCCGTCCTTACCACCGGATCACATGCCTCCCCCTCAAGTCTAGTCGAAGGAGGCACTAAGTCCGACTGACTGGACTATGAGTCTAGCCAAGCGACAACCGATCTGCCACTCCCGAAAGTATACCTCTGCTCGGCCCCTATGGGGTCGAATAGAGCCGGTCGGCTAACTGCCGAGGGTTGCCCCTTTGGCCTGTGATGATGTCCTCGGGATCTTCTCGGAATACGTGCAAATCTCCCCATTATGGTTGAGCACGCGAGTTTTGCCTCGTGATGGGGCTCATTAAATGTCTTCCTCTGACTGAATGCCACGTGCGTTGTTGACGTCATAGTACGGCCGCCGCCTTACGCCTGATGCGACGTCCGTCGGTTTGAAATGGACGGCGCGATGTGGGCTTAGGTCCCTGTGACCTGAATCCGATTGTTTAGGACGATCGGGCATAACCCTATAAAGCCCCCGCCCTTCTCCTTCGTCGCACCTCCGCTTTCTTGTTCGCAAAGCTCTAGCTGCGCTCCTCTCTCCGATGACCTCATCCATCGGCCCTCCGGCGAACCCTCATCTTCTTCCTTCGAACTTCTTGTCTGTAAGGTTCTTTTGCCTTTCTCTCTTCAATTCCTGTGTTCTCTTTGCACTCTTGGCCGCGTTTCGTCTTCCAGTTACTGCTTTGCTCATCTTCTTGCTCGCACCTTTGCTTTCCCTTTCGACTTCTGCCTCCTCTGTTGTTCCGGCGATGACAAGTTCTTCTCAGCTCGCGGACCTCGCTCTCGGCCCATGGTACACCACCATGGAGTCGCAGTTCGATCGACGCGATGCCGAGAGCCTGATTAACGCTTTCGACATCCCTTATGATTTCGAATTGATTTTACCTTCTCCTTCCGCTCGGCCACATAACCCTCCACGCGGCACTATCTGTTTTTTCTGCGAACAGTTTATAGCCGGTCTGTGGTTTCTTCTCCACCCCTTTATCGTCGAAATTTGCAACTTCTTTGGCATTCCGCTCGCCCAGTTGGTTCCCAACACTTTTCGCTTTCTGTGCGGAGTTGTGGTATTATTTAAGATACACAACATTCCCCTCCGTCCGGAAGTCTTATATTATTTCTATTATCCTAAGTAATCCGAACCGGGCACTTATTTGTTTCAGGCTCGGCCCAGCTTAGTCTTTTTTGATAAACTGCCTTCTTCCAACAAACATTGGAAAGAAAACTTCTTCTTTCTTCGTATGCCCGGGAGGCTCCCTTTCCGTACTAAATGGCAGGTCGGACCGCCCACCTCTCCCGAGCTGAAGAAGTTTAAGACCCGACCGGACAATCTTTAAGCAGCGAATCTGCTAGCCGGTCTGAAGCTCGACATTAACAAGCTCCTACCTGAAGGAGTGATGTATATATTTGGTTTGAGTCCAAGCCGGACCCCTCCTCTCGAGCAGCTTTGGTAAGAAATTTACTTGTGCATTTGCCTTGAGTTCTAACTGATTTTCTTCTCCTTTCCTTGTAGCGAACATCGTAACGGATTTAGGTCACAGGGACCTAAGCCCACATCGCGTCGTCCATTTCAAACTGACGGACGTCACATTAGGTGTAAGGTGTTGATTGCTACTCGGAAAACCTAGAGGTTCCACTGTACAAAAAATTTTGTATAAAAGTCTGAACCTTTTCCTAGCTACCATGTGTTCTTTTAAATTAAATTTTGGATCGCCTACGGAACTTAACACGTTTGATCCAAAACTTAATATATTTGTTCTTTTAGGTTTAGACTTGGATCTCCTGCGGAACTTAACACGTTCGATCCAAATCACCTTAAGTCATTAATTTCATTAAATATTAATTTCCATAATTGGTTCCCAGTACTGACGTGGTGAGGCACATGACCTTCTTGGATATGGGAGCAACCACCACCGACTAGACAAAACCTTTTATGGAAAGCTAATATTTAATTTCCTAAAATAACTTTAGGTTAACCGAAAGGAACAATCAAACCACAAGGAAAAATAAAACAAAAGAACACAACATCAAAAAATATATTCGAAATACTAGAATCGTAAGCCTCTTGTATTTGGTATTATTTCCAAAAATAACTAGTATGATGCGGAAAGAAAAATTACTAGTTATACCTTTTAGAAAGACCTCTTGATCTTCTACCGTATTCCTCTTCTAACCTCGGACGTTGTGTGGGCAACGATCTTCCGAGATGAGAAACCACTAACACCTTCTTCTCCTCCTAGCTAGGTTCGGCCAAAACAAGAAAGCTTCACAAAGGAAGAAGAAAAAAAACACCAACCAAGCTCCAAAGGATGCAAACTTTCTCTCTTTCTTCTTCTCCAAGTAGTATTCGGCCACCACAAGAGCTCCAAACCAAGAGAAAGGTTCGGCCACCACAAAGAAGAAGAGGGGAAGAGAGGTTGGCCGGCCACACCAAGGAATAAGAGAGGGAGAAAAATAATAGAGGTTGTCTCTTTTGAAGGCACCCCAACCCCCTCTTTTATATTCCTTAGTCTTGGTAAATTAGGAAATTTAATTACAATAAAATTTCCTTAATTTCCTTGACATGATTTAATTGAGAAAAATAAAATAAAAATTTCCAATTAATCTTATAATGGTCGGCCACATTATAGAGAGGAAAAATTAGGCAAGTTTCAATCAACAAATTAAAACTTCCTAATTTGTTTCCGGAAATTTTAAAAATAAAATTTCTCTTCAAAAATCCCTTCATGGTTGATAAAAAGAAATTTCTATAATTTTAATTTTTCAACATGTGAATAATTTTCAAAGAGAAAATAAAATATCTTTCCAATCTACAAATATGGAAAGAGATCTAATCTCTTTTTTTAATCTTTTGTAGATCCTTTTAAGAGAGATATTTTTATTTTAATTCTCTTTAATAAATTATATCTTCCACATAATAAAAAATTAAAATTAAAATTCTTTTTAATTTTATTATGGCCGGCCCTCTCTAGCTTGGGTTCAAGCTAGGGCCGGCCACCCATAAACCAAGCTTAGGCCGGCCCTAGCTTGATTCCCAAGCTAGCTTGGCCGGCCCCCTTTAGGTGGGTATAGAAGGTGGGTATAGTACTCTATAAATAAGAGGCTACGATAGGGACCGAGAGGAGGAATTGGTTTTGGTCTCCCGATAAAATTAAGCATCCCGTGTTCGCCTCGAACACACAACTTAATTTTATCAATAATAATTCATTCCACTAGAGAACTATTATTGAACTATCGCACCAATCCCAAATTACATTTTTGGGCTCCTTCTTATTATGAGTGTGTTAGTCTCCCTGTGTTTAAGATATCGAATGTCCACTAATTAAGTGAGTTACTGACAACTCATTTAATTAATATCTTAGTCCAAGAGTAGTACCACTCAACCTTATCGTCATGTCGGACCAAGTCCACCTGCAGGGTTTAACATGACAATCCTTATGAGCTCCTCTTGGGGACATTATCAACCTAGTATCTCTAGGACACAGTTTCCTTCTATAATCAACAACACACACTATAAGTGATATCATTTCCTAACTTATCAGACTTATTGATTCATTGAACTAAATCTCACCCATTGATAAATTAAAGAAATAAATATCAAATATATGTGCTTGTTATTATATTAGGATTAAGAGCACACACTTCCATAATAACTGAGGTCTTTGTTCCTTTATAAAGTCAGTATAAAAGAAATGACCTCAAATGGTCCTACTCAATACACTCTGAGTGTACTAGTGTAATTATATAGTCAAGATAAACTAATACCTAATTACACTACGACCTTCTAATGGTTTGTTCATTTCCATTTTGGTCGTGAGCTACTGTTTATAATTTATAAGGTACTGATAACATTATCTTCTGCATGTGACACCACATACTATGTTATCTATAATATAAATTAATTGAACAACTACAAACAAATGTAGATAATTTAACCAAATGTGATTCTTTTATTCAAAACAAATGTTTACAAAAGCTTAGGCTTTCAGTATACACTTCAACAATCTCCCACTTATACTAATGACTAAGCTGCCATTTCTTCTACCATACATCTGATTCCCATTCCCTCCACATGCCGATCAAAAGCTTTCGCCGGAAGGGCCTTAGTGAAAGGATCTGCCAGGTTATCCGCTGATGCAATCTTGGCGATGACAACTTCTTCTCGCTTCACGATATCTCGTATCAGGTGGTACTTGCGCTCTATATGTTTACTTGCCTTATGAGCTCGTGGTTCCTTCGAGTTTGCAACTGCACCGCTATTATCACAATAAATTATGATAATTTTGGGCAAACCAGGAATCACATCTAAGTCCATTAGAAAGTTCCTGAGTCATACTGCTTCTTTAGCTGCCTCAGAGGCTGCTACATACTCAACTTCCATGGTTGAGTCCGAAACACATTTCTGCTTAACACTCCTCCATGAAATGGCTCCACCTCCTAAAGTAAACACATAGCCTGATGTAGACTTACGGTTGTCCCTATCTGATTGGAAATCTGAATCCGTGTAACCCACAGGGAGCAAATCGTCTGCTTGGTAAACTAGCATATAATCTTTAGTCCTTATCAGGTACTATAATATATGCTTTACCACAGTCCAATGTCCTTGTTCAGGGTTACTCTGATATCTGCTGACCATGCCCACGAAAAAACAAATATCAGGTCTCGTACATAGCATTGCATACATAAGGCTTCCTACAGCCGAAGCATAAGGAACTGCTTTCATGTCTTCTATCTCCTTTGATGTCTTTGGAGACATCTCTTTAGATAGAGCTATTCCATGCCTAAAAGGTAAGAAATCTTTCTTAGAATCCTGCATGCTAAAACGAGCAAGAACTGTATCTATATATGAAGCTTGGGAGAGACACAACATTCTTTTCTTACGATCCCTTATAACTTTGATCCCAAGAATGTGTGCACAATCTCCTAAGTCCTTCATATCAAATTGTTTGGACAACCATACCCTTACGTCCGATAATATCTTGACATTGTTGCTAATTAACAAAATATCATCTACGTATAGTACAAGAAATACCACCACATTTCCGTTACACTTCTTGTATACACAAGACTCATCTGGACACTGAATAAATCCATATGACTGGATTACTTCATTAAAACGGATGTTCCAAGACCTTGAAGCTTGCTTCAGGCCATAAATGGACCGTTTGAGCTTGCACACTAGATGCTCTTTGCCTTTTTCAATAAATCCTTCTGGTTGCTTCATATGGATGTTCTCTTCAAGACTTCCATTAAGGAAAGTTGTCTTGACATCCATTTGCCAAATCTCATAATCCATATGAGCAGCAATGGATAAGAGTATCCGGATAGACTTAAGCATGGCTACTGGTGAAAAGGTCTCCTCATAATCGATTCCCTCTTTTTGAGTGTACCCTTTCGTAACAAGCCTAGCTTTGAAGGTTTCTACCTTCCCGTCTGTCCCTCTTTTCCTTTTGTAGATCCACTTACATCCAACGTCTTTTACACCATCAGGTGGTTCTACAAGCTCCCAGACCTTATTAGAGTACATAGACTCTATTTCAGAATTCATCGCCTTTTGCCAAGATGCTGCATCTATATCTTGGAGTGCTTCGTCATATGTCCGGGGATCAGGTTCATGTTTACCCGGGATCAAGTCCGAAGACTCTCCCAAAAACATGAATCTCTCGGTGCCTTACAACCCTCCCACTCCGACACTGTCTGTGGTTGTGTATCATGTGTGACACGTGTTGCAGTCTCTTGTGGTACTTCATCTTGTACTGTTGGTACTAAAGTAGACGTGTCCTCTCTTAGTTCTTCTAAAACAACTTTACTACTGGGCTTATGATCCATTATATAGTCTTCTTCTAAAAACTGGGCATTGGTGCTAACAATGACCTTCTGGTCTTTAGGACTATAAAATAAACCTCCTTTCGTTCCTTTGGGATATCCCACAAACACGCGAACTTCTGTACGAGATTCTAACTTATCAGCATATGGTTTCAGCACATGTGCTGGACTACCCCAAATCCGAATATGTCTTAGACTGGGTTTTTGTCCATTCCACAATTCTGTGGGAGTAGAAGAAACTGATTTAGAAGGTACTAAGTTCAGAACGTACACTGCTATTTCCAGAGCATATCCCCAAAATGAATTTGATAATTCTGAATAACTCATCATCGATCTAACCATCTCCATAAGAGTCCTATTCCTTCGTTCTGCCACACCATTCTGTTGGGGTGTTCCAGGTGCAGACAGTTGGGATTGAATCCCGACCTCTGATAAGTAATTCCTAAACTCTCCTAAGAGGTATTCACCAGCACGATCAGACCGTAGTGTCTTGATACTTTTACCTAGTCGTTTCTCCACATCAGCCTTGTATTCTTTGAACTTATCAAAGCACTCGGACTTGCGGCGCATTAGATAAATGTATCCATATCTTGAATAATCGTCTATGAAAGAGACAAAATATTCAAATCCTCCTCTTGCCTGGACAGACATAGGACCACACAAATCAGAGTGAACCAATTCTAACACTTCTTTGGCTCTATACCCCTTGGCCTTGAAAGGCCTCTTTGTCATTTTACCTTCCAAGCAAGATTCACAAGTTGGAAAATTTTCCAACTCTAATGAACCCAAAAGTCCATCGGCTATAAGCCTCTGAATCCTACTTAAGTTAATATGACCAAGCCTTAGATGCCAAAGATATGCTTGGTTCATTTCTGAAGGTTCTTTTCTCTTATTTGAGTTAGAAGATGAGTTATAAATTTTCATGTTTTGCTTTGTGGGAGAAATTGGATTTAAAGTATACAAATTGTCAACTAATGCACCAGAACAGACAATCACTTTATTTCTTTTAATAACTACATCGTTACTAAAGGAAACTGAATATCCATCTAAAAACAGTTTAGAAACTGAAATTAAATTCTTTCTAAAACTGGGTACATAAAGACAATTTCTTAAAACCAAATTTTTATTTCTACTAAAAGATAAGTAGACGTCTCCCACTGCAACAGCCGCCACCTTAGTAGCATTGCCCATGTAGACGGTAATCTCTCCTTCAGTTAGTCATTGTGGAACCCCTGCAAGGAATTGCAGACATGATCAGTGGCTCCTGTATCTACACACCAGGTGCTGGTAGATAACACCGCTAAACATGTTTCAACAACTAGAGTATGAGATATACCTTTGTTGTTTTGATTCCTACGAGGACAGTCTGCCTTCCAATGCCCTGACTGCTTGCAGATGAAGCACTTGCCCTTCGGCTTCTTCATTCCAGCTTTAGGTCCCGTACTTTGAGATTTATTCTTTTTCTTTGCTGAACCAACTTGTTTCTTCTTCTTCTTTCCTTTCGGTTTAGAAGTAGACCCATTTTCAGCATAGTGAATTTGAGAATTGTGACGAAACAAACCTTCTGCTGCCTGAAGTTCTGTCAGTAGTTTCGCTAATGAATATACCCTTTTGTTCATATTGTAATTCAGGCGGAATTGCTCAAAACTTCTAGGTAGTGTTTGGAGGATTATATCGATCTGGGTTTCCCCATCAATTTCTCCTCCAAGGATTTGTATCTCGTTCAGATAAGCCATCATCTTTAGGATATGATCCCTCACAGGAGTACCCTCTTGTATGGTGACTGTCATTATCTTTCTCATGGCTTCTTATCTAGAAGCCCGATCCTGATGACCAAAGAGTTCCTTGAGATTGTTCATAATATCATAAGCTGTTGGTAAATCTTGATGCTAATGTTGCAATACATTTGACATTGAAGCCAAAATGTAACACCGCACCATCTCATCTGCTTTTACCCATTTCCTATGATATTCAATCTCCTCTTGGGTAGATTCACTAGTGGGTGCATCAGGACAAGGCTCAGTCAGTACAAACTTATAGCTTTCAGCAGTAAGAACAATGTCCAGGTTCCTTTTCCAATCTATGTAGTTAGGACCAGTAAGTCTATTCTGTTGTAGTATGATGGATAGTGGGTTGAAAGTCATCCTAAGAATCACAAATAACTTTTGGTCAGAACTCTAAATTTAGAATAATATTGATTCCTCAAACAATACTATTTTAAATTAATCAACACCTCAAACCACCGTGAATTTTGTATGCCACGATAGTGTGGACGTATACAAATTCAACATTTGTAAAAGGAGGGTTTTAACCCATTAATTTTATTATCTTGTCAACCTAACTTTTTGACAAATAAAATTAATAGTTGGTATCCTTTGGTCACACAAATAATAGCAGTGACTCCGATGGGGAGGATACTATTAGTTGTGCCTAAGTGTATACCATTACTTGACACTAAGTCCATTAATAAGATTGTGCCCCTTTCGATGGGGAAGATCACACGCTCTTAATTAACTTCCTATAGTCATCCCAAATGGAAGTTTGTTCTAGTGATCCACAAACAAGCTCATCCGATATGGAGGAAGGCACTCAGAGCCAACGCGCAAGCTTGTTTGCATCACTTACAAACCAGTAATGGAGACCATGGATTTTACTTAAAAAATCCCTCTCCCACTTAGTTATTTATAAATGAGGAATTTTAACTATGCTAGCCTACTAAACATGTATACTAACATACACACACAACACAATATAAAAGCAATAAATAGAAAATCTAATTTTCAACTATTATGACTTTTATCTATGGTTGTCCTCCGTGTGTTGTCATCCCAAGCTGCTGCCATATTTGGCCACCGCCACCGGGTCTAGCTGTCGCATCCATCTTGCTCCTTGTTCCGCTGCGCCTCTGGTCCTCAGAAGGTTCCACGCTTTGCAAGATTCGATCCGCGGCATAAATAGAATTTTACAATTTTGATCCTATATTCCATAAAAGGAATGTACATGTATCTAGATAAAAAATAAAATCCTAATAAAACTAAATACAGCTCCTGCTGTATTTTATAATAAAATCATGCACACACATATAAATGCCCTTGACATGTCCAAGGGTCCAATCACACACATAAAACTATAAGCCATAATAGTTGGATCCTGCATCTACAAAGTTAGCACATGCTACTATTATCCTGCCTAAATTATGTATGACATGTGCATAATTAAACTAATACCAAATACAAGAGGCAAAACCCTAGCTCTGATACCAATTGTTGGTTGCTACTCGGAAAACCTAGAGGTTCTACTGTACAAAAAATTTTGTACAAAGGTCTGAATCTTTTCCTAGCTACCATGTGTTCTTTTAAATTAAATTTTGGATCGCCTGCGGAACTTAACACGTTTGATCTAAAACTTAATCTATTTGTTTTTTTAGGTTTAGACTTGGATCTCCTGCGAAACTTAACACGTTCGATCCAAATCACCTTAAGTCATTAATTCCATTAAATATTAATTTCCATAATTGGTTCCCAGTACTGACGTGGCGAGGCACATGACCTTCTTGGATATGGGAGCAACCACCACCGACTAGACAAAACCTTTTATGGAAAGCTAATATTTAATTTCCTAAAATAATTTTAGGTTAACCGAAAGGAACAATCAAACCACAAGGAAAAATAAAACAAAAGAACACAACATCGAAAAACATATTCGAAATACTAGAATCGTAAGCCTCTTGTATTTGGTATTATTTCCAAAAATAACTAGTATGATGCGGAAAGAAAAATTACTAGTTATACCTTTAGAAAGACCTCTTGATCTTCTACCGTATTCCTCTTCTAACCTCGGACGTTGTGTGGGCAACGATCTTCCGAGATGAGAAACCACCAAACACCTTCTTCTCCTCCTAGCTAGGTTCGGCCAAAACAAGAAAGCTTCACCAAGGAAGAAGAAAAAAAACACGAACCAAGCTCCAAGGGATGCAAGCTTTCACTTATTCTTCTTCTTCTTCTTCTCCAAGTAGTATTCGGCTACCACAAGAGCTCCAAACCAAGAGAAAGGTTCAACCACCACAAAGAAGAAGAGGGGAAGAGAGGTTGGCCGGCCACACCAAGGAATAAGAGAGGGAGAAAAATAATAGAGGTTGTGTCTCTTGAAGGCACTGTTGGTGCGGGAAGCATCCGACGATCGAACTCGTGTTTTGATAACGGCAAAGAATTCAAAGTTAAGATGTTTTTTAGTCTAACAAGTCTACTTGAGGATTTCAGGAAAGTCCTAGCTGCGGTTAGGCAAAGGGAAAACCCTAGGGGGCGGTAACCCTAGGTCATAGGGGGTGGTAACCCTATGCGTAAAGTCTTGGCAGGTTGATGGCTTCAGGCAAAAGTCCTAGGGGGTGGTAACCCTGGGTGAAAAGTCCTGGTGTCGCGAACCAGGTGAAAGACTGGACTAGCCGGGAAGCGGATGTCCGGAAGCATTGAGTGCTGAGCAAAAGTCCAGTCGATCTGGAGGATCGACTGGCAACAGGTAAATCTCCTGAGTGGAGTAGGTGAGGACGCGTTCCCCGAAGAGGGAACAGTAGGCGTCGGGTCGACCTAGGGCTTCCGGCTGGAAATCCAAAGTCAGACTCGGACAGTCCGAAGACTGTCAATTATTACTTACTGTGTTTTATCAGATTCTAACATTGTCGTGCAGGGTATTTTGCTTGGACTAACCTTTGTTTGCAGGTGAGGAACCTGCTGGAAAAAGGCTGTCCGGGCGCCCGGGATGGATCCGGGCGCCCGGAGGTCCGGGCGCCCGGAACAGGTCCGGGCGCCCGAGACCAAATTCTATCCCCTGCGCGACTTCGCCACGTGGAGCATCCTGGTTGGTTGGCCACGTCACACTCCAGGCGCCCGGAAGGGATCCAGGCGCCCGGAACCGCATATAAAAGGAGGGTTGAGGTGCAGCTTCAAAGAATAACGAATTCTAAGTAATCTTTCATCTACACGCTGCTCCAAAAGACGCTCCGAAGTGCTACTACAAGTGCCCGACGACCCGAAGCTTCAGAATTAGCATTTCTTGTTGTCGGTATAATTTTTGATAGCTTTTATTTGTACTCATAATTGTAATCTTTTAACGAGCTTATAGTTGTTGCCCACCGGAAGCGACGAGTAGGAGTCGACTTAGGCTCCGAACGAAGTAAAATCGACCTATCTCTTTGTGTTGTCTCTTTATTTTATTTCCGCTTATTCCGCTGCACATTTTAACTCCGATAGTTTTCCGATAATCGAACGAAATAGCCACGAGCGCTATTCACCCCCCCTCTAGCGCGTCTCGATCCAACAATTGGTATCAGAGCGGGGTCGTCTTGAATCAGTGCAATCACTATTCGAGACAATTTTTTTTTCGTGGTTTTGTTCGGAGTCGATTAGAATTTAGCCTCGTAGCTATATTCTAATTTTTTTTACGAATTGATTTTCTGCTCAAAGCCGGTCAATACCACTTGAGCCTGTAATTTTTTTTCCTCCCGCACTACTAATCCAAGACTTAGTCTTGGAATAGATCTTGTTGTTTCTGTTTTTTAGATCTAAATGGCCCAACAAGAAGGATTTAGCACCGTTCGTCCCCCATTATTTTCCGGAGAAGACTTCGGATATTGGAAGGGGCGAATGGAAATTTATCTAAAGATCCAGTTCGACACCTGGATGATCGTCAAAACAGGACTGCAACTACCAACAGGTACAGACGGTAAGCCTACATCCTGTGAGAACTGGGAGCCAGCATTTATCAAAAAGGTGGAAGCCGACGCCAAAGCCACCTGCACAATCCAGTGCGGTCTTACCAAAGAAGAGCTCAACAGAGTCGGTCCATTCTCCTCCATAAAGGAACTATGGGAGAAACTGATCGAACTACACGAGGGCACCTCAGAAACCAAGGTAAGTAAACGTGATTTGTTACTAAATAAACTATATAATTTAAAAAATGCAGGAAGGCGAGACGGCAAGCTCTTTGCACGCCAGATATCCTGAATTCTCTACATGGAATTGGGCAGAAGGTAGAAACAGAGATATAATAAGGTATGCCCTTAACTCATTCCCTAGGAGTACACTATGGGCATCAATGGTAGATGCCTATAAAGTCTCTAAGGATTTGTCCTCCTTGAAATTAGACGAATTATTTAGTGAATTCGAACTCCATGAACAAACTAATGCACAGTCATCCGAGAAAGGGATTGCTTTGGTTGTAGGAACGAATCGAACACGGGAATCAAGAGGACTGCGAAAAATTGAATCGGAATCAGAAGATGAACCTGACTCAGAAGATTCAGAAGATGAACTAACCAGCGAACTTGTGAATCTTGTAAAGAAGCTCTACAAGAAGAAGAAGGGCTTCAACAAGAAAGATCTTAAGAAGGCAGTCCAATCCAGGGAGGCCCAACAAAACTCAAAGGTAAAGTTCGAAGTCACATGTTACGGGTGCAACCAGAAAGGGCATATCAAGGCCAACTGTCCCAACCAAAAGGAGGCCAAAAAGCAAAGAATAAAGAAGGCACTAAAGGCAACCTGGGACGAATCTTCTTCGGAGGACGAAGACGACGAACTCGACCAAACAAGTTTACTCGCATTGATGGCCCTGGACCAGATCAGCGAATCCGAGAGGGAACCGAGCTCGAGCAAAGCCACGGATCCGCATCCGTTTCCGAAGGGCCAGACTCCGTTGTAAGTATTCCTAGGCTTAATAATTTAGTCAATTATTTACTTCGCAAATTAGCCAAGTCAAATTTGAAAATTAAGTCACTTTTAAAAGAAGTAACCATTCTTAAAGGAGTAACTAACTCAAAATCTTTAACTGAAGATTTAACTCAAGTACAACAACTTGAGAAAGAAAATTCAAATATGAAAAATCAGTTAAATGATTTAAAAATTACTCTAGAAAAGTTCTCTCTGGGCTCCAAGAATTTGGATCTAATTCTTGGGACACAAAGAGCCGTCTACAATAGAACTGGGCTAGGATATAAAAGTAAAAAGAAATATAAATCTTATTTATCCTTAATAAACAAACAAAGTAGTAAATCAGTCCAAGCATGGGTCCCCAAGTCCAAATTGATAAATCAAATTGGACTTGGCCAATACTGGGTTCCGAAGGATCAAATATACTACCTCGACAGACCATATCGAGGCCGTGATCCAGGGAAAGCTAAAAAGAAAACGATCGTAATTTAAAATTCGAAATTAAATTAAAAATTTAAAATTTAAAAATCAAATTCAAAATTTAAAATTCAAAATTAAATTAAAAATTTTAAAATTAAATAAAAATTCAAAATTAAATTGAAAACTAGATGGAGGATCCAAACTAGCTGGCACCTCCAACTGAACTACCCGACAGGGTAACTGAACCTAATTTACCCGAAATGGGTAAAACAAGAATAGATTACCCGGCAAGGTAGTTAAGGTTAGATTAAAACGGGATAAGTTTAACTTGAACCACAGTACTGGTGAAGTTTTTGGATGATAGTACGTTAGGGAAACTTGGGCATCGCATGTCTAGGAAGATATGGCTTCGACCTGGTGCATTTGGCCAAGTGAAACTGACCGAAACTACCCTTAAATGGATCCTAACTAGTTAGACCAAGTTTTAGTATTAAGTTCAATGGGTAGGACTATTTGGAAAACCTCGAAGGCATGGTTACTTTAATGAGCTCCTTGTGACTCACCATAGCCCAGAAGTTTATCCAAAGAATCCTTACTTGTTGAATCCAAAGCTAAACCTGAATCTAACACAAGACTAAAGAAAACCCTTTAATTGAACCTCAATTCATCTCACAAAAAGTTATAGGACTCCCTGATTGACAATTTAGATCGGGTGAGATGACTAAGAAATAAAATTATTTAAAAAAAAACATTTCAAAATCATTTAAAAATCTTTTCAAAATTATTTAAAAATCTTTTCAAAATCAATTTAAAAATCTTTTCAAAATCAATTTAAAAATCTTTTCAAAATTTATTTAAAAATCATTTCAAAATCATTTTAAAACTTAATTTCAAAATTCTTTTAAAAATTATTTAAAAATCTTTTCAAAATCAATTTAAAAATCTTTTCAAAATCAATTTCAAAATCAATTTAAAAATCTTTTCAAAATAAATTTCAAAATTATTTAAAAATCTTTTCAAAATCAATTTCAAAATCAATTTAAAAATCTTTTCAAAATAAATTTCAAAATTATTTAAAAATCTTTTCAAAATAAATTTCAAAATTATTTAAAAATCCTTTCATAATTAATTTCAAAATTAATTAAAAATCTTTTCAAAATTTCATTTCAAAATTAATTAAAAATCTTTTCAAAATTATTTAAAAATCTTTTCAAAATCAATTTCAAAATTATTTAAAAATCCTTTCATAATCAACTTCAAAATTATTTAAAAACCCTTTCATTATTAAATCTCAAAATTATTCTTAAACTCAATAAACATAAGTGTTTGCTAAATTATCTTGAAATAGAAAATTTAAGGAGACAATAAACATAGTGTCTGCTTCAATCACGCTATCTTTAATCCATTAAAAAGAAACCAATTCAACTACTTCATGTGTAGGAATTGGATCAATGGATGTTGGATAGTGGATGCTCCAGACATATGACTGGAGATAAGTTGAAGTTTACCAAACTCAAGTACAAGAGTCTAGGATCAGTTGCATTCGGCAACAACGGTAAACTTAAAGTAATCGGAAAAGGTAATATTGAACTTAGTTCCGATTTCATTATTCAAAATGTTTTATTGGTTGAAAATTTTAACTTTAATTTACTAAGTATAAGTCAATTGTGTGACAGCGGATATCTAGTTAATTTCGATAAATCTGGATGTCTAGTTAAAAATATTGAAAATCCAGAAATTAAACTTAAAGGACTTAGGAAAAATAACATCTACACAATTAATTTATCAATATCCTCTATAAAGTGTCTCCTGACACAACAAGAGAAAACCCAACTGTGGCACAGAAGGCTGGGTCACACACACACAAGACTTATTTCAAGAATGAGTCAAAATGGTCTAGTTAGAGGTTTGCCCAAATTAAAATTTATTGAAAATTCAATCTGTGATGCATGTCAAAAAGGAAAACAAACCAAGTCAACCCATAAGTCAACTAACCTAGAAAGATCCAACACCATACTTGAACTCCTTCACCTTGATCTATTTGATTCACATGGAGCCAAATCACTAAACAAAAACCAATATTGCTTAGTAATAATTGATGACTACTCCAGGTACACTTGGGTAAAATTTCTAAAAACAAAAGATGAAACCTATGAAATATTTAGTAATTTTTGCAACTTAACGGAAAATGAAAAAGATACTAAAATTAAAAGAATAAGAAGTGATCACGGAGGGGAATTTGAAAATCATAAGTTCACCCAATTTTGTAAAATAAATGGATACCAACATGAATTTTCATGTCTTAGAACCCCCCAACAAAATGGACTAGTAGAACGTAAAAATAGAACACTACAAGAAGCCGCTAGGACAATGTTAAATGAATATGAGTTAAGTCACCAATTTTGGGCTGAAGCAATAAATACGGCAAATTATATTCAAAACAGAATTTTAATAAACAAATATCACAACAAAACACCGTATGAACTCTACTATCATAAAATTCCCAATCTAAATTATTTAAAGGTATTTGGTTGTAAAGTTCACATTTTAAATACTAAAGATTACTTAGGAAAATTTACACCCAAATCTAACCAAGGAATATTCATAGGATACTCCTCTACCAGTAGAGCCTTTAGAGTATATAATCAAAATACATTGAAAGTTGAAGAAACAACTAATGTAATATTTGATGAAGAAAACAACTTACCTAATATAAATGCAAATATTAACACTAATCCAAGAGATGTAGATGATGATGAAATCCAAACTAATCTTAATGAGTCTGAAGAACCAGTTTCTGACTCACAAATAAGACCAACTAGAATAAGCACCTCTCACCCACCTGACCAAATTTTGGGTGACCCAAACCTAGGAGTCAGAACTAGATCGTCCTATAGAAACCTTAGTCAGATTGCTCTAATTTCTAAAATTGAACCTAAAACTATAGAAGAAGCCCTGCCTGATCCAGACTGGATCATTGCAATGCAGGAAGAATTAGCCCAATTTGAGAGAAACCAAGTCTGGGACCTTGTACCTAAACCCATAGATAAATCAATAATAGATACTAAATGGGTTTTTAGGAATAAGTTAGATGATCACGGTGTTATAGTAAGAAACAAGGCAAGATTAGTAGCCAAAGGGTTTAGTCAAGTCGAAGGCCTAGACTATGATGAAACCTATGCTCCAGTAGCTAGACTCGAGTCCATTAGGATGTTATTAGCCTATGCAGCCAATAAAGGATTCAAATTGTACCAAATGGATGTTAAGTCAGCCTTTTTAAATGGTTTTATCAAGGAAGAAGTCTACGTAAGCCAACCTCCAGGGTTTGAAGACATAGACTACCCTAATCACGTTTTTAAATTAAAAAAGGCACTATATGGACTAAAACAAGCCCCTAGAGCATGGTATGAAAGATTATCTAATTACTTAATATCCAAAGAATTTAACCAAGGACAAATTGATCCTACTTTGTTCGTGAAAACTATAGGAAAAGACATCTTTATAGCCCAAATATATGTTGATGACATAATTTTTGGCTCAACTAACTCAAAATTTCTAAAAGAATTTATTAAGTTAATGGAAAGTGAATTTGAAATGAGCATGGTTGGGGAACTCAACTTTTTCTTAGGCTTACAAATAAAACAAACCAAAGATGGAATCTACATTTATCAAACTAAGTATGCTAAGGAGTTAATCAAAAAATTCAGCATGGAAAACTCAAAATACTCCAATGGCAACCAACATAAACATTGACTCTGACCCTGAAGGAAAATCTGTAGACCCAAAATACTATAGGAGTGCCATAGGGAGTTTACTTTATCTAACTGCAAGTCGACCTGACATACTGTTTGCAGTAGATATGTGTGCAAGATACCAATCCTGTGCAAAAGAGTCACACCTAACATATGTTAAAAGAATACTGAGGTATATTAAAGGAACTCTAAATGTAGGACTTTGGTATCTAAGAACTTGCACTTTTGACCTTTATGGCTATTCTGATTCAGACTATGCCGGGTGCAAGCTAGACAGAAAAAGTACAAGTGGTAGCTGCTAGATTCTAGGTCAGTGCCTAGTAAGTTGGTCAAGCAGAAAGCAACATTGTGTTGCTCTATCCACTACAGAAGCTGAATACATAGCTCTAGGAGAATGTGCATCTCAATTGTTATGGATGATGCATACACTAAAAGACTATCAACTAGACTATAAAAATACTAAAATCTTTATTGATAATATCAGCTCAATTAATCTGACCAAAAATCCTATACACCACTCTAGGACCAAACACATAGAGGTAAAACACCACTTTGTAAGGGATCATGTAGCTAAAGGTGAAATTGCACTCAACCACGTTGAGTCCAAATCAAACCTAGCTGACATTTTTACAAAACCCTTACCTGAACTTGAGTTCAGTGGACTTAGAAGGCAAATAGGAATGTGTTGAGTAGAATAGATATCTTACTATTATAATTTTGTTTTCAAATTCTAGGAAAAACAGTTTTTCAAAACTCTAATTTTACTAGACTTTCAAAAGTTGGGTTTAGTCTAGGATTTCCCCCCTAGATAGCATGTTCCCCTAGAATTAAGCCAGAGCATCTCACAAAACACCTAGGTTTACCTTGATTGTGAATGAAAACTATAGAATGGCGTGAGATGCATAGGGTATAGCCTGGACTCAAGAATGCTTATATCTGTGCATTAATATGAGTCTGGGCGTTAAATATGCAATAAACATTATTCAAGTTAAAGTTCTCCAGCTCTAGTCAAGTCTATCTGGACCTAAATAACTTAACTTGACTAACCTAGTAAAAGCTATTTTCCTATAGACAATCAGCAAGTAACTAAAGGTTAGACAGCTGGCAAAAGATACTCAATTTCTTTTTCAAGAATGTTTTGTTCTCTATGGCTCTGATACCTAATATATAAACATGACTTGTGCTTGGACTTAAGGACCAACTGAACTTAAATAAATAAACTGGTCCTAAAAACTTAAATTTCAATTGACCTTAACTTTCAAACTCTGTTGAATATTGCTAACTTTAATCATGTACAACTCTTTATACATTGCCTATTTTTTGAGTTATGGCAAAGGGGGAGAGTAGCAAAAATGTAAACATAAAATTCAAGTTAAAAATTAAGGGGGAGCAAAAGTTAAGGGGGAGCCAAAGTTAAGGGGGAGTATATAGGGCAAAATTTACTTTAGTTACATTGTTCAGCTATACTTAGCAAATTTTGCCTGTGTTTAAAATGACTATCTATTCGCTTGTTTACTTAACTTCGAATTTGTGTTGCCATAATCAAAAAGGGGGAGATTGTTGGTGCGGGAAGCATCCGACGATCGAACTCGTGTTTTGATAACGGCAAAGAATTCAAAGTTAAGATGTTTTTTAGTCTAACAAGTCTACTTGAGGATTTCAGGAAAGTCCTAGCTGCGGTTAGGCAAAGGGAAAACCCTAGGGGGCGGTAACCCTAGGTCATAGGGGGTGGTAACCCTATGCGTAAAGTCTTGGCGGGTTGATGGCTTCAGGCAAAAGTCCTAGGGGTGGTAACCCTGGTGAAAAGTCCTGGTGTCGCGAACCGGGTGAAAGACTGGACTAGCCGGGAAGCGGATGTCCAAAGTCGGAAGCATTGAGTCTTGAGCAAAAGTCCATCGATCCGGAGGATCGTGGCAATAAATCTCTGAGTGGAGTAGGTGAGGACGCGTTCCCCAAGAGGGAACAGTGGGCGTCGGGTCGACCTAGGGCTTCCTACGGAAATCCAAAGTCGAGACTCGAGCAGTCAAGAAGGCATCAATTATTACTTGTTTTATCGATTCTAACATTGTCGTGTAGGGTATTTTGCTCGGACTAACCTTTGTTTGCGGTGAGGAACCTGCTAGAAAAAGGTGGTGTCCGGGCGGCCGGGACCAAATTCTATCCCTGCGACTTCGCCACGTGGAGCATCCGATTGGTTGGCCACGTCACCCGCCCGGAAGGGATCCAGGCGCCCGGAACCGCATATAAAAGGAGGGTTGAGGTGCAACTTCAAAGAATAACGAATTCTAAGTAATCTTTCATCTACACGCTGCTCCAAAAGACGCTCCGAAGTGCTACTACAAGTGCCCGACGACCCGAAGCTTCAGAATTAGCATTTCTTGTTGTCGGTATAATTTTTGATAGCTTTTATTTGTACTCATAATTGTAATCTTTTAACGAGCTTATAGTTGTTGCCCACCGTAAGCGATCAAGGATCGCGGGCCTTCGAGTAGGAGTCGACTTAGGCTCCGAACGAAGTAAAATCGACCTGTCTCTTTGTGTTGTCTCTTTATTTTATTTCCGCTTATTCCGCTGCACATTTTAACTCCGATAGTTTTCCGATAATCGAACGAAATAGCCACGAGCGCTATTCACCCCCTCCCCCCCCCTCTAGCACGTCTCGATCCAACAGGCACCCCAACCCCCTCTTTTATATTCCTTAGTCTTGGTAAATTAGGAAATTTAATTACAATAAAATTTCCTTAATTTCCTTGACATGATTTAATTGAAAAAAATAAAATAAAATTTCCCAAATAATCTTATAATGGCCGGCCACATCATAGAGAGGAAAAATTAGGCAAGTTTCAATCAACAAATTAAAACTTCCTAATTTGTTTCCGGAAATTTTAAAAATAAAATTTCTCTTCAAAAATCCCTTCATGGTTGATAAAAAGAAATTTCTATAATTTTAATTTTTCAACATGTGAATAATTTTCAAAGAGAAAATAAAATATCTTTCCAATCTACAAATATGGAAAGAGATCTAATCTCTTTTTTTAATCTTTTGTAGATCCTTTTAAGAGAGATATTTTTATTTTAATTCTCTTTAATAAATTATATCTTCCACATAATAAAAAATTAAAATTAAAATTCTTTTTAATTTTATTATGGCCGGCCCTCTCTAGCTTGGGTTCAAGCTAGGGCCGGCCACCCATAAACCAAGCCCTAGCTTGATTCCCAAGCTAGCTTGGCCGACCCCCTTTAGGTGGGTATAGAAGGTGGGTATAGTACTCTATAAATAAGAGGCTACGATAGGGACCGAGAGGAGGAATTGGTTTTGGTCTCCCGATAAAATTAAGCATCCCGTGTTCGCCTCGAACACACAACTTAATTTTATCAATAATAATTCATTCCACTAGAGAACTATTATTGAACTATCGCACCAATCCCAAATTACATTTTTGGGCTCCTTCTTATTATGAGTGTGTTAGTCTCCCTGTGTTTAAGATATCGAATGTCCACTAATTAAGTGAGTTACTGACAACTCATTTAATTAATATCTTAGTCCAAGAGTAGTACCACTCAACCTTATCGTCATGTCGGACCAAGTCCACCTGCAGGGTTTAACATGACAATCCTTATGAGCTCCTCTTGGGGACATTATCAACCTAGTATCTCTAGGACACAGTTTCCTTCTATAATCAACAACACACACTATAAGTGATATCATTTCCTAACTTATCAGACTTATTGATTCATTGAACTAAATCTCACCCATTGATAAATTAAAGAAATAAATATCAAATATATGTGCTTGTTATTATATTAGGATTAAGAGCACACACTTCCATAATAACTGAGGTCTTTGTTCCTTTATAAAGTCAGTATAAAAGAAATGACCTCAAATGGTCCTACTCAATACACTCTGAGTGTACTAGTGTAATTATATAGTCAAGATAAACTAATACCTAATTACACTACGACCTTCTAATGGTTTGTTCATTTCCATTTTGGTCGTGAGCTACTGTTTATAATTTATAAGGTACTGATAACATTATCTTCTGCATGTGACACCACATACTATGTTATCTACAATATAAATTAATTGAACAACTACAAACAAATGTAAATAATTTGACCAAATGTCATTCTTTTATTCAAAACAAATGTTTACAAAAGCTTAGGCTTTCAGTATACACTCCAACATCGTAACTGATTTTGCCTTGAGATAAATGATAATTTGCCTTGAGTTCTAACTGATTTTCTTCTCTTTTCCTTGTAGCGAACATCGTAACGGATTCAAGTCACAGGGACCTAAGCCCACATCGCGTCGTCCATTTTAAACCGATGGACGTCACATTAGGTGTAAGGCGGCGGTCGTACTATGAAGTCAACAGCGTCACGTGGCATTCGGTCAGAGGAAGGCATTTAAGGAGCCCCATCATGAGGCAGAACCCGCGTGCTCAACCATAATGGGGAGATTTGCACGCATTCCGAAAAGATCCCGAGGACATCATCACAGGCCAAAGGGGCAGCCCTCGGCAGTTAGCCGACCGGCTCTATTCGACCCCATAGGGGCCGAGTGGAGGTATACTTTCGGGAGTGGCGGATCGGCTGTCGCTTGGCCAGACTCATAGTCCAGTCAGTCGGACTTAGTGCCTCCTTTGACTAGACTTGAGGGGGAGGCATGTGATCCGGTGGTAAGGACGGGGGATCACTCATTGGCGGGAGGTCAACGACACGTGGAGGTCAATGGTCAAGAGGGTCAATCCCAAGGTCGTGCCGAGCGGACAAAGGTCATGTCGAGCGGACTGGCGGGCCGACCGAGCATCCGGCCGACCGAACATCCGGCCAGGAGTCTCCTAGGTCGGACGGAAGACAGCCCGACCAGGGGTCGGGTTTCCGATGCTCAAGGTAAAAGGGTCTATGGGTCGGGCGGACAGGCTGCAGGACAATAAGGCGTAATTCCATCCGAGCACATGAACAGGGCTTCCCGGAGGCCATGAGCGCCGAGCGGCTGGTCCGCTCGGCCCGGGAACAGGTAAGAGCGCTAGGAGACAGAAAGGACAACTGGTAACTTCGTCCTCGAGACGCCTGCCGTCGACAAACAGCATGGTCGGCGGCCGGAGCGGACAGAGTATCGTACGATGGAAGCTTCCACCGTCACATCCGGGATATGCTCGGACGATTGCAGAATGGCGTCAGACATACTTTTCTAACACGACCTACTGAGGTATATTTAGGGAAGCGTGCACACATCGAGAAGCGTGCCCGTGCCTCCCCAGGGGTCCTATATAAGGACCCCCAGACTTCGACGAAGGTATGCATTCTTGGTCACTATAGCCACAGTAGGGTAGCCTTGTTCTTCTTCTTCTTCGTTGCCTGACTTGAGCGTCAAAGGGTTATCGTCGGGAAACTCCTCCCGGCTCAACTTCTTTGCAGGTTCGCTAGAGATCTACATCACCAGTCGAAGACAGCGGAGAGCACCACGTCCCCAGTGTCCATCGACTCAGCGCTCAGACAGGATCAGGCTATAAAAAGACCCTTGGACTTAATAAAAATGTAACAACTTAAGTATTCATTTCCTAACAATAGTCTAAGCTGTTAGTGTGTGTAAGAGGTTTCTCCGCCTTCACTAAAGAAGATTCTTAGTGAGCTTTCATTTGCCTTGGATTAACAACCACTCCGGTTGTAACCAAGTAAATTCTGAGTCTCTTTTTTTTAGTTTCGTATTTGTTTATTTTTATGCTATTGCTGCTAATCTATGTTGAAAGTCAAGAAAGGTATTTTGTTTTTCTATTTCAGGCAATTCAACCCTCTCTAGCCGGCCTACCCGGACCAACAAGTTATAGCTGGAGCAAGTTGCAGGACCCTTAATCAACTTCGGACTGCAAGACCTGGAGGGAGTGGAGCTCCCTTATGACGATGCCCTCATAATCAGAGTTGTCATCTCCAACAGTCGCATGGCCAGGGTTTTCATTAACACCAGAAGCTCTGTCAACGTACTATTTAAAAATACATTTGATGGCATGCAGATCAGCGCTAGTGAACTTCAACTAGTAGCCACCTTTTTATACGGGTTTACAGGTAATGAAGTGTGACCAATGAATCAGATTAAGCTAGTTATATCTTTGGATAGTGAACCATTGGTGAGGACGTGGAAGAACACCTTCATCGTGATGGATTCTCCATCCTCTTACAACATTATTTTAGGGAAGCCCACCCTATATGAATTCCGAGTGGCAGTCTCCACCTTTCATCAAAAGATAAAATTCCCAGTGGGAGACCAAGTCGGGGAAGTTAGAGGCGAACAGCTGGTCTCCCACAGGTATTATGTGGACATGGTGATGGTCGAGACCCGCAAAGCTCAGAAGACCTAGGATGGGGAAATCCATATTATTCAAGAGTAGCTTTTACCTATAGCGGAAGAACCCATTCCCTAGGAGGAGGTCCAGCTTTATCCTGATCGCCCTGAAAGTATCACTCGTGTATTAAGTGACCTACCATCCGAAATCAAGTCGGATCAGGTCAAATTTCTGGTGCGCAATAGGGACGTCTTCGCCTGGTCCTCCCAGGAATTACCGGGAGTCAAGCCCGAGGTAGCTGAGCACAAGCTTCATCTCCTGCCTGATTCCTGGCCGGTTAAGCAGAAGAAGAGAAGCTTCTTGGCTGAGCAAAATAAGATCATTCGAGCTGAAGTTGATCAGCTCTTGAAAGAAGGACACGCTAGAGAGGTACAATTCCTGCCCTAGCTCTCTAATGTGGTCCTAGTGTCCAAGACCAACAATAAGTGGAGGATCTGCATCGACTTTCGAGACCTCAACCAGACCAGCCCTAAAGATTGCTATCCTTTACTGAGGATCGATCAGATGGTGGATTCAACCTTGGGTTGCGAAAGGATTTGCATGATTGATGCTTACCAAGGATACCACTAGATTCCTCTCGTCTAGAAAGACCAGGAGAAAGTTAGCTTCATTATAGCAAATGGTACTTTCTATTATACAGTTATGATGTTTAGGCTACGAAATGCAAGGGTTACTTACCAAAGGATGATAGACAAGATCTTTCAAGAATAAATAGGGTGGAATGTGGAAGTCTACATGGACAATATCCTTATCAAGTGTACCGTGACAATAAACTTGATTTCTGATGTGGAGGAGACCTGCTGCACATTGCGGCAGTGCCGACTAAAGCTAAATCCCCTGAAATGTCTGTTTGGAGCTCGAGGAGGGAAGCTCTTGGGATATCTCATCACCGAGCGGGGAATCGAAGCCAACCCGGAGAAGGTCCAAGCGCTCTGAGACATGCAGGCTCCTCGGAATCTAAAGGAAGTCTAGAAGCTGGTGGGTAAAATCACGATGCTCTCCAGGTTTATATTCCGATATGCAGATTGAGCGCTCCCCTTCTTTAAAGTGCTCTGAGAGTTGACAAGTTCCATTGGAATGAAGAATGTAACAAAGCTTTCAAGGAACTGAAGCAGCACTTGGAGATGCCACTCTAGGTGTATTTGTCTGTACCCTTGAGACCGTGGAGGCAGTTTTGGTAAAGAGCAGGACAATGCACAACAACCAGTGTACTTCTTCAGTTATCTATTAAAAGGGGTTGATTCCCGATACACGACTCTTGAGAAATTGGTCTACGGGTTGGTCCTCATGACTCGTCGCCTAAGACCTTACTTTTTGGCATATCCAATTACTGTAATAACCAATAGCACCATGGGGAAGGTCCTTACCAACATGGAAATAGCCAACCGTCTCATCAAATGGGCAACCGAGCTGGGAGAGTATGATATACAGTACCAGCCACGAGTAGCAATCAATGCACAAGCCCTGACTGGTTTTCTGACGAAAATCCATCAGGATTATTCGGAGGAAACATAGAAGATATACGTAGATGGGCCTGTAGGACCGTTGGGCCGGCTAGAAGGGGGGTTGAATAGCCCTGAATAAAACACAACCCTTTCTCGAACAATTAAGCTAACACTTGAAAAATAGATTAAGCAGAAAAGAAAGCATAAAAACGAGGCACCGGATTTGACTTGGTTACAACCGGGGAGGTTGTTAATCCAAGGAAGATGGTTGCACTAAAAACTCCTTCAGGCGGAGAAGCCTCGTTTACAGCAGTGTAGGCACAAAAAGAAAGAAGCTAATCAAAGCAGTGGAAGCACACAAGTGTTGTTACAATTTCTGAACTGATGATAAGCTTCTGGACCAAGGCTATATTTATAGCCTTGGTCGGGGCGCCTGGAAGGGTTCCGGGCGCCCTGAGGGGGATAAAGTTTTATCCCCCAACGTTCAGATCGCGTAAATCATGATCTTGGTCAAAATCAGGGTCCGGGCGCCCCGGAGCAAAAAGTCAACTACGGTTGACTTTTTGTCTGGGACCACTTCTCCGTTAAGTCCCCGTCTCGGTCCGGGTCTTCTGCTTTGGATCCGCTTGATTGGGTGATCTCTGACATCCGGAAAAGGGCTCACCCGAACCCATCTTCCGGTCTTCTCGAGCGTGCTTCCCTCCGGCTTCTCGTCCCTCGGAATTGCCGCGTGTCCCTTCTTGTCCACCAGCGTACTCATTCGCAGACTTCGTCCCTCAATCGCACCCCGTGCCGACCTTCGCGCTAGCTGCGTCTCTTGCTTCCCGAGCAATCTTCTGCTCTGGCTTTCGTACCTCGGAACCATCGCGCGCACTTCCTTCTCGTCCGCCGGTGTACTCTTCCGCAGCGCCTCGTCCCTCGGACGCACCGCGTGCCGTCTTTCTCGATAGCTGCGTCTTCCGCTCGAGTACCTGTGCTCCTAAGCTCCTACACACTTAGACACAAGGTTAAATACAACGCAGGACCTAACTTAACTTGTTGATCACACCAAAATAACCTTGGGGTTCCAACAATCTCCCCCTTTTTGGTGTGATCAACCCAAGTTAAGCTAGGGTCAACAATAGATATGAAATTAATTGCAATAATATGCAACATGATAGAAAAAATTAAAATTTCAAATTTTAATTTGCAATTTTTTCTACCTCCCCCTAGACTTATACTTTCCCTTCTCCCCCTTTGATCACAATAAAAATGGGGTTCCATGAAAAACAATCTAAGGGTTAAAGACTTAAAAAATATTTCAATAAATTTCTAAGTTTTTAAGAAATTTAGAAAGTTTTTTTTTTTTGAGTAATTTAAGCTGAGATTTCTTTTAAAAAGATTTTTAACTAAAAAAAATGATTTTTGAGAATAAAGAGATTCTAAGGAAGTAAATTTCTAATTTGAAATAAAATGTTTTGAATAACCTTTTTCAAGCACTAATTAATTCATGTATTAATGCTTCATTAGTAAGTTAATTAAATATTTATTTCAATATTTTGGCTTCCAGGTCGTGGCGAGGCACTAGGCCTTCTTGGTTATTGGAGCAACAACCACTTCCTTAGACAAAGCCTCATAAAGAAATTCTTTGTTTAATTTTCTCACTTAAAGCGCAAATTTTAATTTTAAAATTAATTTAAGCATGATTTAGGAACCCAATATAGGTTCCAACCTACTGGATTAACTAAAAAGTTTTTAGGAACATATTTTCTTGAAATGTTCCTAATTTGTCCAGGGTGATATTTAAAGTACCAATTTAAAATTTTAAATCTTCTAACATTGGTTTTAGATGAACATGCATGGTTTTTCAAGTTATCTACTTGAATTTTCAAATCATCATTTTCAAGTTTCAATTTTTCATTTGCTAGTTTTAATTTATCTAATTCTTCTTAGGGACAAGACTTAGCTAGAATTACTTTTAAATTTTTATTTTCACTTTCTAATTTGCAGCAATCTTTTGTTAAAAGTTTAACAAACTTAAACATTTTATCGGGAGGAAGAGATCGTACCTGACTTACCTTGTTGATCTCGTTGTCCGTTTCTCTCCCTGAGCTGCTGCTTTCTTCCGACGTGTCTTCCCCTTCATCGATGCTCTTGATGCTCATTTCGGAAGAGCTTGAATCGCAGTCGTCGTCTTGATGACTCGCCATCAGTGCGAGTCCGGAGAATGCTTCGACTTCCGATTCGGACGACGTATCGTCCCACGTCGCCTTCAGGGCCTTTCGTTTTTGGATAGGCTTGTTACTCTTTTCCTTGTCTTTGTTCTTCAGCTTGGGGCAGTTGTCCTTGACATGCCCTTCTTCGTCGCAATGGTAGCAACGGATCGTTCTTTTCTTTTTACCCTGTGGATGGTTAGTTTTTCTAGAATTGTATAACTTCTTAAATCGTCTTACCATCATTACCATTTCCTCGTCGTCGAGAGAAGATTCCGATTCAGGTTCGTCTCTCGAAGCTTTGAGGGCGACGTTGTTCTTTGGCTCCCTCATTCCTGCACATCTTGACTCATGCACTTCAAATGTTGAAAAAAATTCTTCTAATGAAATTTTTTCTAAGTCCTTCGAAATGTAAAAGGCATCTACTAATGATGCCCATTTTGAATTTCTAGGGAAGGAATTTAAAGCGTACCTTAGCGAATCTCGGTTACTTACCTCTTCTCCGAGATTCGAAAGTCCGGTGATGAGCTCCTGTATCCTCGAGTGTAGATGTGCAATTGTTTCACCTTCTTCAAGATGGAGGTTGGTGAGCTGGTTGCGAAGTAAGTCCCGTCTTGCAAGCTTGGCTTCGGATGTTCCTTCGTGTAATTCAAGGAACTTCTCCCAAAGCTCCTTTGCCGAAGTGTAGGTGCCGACACGGTTCACTTCTTGTGGCGGAAGTACGGTTAACAGATAAAATTCTGCTTTCTTGTTTGCCATGTACTCGGCCTGCTCTTTCTTTGTCCATTGATTTTTTGCTTTGCCCTCGGGAGCTTCAAAATCGAGTTCCATTATTAGTAATAAATCAAAATCGGTACCGAAAAATACCTCCATGTGCTTCTTCCATCTTGCAAAGTCCCCCTCGAATTTTGGCGGGTGGATGTTAGATCCGGCCATCTCGTTGCTTCGTTCGGCGGTTAGTCCTCCTGAAGCGTCTCGGCTCTGATACCACTTGTAGGACCGTTGGGCCGGCTAGAAGGGGGGTTGAATAGCCCTGAATAAAACACAACCCTTTCTCGAACAATTAAGCTAACACTTGAAAAATAGATTAAGCAGAAAATAAAGCATAAAAACGAGGCACCGGATTTGACTTGGTTACAACCGGGGAGGTTGTTAATCCAAGGAAAATGGTTGCACTAAAAACTCCTTCAGGCGGAGAAGCCTCGTTTACAGCAGTGTAGGCACAAAAAGAAAGAAGCTAATCAAAGCAGTGGAAGCACACAAGTGTTGTTACAATTTCTGAACTGATGATAAGCTTCTGGACCAAGGCTATGTGCCTGGAAGGGTTCCGGGCGCCCTGGGGGGGATAAAGTTTTATCCCCCAACGTTCAGATCGCGTAAATCGCGATCTTGGTTAAAATCAGGGTCCGGGCGCCCGGATTGGTTCCGGGCGCCCCGGAGCAAAAAGTCAACTGTGGTTGACTTTTTGTCCGGGACCACTTCTCCGTTAAGTCCCCGTCTCGGTCCGGGTCTTCTGCTCCGAATCCGCTTGATTGGGTGATCTCTGACATCCGGAATAGGGCTCACCCGAACCCATCTTCCGGTCTTCTCGAGCGTGCTTCCCTCCGTCTTCTCGTCCCTCGGAATTGCCGCGTGTCCCTTCTCGTCCACCAGCGTACTCATCCGCAGACTTCGTCCCTCGATCGCACCCCGTGCCGACCTTCGCGCTAGCTGCGTCTCTTGCTTCCCGAGCAATCTTCCGCTCCGGCTTTCGTACCTCGGAACCATCGCGCGCACTTCCTTCTCGTCCGCCGGTGTACTCTTCCGCAGCGCCTCGTCCCTCGGACGCACCGCGTGCCGTCCTTCTCGCTAGCTGCGTCTTCCGCTCGAGTACCTGTACTCCTAAGCTCCTGCACACTTAGACACAAGGTTAAATACAACGCAGGACCTAACTTAACTTGTTGATCACACCAAAATAACCTTGGGGTTCCAACAGGGTCATCCACTCAACAGGGAAGTGGACTGGGGATACTCCTTATATCCCCTTAAGAAGATATCTTGCAACTAGCCATTCGGCTGAATTTTCGAGCTATCAATAATGAGGCAGAATATGAAGCGTTATTGGTTGGATTGCAAGCAGTTCGACACGTAGGCGCTATACAGATAATCATTCACTCAAATTCCTAGTTAGCGGCTCAGCAAATGGCTGGAACTATGAGGTCAATAATGAGAAGTTACAACTTTACAGAGAAGCGTATGAGAAAATGAAGGAAGGATTCGAGGAAGTCACAATAACTAAAATTCCCCAGGCAAACAATCAAAGGGTAGATGAATTAGTCAGGATGACCAACTCTTTGATTACTTGGGTTCTGGATAGATTGATAACACAGAGTTTCCTAATAGCTCAAATCGACTTGCAGAATAACTTGGAAGAACCAATCGACTAGAGAGCCCTTATGATCCTATATCTTCAGCAAGGCATCCTGCCGACCGATGCCGAAGCAGCAAGATTGACTAAGAGGAGAGCTTATGCTTACACTCTAATCGGGGATAAGTTATACAAGCAGGCATTATCTCTCCTATTACTCAAGTGCCTGGGCCGGACAAGGTGGAATAAACGCTGCAAGAAATTCACCAAGGATGCTATGATAATCATGTGGGAGGAAGGACGTTAGCTCGCAAAGTATTGCTGACCGGATATTTCTGGCCCACCTTACAGAGAGACGCCCAGCAGTTGGTGGCCACTTGCCTCTCTTGTCAGAAGCATCAGAACTTGTCTCATTGGTCAACTGAGAATTTGAAGACATCAGTAGTCTCTTGTCCATTTGATAAATAGGGTATAGACATCGTGGGGTCGTTCCCCGTGGCCTTGGCTCAAAAGTGTTTCCTGCTCGTAACGATAGACTATTTTTCCAAGTGGGTGGAGATAGAAGCCCTGTTTAGGATTACAGAAGGAGCTGTTATCCAATTCCTATGGACAAACATCTTATGCCAATTCAGAATCCCACATAAACTGGTTTTGGACAATGGGCGGCAGTTTCAAGGGTGCAAAATTCAGGAATGGTGTCAAGGGTTTAGTATAACTCAGGCTTTCACTTTTGCAGCGTATCCTCAAAACAATAGATAGACTAATGTCATCAATAGAGAGATAGTCAGGGGACTCAAGGTCAAGCTGGACCACATAGGCAGTGATTGGGCTAAAGAGCTCTCTGACAACCTTTAGGTATACCGAATGACTCCACGAGAAAGCACGGGGCTTACTCCGTTTAACCTCGTCTACGGTAGCGAAGTAGTCATACTGGTCGAGGTTGGGGTTACATCCGTTCGGCGATTACTGTATGACCCTGAGAGTATCAAGCGGCAACTTTTAGAGTTGGATCTTATTAGTGAAACTTGAGAGAGAATGATTGCCCGATTAACTGCGTTCCAACAACGGATGCGACAAAACTACGATAAGAAAGTGATCCCCCGCTTCTTTGGAGAAGGGAGTTTGGTATGGAAAAGGATAAAGTTGGTAGGAGAGGTAACTAAGCTAGCACCTCAGTGGGACGATCCGTATAAAGTCATTAAAATCTAGTGTCAGGTTTCTATTACTTGCAAGACGCTTAGGATAGAAAGCTAGACCATCCATAAAGTGCTAATTACCTTCAGTCTTACTGTAATTAAAGGTATTATTCTTTGTACTAACATTTGTTTGAGAGAAAGATCCCAGGTTGGGAAGTAAGCACTACTGGCGTATGCACAAGGTGCTCAGTCAGGAGAACTGGTCAGGATTATTCTTAAGCCTTCGGGAGAGTATCTAAACCAAGGCGCTCTTGAAGTCCTCACTTTACAGGACCTAGTTGAGTCCTAATACTCCTCTCCTCATGCAAGCCGCAAGCAAAACTCCTCTAGACCTCGATTGATGACTCAGGCCTAGTTAGGCAGGGATATAAAAATCTCATTCACAGATAGTCCAAGCGACTTTTATCATAATGAGTTCTGCCCCGCTCTCCACGCAATGACCTGAGAGCACTCCCGCTACGGGATTTAGCCTAGGGAAAACTTGTGAGGAATGAATGGAGAGCAGGGACTAAAGAGATAGAAACAAACTTTTTTAGACAGAAAGCAATAAATGTGCTAGACAAGGAATCATTTGAACTCCAAAAAGACATCATCGGACATTTCTTTAATGATCTGATGATGATCTAGGAAATAATCCAGAGGGTCTGATGACAGGTACTCTCCTTCTCTAAGTTATTGGACTGCTCCTATTGCTCCATAAGTGAGTGACCGGACAAAGCGGTCTCCTACTTGGGAGCCAAGTTCTGAAGAATGCAGGTACTCTTCTCGACTTGTCCGAAGGCGATCGTTCTCCCCCACTTTATAAGCTCCCAGGGTGATGGCTGAGTTGGACAGGGCAGATCGGACTTGAGCTAGCTCCATCTGTAAGGAACTCAGTTCGATGGTCTGGGATTCCAATTCTTTTCAATAGTCCACAAGGAGCAGGTCTTTGGAGTTGAGTTCGTTAGTCCAGTGGTCCATCTCCTGCTTATGCATAAACTTCAAGTTATCCAGGGTCGCGGTCAGTCGGGCCAGCTCCGACAATGCCTTCTCCTTGAGGGTCAGCTCCACGTGATACTTGGCATCCGCTGTTTGGTGGAGGGCTTCAAGTTTCCTCTTATCATCCTGCAGGAGATTGGCTACCCGGAGAGCCTCGTTGAGGGATTATTCCTGGTTTGTGTTCAGGTTTTTCAAAGACTCCACCTCTACCTTCAGTTGGCGTATTGGTGGAATGGAGTTAGAGAGATGAGATTCCAGGTCAGCAACACGATCTTTCAAGATCTTATTTTGTTGATACATGTCCATGGATAGCTGGCTCAAGCGTAACCCCGCGACGAAGAACTAGCCACAGAAAAGGTTAGTTAAAATTAGAAGAGAAGACCAATAAAAGCGAGTGAAGGCTTACCGCAGAAGCATCTTTGGAGAATATGTTTACTTGGGAGGAAAATGTGATGGCATTTATCTGCTCCATAGAATCCATCCAGGCATCTGCTAGTTTACCCTTGAGCATGACTGATCTAGCAGAGGGGGGGGGGGGGGGGGGCATGATGCAACCCTCGCTAAGAGGACATAGTGGCGTGAAAGCGGAACACCCGGGACTTGGCGAATCCTGGAGCTGTCCCACTGGGACCAGGTCAGGTGGAAGTGGAAGTTCAGGGAGACGAAGGCCCGGTCGGGGCAGTTGGCGAAGCTTGCCTTCCCTGAGCGCTCTCTTCCCTATCGACCGGAGCTTTCCCTCGGTTTGGCCCCGTTTGAACTTCCGGGGAAATAGTAGAGCCACCCGAGAGTCTTGGTTCTAGAGTAGAGGCTATAGCCGGCCTGAATATCTAGGTCATGGAGGAGGCCCCCACTGCAGGGGAGGCCCCAGTAGGTCTGAGCCTTGGTCGACGCACAAGCAGTTGCTCGTCTGAATCTGATCCCTCTTCTAGAGTCATGGCGCAACGAGCAAGAAGAGCAAGTGATGTTTGTTGAGTAGGATTAGGAATACAACAAATAGCGTCTCTTGAGGGGTGGAAGGATGAGAGGTAGAAGTAGCTGCGACCCTCTGAGGAGCGATCGAAATAGAGGGCAGGTGGCCCCGCTCGCTCATGATTATTCATCCTCAATGATTTATTTCTAGAGCACTCAGCAGAAGGGGCCTAATCACAGACGCCCGGGCGAGAGTGTCTGCTACAGTGAAGTAAGAGTCAGAATAGGAAGGCAAAAGCAATCTAAGGCAGGGATAGTACTTACCTAGAGAGTGTGGCGGCTATGAAGGAACGAAGCTTAGTCCAAATAGATACATAACGTCCTCCATCAGTAGCACGCGCAGATCAAAGTGCCAGCCAGCTAATTGTGTCGATGCCTCTATAAATGCTGGGTCTGAGCGAAAGTCTCCTAGAAAAGGCGTAGAGGGAAGAACTGATAGGCGTTCGGTGGGCCACGCTACAGCAAAAGGGAAACTAAGAAAAAAATACTTCTCTTTCCACTCCTAAAGGAGGCAGGGGAACGAAAAGGACCATCCTAGGGCAAGCATGAAAATGAAAGAGACCCTCACCATGGCATCCAGGGATGAGAAAGTAATGAAACATGCGAGAAATCAAGTGGATGTCACACAAGTCACAAATGAGGACAAACCTGCATAGTATCCGGATGGAATTAGGAGTAAGTTGACAAAGAAAAATGTGGAAGTAGCGACTCACATCGGAGAAAAAGGGGTGGATGGGAAAACGAAGACTGGTTATAATCTGCTCCTTAAAGAAAGCCACATAACTTTGAGGGGGCTAGTGGAGGCGATGGATCTCAGAGGGTTTGATAATGTGTATAGCGGTGGACACTTCGTACATGAAGTGAAGATCGTCTAGATCTACGCCGCTAAAGGTCTAAACTCCAGGAGCATACTTAGACTCTAAAGGATCTATGGAGAGGTTACAGAAGGAAGAAAGAAAAGCAGAATCACAGAAGAAAGGAGAAAGGGGAGACACCTCTGACTATCAACGAGAAATTCAAGAGAGAAATCGAAGGAGATTATTTATAGTTAGCAGAGGGAGCGCAAGGCAGAGCACCTCGATATCATCACCAATCACACGAATCACAGGAGAAGTGGATGGCGTTAGTTAGGGGCAAGGAGGTTGCGTTGGTCATTGGATCGTCATAGAATATCGCGCAGAAGTTGTCTTGTCTGGAAAGGGTGGACCAAAGGGCCACGTAGTGGAAAGGGAATAGAAGTCTTTATGATGTCGAGAACAGACGAGGCTACAACAACCCTCGTCTGGGCAAGCAGGGTGACTCTGAAGTTGCTGTAGCTCATGACCAGGCAAGCGGGGTGACTCTGAAGTAGCTGTAGCTCATGACCGGGCAAGCGATTGATATTGACACAAGAGAACTCACTCGGGAAAATAGAGTGACTAGTGTTCATAATAAGACACGACCAAGGGAAGCGATCCTCCCCCGCAATGATACCTGCTCGGATAGATGGGTTGACCAAGCATCCACCAAGTGGTTAGTCACTTAGCCTATCACTTAGTTGTAAAAATGGAAATGTCAAAGGGTCCCAAGTGAGCCCAGCGGACATTCAAGTGACACAGCTTGCTAATAGCATATCTACTTACCCAACATTCACAATAACCACAATTCCAAAGTTCAAGAGAAAATTTAGGAAATTACATCATTGTTAAATAAAGGAAGATAATTACAAGACGCTCCAGGCTATTTGAAAACAGAGAAAGCTTCTTCGAGTAGCTCATTAAGTAGGCGGGTGAGATCTAGGAAGTCTTTCGAAGGGATTGATTGTAGCAGACCTTTCTCTTGTAGCTGCACCAGAACCCCTTCGCCGCTATAACAGAGTATATAGTTGATGCGGCGACCTAGCTTAGCCCCTAAATCCTTAGAAGCTAAAGAAGGAGGTCTTGTGAGCTGCAAGACAAGAGTATTCCCCTGCCCGGTACTCCTTCAACTCTTCCTGGACCTTGTTCAAGTCAGCTCACGCCCCAGTTAGCTCCTGGCGTGTAGTCGTTGCCTCAGTTTGGGCCACTGAAAGCTCCACCTACATAGACTTGATGGCAGCCTACACCGCATCCACTTGCTTCTGAAGGGCGGCTTCCCGATCGGCACTGGCAGACAATTTAGCCGTTTAGTGGTCATGTCCCTCCATAGAGAGGCGTGAGCCTCTTGAAGATCCTGTAGTTGGGAGGAGAGGTTGGCAACTTCTGTGTCCTTTGCCTCCAACTCAGCTAGGATTTTGACGCGTCTTAGGCCCTCGGACTTGAACTAGGTCATGTTAGTTTTTAAAGCGACTTCCAGTGACTTCACCTTGTCAGACTCAACACAGGCCAAATCCTGGGAAGTTTAAGTTTGGTCCTTCACTGTTTGCAAGTGGGACTATAGTAAACTCTTCAGGGTTGTTAGATAAAAAATTTAACCCGCTATCGTAGGAGACGCTAGTTCCTGAATATAAGCCCTTAAAGCCTCATTTTCTCAATGAAGATCGGCCATAAACTGAGAGATGCTCAGCCCCATGACATAGGTCTACAAAGAGCACAGGATTAGCAACGTTTCAAGGATATGGAGAGGGAGTAGTTAAAACTTACCAATACCATCTATCGGAAAAACGTGTCGGACAAGTCCAACTGAGGGCATTCCAAAATCTGGTTGGTTGTGTTCTTCCATGAGTCGGTCAGAGCACTATGTAGATGCACTTGACCACAATTAGGGGAAGTGCTGGAAGAAGGGGCTGGGCCCAACACTTGGAGGGATGGTAGTTAAAAGGAGGAAGTGAATACATACCGTCCCTTGGAGCGATCTTTAGAGCAGGAGGAGGGCGTAGGAGCCATAGAAGATGGCTGAGCTAAGGACGTTGGAGGTAGAGAAGGCGTGGAAGTTGCGGGCTGACCCCCCAGTCGGGAGGGTGTCTGTTCCTTGACCTGAGTTGGGATAGGAGAAGATGTTACGACCTACGAGGAGGCTAGAGTGCTTGTCCGAGAAGGAGTCTTTGTCTAGGTCGACACCCGCAGCAGAAGTGGTCTCTTGGGAGAAGATTGGACAAAGGGAGTAACACGTTGCCTCTTGTGTTGAAGGCGCAAGGGGTGCTCAGAGGTTGGAGAAGAGGTCTTCTCATTTGCAGTAGCAGCGGTGGGAAGTTCCATCGAAGGACGAGATTCATCTTCAAGGACCTCATGTTCTCCCGTGTGCTGAGAGGAGGCTCTTGCTAAGGCGCTGACCTAGGGGACCTCTTGGTTGAACATAATCTCTTTTCCGCGTTTCCGCAGAATGTCACTAGGCATCGTAGAGGAGTCAAGGGCAAAAGCTTTGAATATGATGATTTCTACAGGTAAAAGAAGATACCTCAGTTAGTGAAGATACGAGGGAAGAGTTGTTTGAACTTACCAAAAGGTGCAGTCAAGGGCGTCCCGATGGGACTCAGCTCAAAGGTATACAACATGCTCTCCCGTAGTAGGAAAGGGAGTTGGAGATGCACCCCATCCAATTTCCGAGAAACAATAAAGCAATCTAGCTGGTGTTGATGGTCGTGTAACTCAGAGGAAAGGGGAAGACCTGTGCGCCACTCAGTGGGCCAAGCCACAAGTTCGGGTAGTTGTTGTTGGTGCAAGTGCACCAGAATCAAACCTAAGTTTTGATGTTATCAAGGGTTCAAGTTAAGTCTTGTTATGATCTAACAAGTTGACTGAGTGTGCAGGATGTTTACTCAACCGGGAAAAACCTAGTTGGAGGCTAGGTAGGAGAAATCTTAGCAGATCGTGGAACCCAGGTGCAAGTCCAAGTAGGTCGAGGGGACCCGAAGCTTGGCAATATGATCAAGAGGTCTGGAGGACCGAAGATCAAGAGAAAAGTCCTGGGGAGCCGATCAAGGCTGAGTGAAAAGTCCAAACTAGATCTGAAGGATCAAAGTTTGGCAGGTAGGTTGAGGTAAACAAACTGGAGGAGCGACAGTGAGGTCGTGTTCTCGAAGGGAACAACCTAAGCTCGCTGATTCAACTGAAGAAATCGGGAAGATTTCAAAGTTGAGATCAAAACAGTTCTACTGTCTTTCATATTACTCTTGCATTATAATATTATTGTTCTAATATCTGTTTTGCAGGAGATTTTTGCTTAACACTATTTTGTAGGTACAACCGGATCGGTCGACCGAACCACTTTATCGGTCGGCCAAACAAGGCAAAATCAGTGCAGTATTCAGACCAGACCAGAACAGATCAGAGCCCGATCAAACATTGATCGGTCGACCGAACAGTATGATCGGTCGACCGGACCATGATGACTCAACACCAGTTCAAAAGCACCGATCAACAGCAAAGGAAAAGAAGCAGATCGGTCAACCGAACATAGGGATCGGTCGACCGAACCAATCAACATTAATGGTGCATTAACTGTTGATCTCGGCAAATCACAACGAACAGGGAAGGAAGCTGTTCGATTGATCGAAAAAAGGGTTCGGTCGACTGAACCCTTAAAGAGCATTGATTGTCGGAGATCGAGCCAGCGTTAGACTCCAGCCAGGAAGGAAGGGAGCGTGTTCAGTCGACCAAACAGGAGGATCGGTCGACCGAACGTCCAGTACATCTATAAAAGGAGGCTCGAAGTCTGAGGTTGGAAGATGACTGACTACTTCTGATTGACTCAAGCGCTCTTCTACAAACTACTCGTGCTACAAGCCTTCGTCAACTCTGCAAGCTACTTCGTCTGATAGTACCGACCGAGCTTCGACTTTCAACTACTATTGTCGGTATATCTTATTTTATACTGCACTTAATTTCATGTAAGATAGTAGGAGTGTTACTATCTTACATCTTTGTATTTGTACGATCCACTTCTTTCCGAGAATTTTGGAAAGAAGGGTTATAGTGTTTTGCCCATTGGAGCGGTCAAGGACCGCAGACCTTCGAGTAGGAGTCGAGCTAGGCTCTGAACGAAGTAAACAACTTTGTCCCATTTCTTATTTTCCGCTGCACAATTCTGTTTTAAAAGAAAAAGATAAGTTTTAAAGCAAGCGATATTCACACCCCCCTCTATCGCTCACATCCAATCTATCAATTGGTATCAGAGTCTCGTTAGCTCTGAAAGTTCTTAACCAATTTTCAAAGCACTCTTTAAAACTGTTTTCTTTTCTTGTAGAATAATTCTTTTCTCATCTCTATTTTTCAAGCACTACTAATCCCAAGACGAAAGTCTTGGAAATATTTTCTCTTTTAATTTTTTCTTGCAAGGATGTCAAACACGTATCAAGAAGGTTACAGTACGATCCAACCTCCACTATTCAAAGGAGAGAATTTCAGTTATTGGAAGAATAGAATGGAGTGTTACTTGAAGTACGACATCGAGCTCTGGTTCACAATCTTGAAAGGCTACACTCTCCCAATGAAAGACGGAACAACATTAGAACCAGAAGAATGGACTCCCCAAATGATCAAGAATGCACAACTGAACTACAAGGCGATCAATACCATTCAGTGCGAGCTCACAATGGAGGAATTGAACCGAGTCGGCCCCTACGACAACGCTAAAGAACTGTGGGACTCGCTAGTCAAACTGCACGAAGGGACCGATGAGTCCAAGGTAAACAAACGAGATTTACTTTTAAACAATTTATTCAATATAAAAATGTTTCCTGGAGAGACGGCCTCGCAACTACACGCTCGACTGAAGGACATCCTAAACGACCTCCACCTGATCGGGCATAATCTTGAAAACTGTGACACGATAAGGTACGCTTTGAATGCGTTTTCGAGGAATGCTTTGTGGGCATCAATTGTAGATGTGTACAAAATTTCTAAGGACCTTTCAATACTTAAGTTAGATGAATTATTTTGCGAGTTGGAATTATATGAACAATCTAACATAAGCCATGTCGAGAAAGGAGTTGCTTTGTATGCAGGTCCAAGCAAGGAAGCAAAGTCAAAAATGAAGATCGAGTCAGAAAGTGAGTCTGACTCTAACTCAACAAACGAAGAAGAGTTAGTCAACATGGTCCGGAGACTTTTAACAAAAAAGAAGTTCAGAACAAATGGCAAGAAGACACCGTTCAACCAGACCAGAACAAGTCAGAAGTGATTTGTTACGGGTGCAACAAAAGGGGACATTTCAAAATCGATTGCCCAAATCGAAATGAAGAAAGGCCCAAAATGACAAGACGAAAGAAGGCTCTTCAAGCGACGTGGGACAAGACCTCTTCCAACGAATCCGACACGGAGCAAACAAAGCATTCAAGCCATCTTGCATTTATGGCAAAAAACGAAGATTCCGAGTCCGACGAAGAGTACGAGTCCGAGATCGACCTCGATTCTGACAAAAGCCGCGGATCGGAAGATCCAAATATGGTAACGATTTATTCTAAGTCTAATTTGCTTAAAGTAGTTAAGTGTTTATTTAAAAAATTAGTAAAATCAGAAAAACAAAATAACTTGTTACTTAAGGAAATAGAACATCTTAAACAACAAGTTAACTTGAGTAACTAGACTAACCAAGTTCAAATCGGAACTTCAACTCAAGTTGAAAAACTTGAGGAAGAAAATTCTGATTTGAAAGGTCAAGTCGAGCGACTCAAGAAAACCTTGGAAAAGTTTGAATTGGGATCCAAGTGTCTAAATATGGAACTTGGGTTACAACGAGCCGTGTACAGCAAATCAGGTCTTGGTTACAATCCTAAACAAACAAACAAATCATATTTGTCATTAATCAGTCAAAATGTTAGAAGTCAAGTTCAAGCATGGGTCCAAACAAAACATTTAATCAAACCAATTAAACCAAACCTTTACTTGGTCCCTAAGAGTCAAATTCATTACTTAGATAGGCCTTATCTAAGCTATGACTCAAGGGGAGTAACTAGAAAAATAATACAACCAAACTCATACACTTAGAATTAGGTTTATTTTCTGCTTAGAATGGTTAGATGAAAAAGGTTTACCAAACCCTACAACATAGCATTGGAATGGATTGGGATGATAGTACGTCAAGGAAACTTTGTCGAAGGCATGTCTAAGCTGAATATGGAATTCTACCTGGTGCACTAGACTTAGTGGATCTGACCGAAGCTACACTAGTCAAACATAGGCTAGTTATACCAAAATTTAGTATTAAGTTTTTTGGGCGGGAACAGTTTGGAAGTCTTCAACAAGTGGTCCACCGTTGATACACAAGAAGGTCATAAGCCTCGCCACTGAACTGAAAGCTTATCTTTATGAAGCCTGCTTGATTAACCCAAAGCTAAGTTTGAATCTAACATGGATTCAATAACCTTTTTCAAACTTAATTAAATTTCAAACCTAATTAAATACAAACTTAATTAAATATCAAACCTAATTAAATTCCAAACCTAATTAAATATCAAACTTAATTAACTTTCAAACTTAATTATTTCAAAACTTAATTAAATTATTTTAAAACTTAATTAAATTATTTTAAAAATTAATTAAAATTATTTTAAATTTAATTAAAAATTATTTTAAACTTAATTAAAAATTATTTTTGTTGGATCGAGATCACGCTAGAGGAGGGTGAATAGCGTGCGTGGCTATTTCTTTCGATTCGTAAAACAAACGAGTAAAAACGCAGCGGAATAAAGAAATAATAAACACAGAGAGACAAGGAGATTTACTTCGTTCGGAGCCTAAGGCGACTCCTACTCGAAGGCCCGCGATCCTTGATCGCTTTCCGTGGGCAACAACTATAAGCACGATAAAGATATTACAGACTAAGTACAATTCAAAGTAGTAAACAGATTATACCGACAAAAAAGGCTAAATCTAAAGCTCCGGGTTGTCGGGGTGTCGTTGCAGCACTTTCTGGATCGAGTCGTTAGCAGCTTGTCGCAGGGAGATTGCTTAGAAGATTGTTGTATTCGTTGTTTTGAAGCTGCACCTCGACCCTTCTTTTATATGAAGTTCCGGGCGCCTGGATCCCTTCCGGGCGCCTGGAGTGTGAGTGGCCAACCAACCAGGATGCTCCACGTGGCGAAGTCGCGGCAGGGATAAAGTTTGGTCCCGGGCACCTGGACCTGTTCCGGGCGCCCGGACCTCCGGGCGCCCGAATCCATCCCGGGCGCTCGGACCTCCGGGCGCCCGGATCCATCCCGGGCGCCCGGACAGCCTTTTTCCAGCAGGTTCCTCACCTGCAAACAAAGGTTAGTCCGAGCAAAATCCCCTGCAAGACAGTGTTAGAATAAGATAAAACATTGTAAAGAAGAATTGACAGTTTTCTGACTGTCCGAGTCTGACTTCGGATTCCCTAGGTCGACCCGACGCCTACTGTTCCCTCTACGGGGAACGCGTCCTCACCTACTCCACTCAGGAGATTTACCTGTTGCCAGTGCGATCCTCCAGATCGACTGGACTTTTGCTCAGCACTCGATGCTTCCGGACTTTCTGCTGGACATCCGCTTCCCGGCTAGTCCAGACTTTCACCTGGTTCGCGACACCAGGACTTTCCACCTAGGGTTACCACCCCCTAGGACTTTTGCCTGATGCCATCGACCTGCCAAGACTTTCCGCATAGGGTTACCACCCCCTATGACCTAGGGTTACCGCCCCCTAGGGTTTTCCCTTGCCTAACCCCAGCTAGGACTTTCCTGAAACACTCAGCAAAAGCTGTCAGATCACAAAGCACCTTAACTTTGAATCCTTTGTCATTATCAAAACTTGGGTTCGATCGTCGGATGCTTCCCGCACCAACAATCTCCCCCTTTTTGATTATGACAACACGTAATTCAAAGTTAAGTTAAAATTATGCAGCACAAGAAACAAGATAAGTAAGATAAGCATGATAGCAAAAATAGGCATAAACATAGCTCCCCCTTAATACAAGCTCCCTTTAAGAATACGCATAAACAAGCTCCCTTTAAAATATTTTCTTTGAATTTCTCTACTCTCCCCCTTTTCCATACATAAAAAATGAGCCAGTTTTGAAAAACCTAATTTTCAACTTCAGAAATTTGTTAACAGAGTTTTCAACTTCAGAAATTTGTAAAAATAATTTTTTAACTTCAGAAATTTATAAACAATGTTTTTAAGAAAAAAAATTTTAACTTCAGAAATTTTAAAACTTTTCAACGTCAAAAGTTTGCTAACAAGATTTTCAACTTCAGAAATTTTTAAAAAATTTTAACTTCAGAAATTTTCTAATAAAATTTTCAACTTTAAAGATTTTCAAGCAGAATTTTCAATTTAAAAAAAATTCTTGAAAGAAGATATTCAGGTTTTTAAGCTCAAATTTCCAAATTTTGAAATTTCCAAATTTCGAAGAGGTTTCAGCTTAAATAAGGTATCAGAGCCCTACAGTCCAAGCATGAGTAAAGATTTGTTTTGATCAGGTATCAGATCCCTTAAGTACAGACATGCTTAAACTTATTATTTCCTCCATCAACTGTCTAACCGTTTAGCTACTTGTTGATTGCCTAGAGGGCAACAGTGTTCACTTGGTTAGTCAAGTCAAGTCAATTGATCCAGTTAGATTGTACTTAGGCTGGAAGACTTGATTTGATTACTCTTAATCATGTATTTAACGCCCAGACTCATATTGATGCACAAAAATGAGCATTCTTGAGTCCAGGCTGTACCCTATGCATCTCACACCGTTCTATGTTTTACAAACACAATCAAGGTAAACCTAGGTGTTTGTGAGATGCTTTGGCTGAGTCCTGGGGGAACATGATTTCTAGGGGGAAATCCTAGACTAAATCCAACTTTCGAAAGTCTAGTAAAGTGGGGATTTTGGAAAATCAGTTTTGCCTAGAAGTTATAAAAAATAAGTAAGAATATAAAGTTATAGTATCTATTCTACCCAACACATACCTATTTGTCTTCTTAGTGAGCTGAACTCAAGTTCAGGTAAGGGTTTTGTGAAAATGTCAGCTAGGTTTGATTTTGACTCAACATAGTTGAGTATAATATCACCCTTAGCTACATGATCCCTTACAAAATGATGCTTCACCTCTATATGTTTAGTCCTTGAGTGATGAATTGGGTTTTTTGTTAGATTTATTGAACTTATATTATCAATTGAAAATTTTGTTTTATTATATTCTAGTTGATAGTCTTTAAGAGTGTGCATCATCCATAGCAATTGAGATGCGCATTCACCTAAGGCTATATATTCAACTTCAGTGGTAGATAAAGCAACACAATGTTGCTTTCTACTTGACCAACTTACAAGACATTGCCCTAGAAATTGACAACTGCCACTTGTGCTTTTTCTATCTAACTTGCATCCAGCGTAATCTGAGTCAGAATAGCCAAGAAGGTCAAGGGTGCACGTTCTAGGGTACCAGAGTCCTATATTTAGAGTACCTTTAATGTACCTAAGTATTCTTTTAACATGGGTTAAGTGTGACTCTTTTGCACAGGATTGGTATCTTGCGCACATACCTACAGCAAACAATATATCAGGTCGGCTTGCAGTTAGGTACAGTAAACTACCTATTACACTTCTATAATATTTTGGGTCTACTGGTTTTCCTACTGGGTCAGAGTCAATGTTGATGTTGGTTGCCATTGGAGTATTTATTATTTTTGAATTTTCCATGCAGAATTTTTTAATTAATTCCTTAGCATATTTAGTTTGATAAATGTAAATTCCATCTTTAGTTTGTTTTATTTGTAAGCCTAAGAAAAAATTAAGTTCACCAACCATACTCATTTCAAATTCATTTTCCATTAATCTAACAAATTCTTTTAGAAATTTAGAGTTAGTGGATCCAAAAATTATATCATCAACATAGATTTGGGCTATGAAGATGTCTTTTTCTACAGTTTTTACAAATAGAGTTGGATCTATTTGACCTTGGTTGAAGCCTTTGGATATTAAGTGATTGGATAACTGTTCATACCATGCCCTAGGGGCTTGTTTAAGTCCATACAAGGCCTTTTTTAACTTAAATACATGATTAGGATTGTTTAAGTCTTCAAATCCTGGGGGTTGGCTTACATAGACCTCTTCTTTGATGAAACCATTTAAAAGGCTGACTTAACATCCATTTGATATAATTTAAACCCTTTATTTGCTGCATAAGCTAATAGCATTCGAATGGATTCGAGTCTAGCTACCGGTGCATAGGTTTCATCATAGTCTAATCCTTCAACTTGACTAAACCCTTTGGCTACTAGTCTGACTTTGTTTCTTATGATATCACCCTGATCATCCAACTTATTTCTAAAACCCATTTGGTGTCTATTATTGATTTATCTATGGGTTTAGGTACAAGGTCCCAGACTTGGTTTCTCTCAAATTGGGCTAATTCCTCCTGCATAGCTATGATCCAGTCCGGGTCAGGTAGTGCTTCTTCTATTGTCTTAGGTTCGATTTTAGAAATTAGGGCAATCTGACTATGAATTCTATAGGAAGATCTAGTTCTGACTCCTAGGTTTGGATCACCCAAAATTTGGTCAGGTGGGTGAGAAGTACTGGCCCTAGTTGGTCTTATAATCGGGTCAGGGGCTGGTTCCTCTGGTTTATTAAGATTTGGTTGAATTTCATCATCTTCTATATTTCTTGGATCAAGATTCTCATTTATATTTGGTAGATTATTTTCTTCATCAAATATTATATTAGTTGTTTCTTCAACTTTTAGAGTGTTTTGATTGTAGACTCTATAGGCTCTACTATTTGAGGAGTATCCTAAAAATATTCCTGGGTTAGATTTAGGTGTGAATTTTCCTAAATAATCTTTAGTGTTTAAAATGTGAACTTTACACCCAAATATTTTTAAATAATTTAAGTTAGGAATTTTATGATAATATAGTTCATAAGGGGTTTTCTTGTGAAATTTGTTGATTAAAATTCTGTTTTGAATATGATTTACAGTATTTATTGCTTCAGCCCAAAATTGGTGATTTAAATTATATTCATTTAACATAGTTCTAGCGGCTTCTTGTAGTGTTCTATTTTTACGTTCCACTAGACCATTTTGCTGAGGGGTTCTAGGACATGAAAATTCATGTAGGTATCCATTTATTTTACAAAATTGAGTAAATCTATGATTTTCAAATTCTCCCCCGTGATCACTTCTTATTCTTTTAATTTTAGTATCTTTTTCATTTTCTATTAATTTGCAAAAATTACTAAATATTTCATAGGTTTCATCTTTTGTTTTTAGGAATCTTACCCATGTAAACCTAGAGTATGTTGGTGCGGGAAGCATCCGACGATCGAACCTAAGTTTTGATAATGGCAAAGGATTCAAAGTTAAGGTGCTTTGTTATCTGACAGCTTTTGCTGAGTGTTTCAGGAAAGTCCTAATTGCGGTTAGGCAAGGTAAAACCCTAGGGGGTGGTAACCCTAGGTCATAGGGGGTGGTAACTCTATGCGGGAAGTCTTGGCAGGTCGATGGCTTCATGCAAAAGTCCTAGGGGGTGGTAACCCTAGGTGAAAATTCCTGGTGTCGCGAACCAGGTGAAAGTCTGAACTGGCCGGTGAAGCGGATGTTCAGCAGAAAGTCCGGAAGCATCGAGTGCCGAGCAAAAGTCCAGTCGATTTGGAGGATCGTACTGGCAACAGGTAAATCTCCTGAGTGGAGTAGGTGAGGACGCGTTCCCCGTAGAGGGAACAGTAGGCGTCGGGTCGACCTAGGGTTTCCGGTTGGAAACCTGAAGTCAGACTCGGACAGTCCGGAGACTGTTAATACTTCATTTATAATATCTATTATATTATGTGCTAACTTTGTGCTGCAGGGTAGTGTTTGGGACTAACGTATCTTGCAGATGCAAAGGAGCAACTTAAAGCCTCGGATGAACAGTGTCCAAGGCGCCTCCATGGAGCTTGGAGGCACCTCGGATGCAAGGCTGGAGCTGGCTGCGAGAAGCTGCTCAAGGCGCCTTGATGAACAGTGGAAGGCGCCTTGAACAGATGAAGGCGCCTTGTGAACAGTGGAAGGCGCCTTGAGTCTGTGATAAGATTCGACCAGTTCGCTCCTCATCTTCCCGGCTGACTCGGCTGTTCAAGGTGCCTTGGTGAACAGTAGAAGGCGCCTTGAACACCCTTTATAAGGGGTTTCGACCAGCAGCTCCGAACAACGAATTCCAAGCAATCCTTACGCTACAAGCTGCTCTAGAAACACCCAGAAGTGCTGTTACAAGTCCCCGACAACCCGGAGCTTCAGATTCTGCTACTTTACTGTTGTCGGTATAATCTGTTTTTAGTTCTTTCAATTGTAATATCTTATTGTACATTTTACGAGCTTATAGTTGTTGCCCACGGAAAGCGATCAAGGATCGCGGGCCTTCGAGTAGGAGTCGCCTTAGGCTCCGAACGAAGTAAAACTTCTTGTGTCCCTCTGTGATTGCATTCGTTATTTCCGCTGCGTATATTTACTTTGATAATTTTATGATTCCGATATGATCAAAATAGCCACGAGCGCTATTCACCCCCCCTCTAGCGCGTCTCGATCCAACAATTGGTATCAGAGCGGGGTCGTTTTGAATTGGTGCAACCACCTTTCAAAACAAATTTTTCGTAGTTTTTTCCGTTTTCAGAGTCGAATTAGAATTTAGCCTTATAGCTATATTCTAATTTTTGTTTCCCTCGAATCGACTTTTGCTCGAAGTAGGTGCAACACCACTCGAGTTCATTTTTTTTATTATTCTTTATTCCAGCACTACTAATCCAAGACTTAGTCTTGGAACATATTCTGTTATTTTCTTTTGTTACATAATGGCCCAACAAGAGGGTTTCAGCACTGTACGTCCCCCGCTATTCTCCGGAGAGGATTTTGGCTACTGGAAGGGAAGAATGGAAACGTATCTAAAGATACAATTCGAAACGTGGATGATCATAAAGACGGGACTGAAACTGCCAATCGATGACGACGGCAAAACTACACCCTGCGAGAAGTGGGACGCTTCTTTAATAAAAAAGGTGGAAGCCGACGCCAAAGCTACCTGCACCCTCTAGTGTGGTCTTACCAAGGAAGAACTCAACAGAGTTGGCCCGTTCTCCTCTGCAAAGGAGCTCTGGGAAAAGCTAATTGAACTCCACGAAGGCACTGACGACACTAAGGTAAGTAAAAGAGATCTTTTACTTAATAAATTATATAATCTAAAAATGCAGGAAGGCGAAACGGCGAGTTCTCTTCACGCGAGAATACAAGACATTCTTAACTCTCTTCACGGAATTGGCCAGAAGATAGAAAACCGGGACGTAATAAGGTATGCCCTAAACTCGTTTCCAAGGAATACATTGTGGGCATCAATGGTAGATGCCTACAAAGTTTCCAAGGATTTATCTTCTTTAAAACTAGATGAACTTTTTAGTGAATTTGAACTTCATGAGCAGACTAATGCACAAAGAAAGGTATTGCGTTGGTTGCAGGTACAAGCCGAACCCGGGAACCGAGACCACGACGGAGAACCGAACCAGCATCGGAAGCTGAACCAGACTCTGACGATGAAGAAGGTGACATTACAACCGAGCTGGTAAACCTCGTGAAGAAGCTCTACAAGACGAAAGGATTCGACAAAAGAGATCTAAAGAAGGCAGTAAAATCAAAGGAAGGCCCACACAATACAAAGATGAAGTTTGAAGTTACATGCTACGGGTGTAACCAAAAAGGGCACATCAAAACCAACTGCCCTAACCTGATGGAGGTCAAAAAGCAAAGAAGGAAAAAGGTCCTTAAGGCAACATGGGACGAATCTTCATCAGAGGACGACGACGACGAGCTCGAACAAACGAGTCTACTCGCATTAATGGCCCAGGACCAAGTCGTCGAATATGGATGTGAGAGCGAGTCTGAGGCAGAGTCCGAGCAAAGCCACGGATCCGTATCCGTTTCCGAAGGACCAGACCCCGCTGTAAGTATCTCCCGGTTGAACATTTTAGTTAGCTATTTATTACGCAAATTAGCTAAATCAAACCTGAAAGTTAAGTCACTTCTAAAGGAAGTAAGTATCCTTAAAGAAGTGGCTAACACCAAACCCTTACCTGACCAGAGTCAGACTGAATTTCCAACTCAAGTTCAAAAACTTGAGGAAGAAAATTCAAGTCTAACAAATCAGGTTAAAGATTTAGAAAATACCTTAGAACGGTTTACTTTGGGCTCCAAGAATTTGAACTTGATTCTTGGGACACAAAGAGCCGTCTACAACAGAACTGGGCTGGGATACAAAAGTAAATATAGATCTTATTTATCATTAATAAACAAACAAAGTATTAAATCAGTCCAAGCATGGGTCTCCAAGTCTAACTTGGTCAATCAAGTTGGACTTGGCCAATACTGGGTTCCAAAGGATCAAATATACTGCCTCGATAGACCATATCGAGGCCATGATCCAGGGGGAGCAAAAAGAAAAATAATCCTAAAAATTTAAAATTCAAAATTCAAAATTAAATTCAAAATTCAAAATTCGAAATTGAAATTAAAAAATTAAATTCAAAATTCAAAATTCGAAATTGAAATTAAAAAATTAAATTCAAAATTCAAAATTAAATTATAAACTCAAAATTCAAAATTAAAAGCAACTTCAAAATTTAAAATTAAGTTATAAATTCAAGATTCAAGATAGAGGATCCAGACTCGCTGGCACCCCCAACTAAACTACCCGGCAGGGTAACTGAACCTAATCTACCCGAAATGGGTAAAACAAGAGTAGATCACCTGGCAGGGTAATCAAGGTTAGATTAAAACGGACTAAGGTTAACTTGAACCACAGTACTGGTGAAGTTTTTGGATGATAGTACGTTAGGGAAGCTTGGGCATCGCATGTCTAGGAAGATATGGCTTCGACCTGGTGCATTTGGCCAAGTGGAACTGACCGAAGCTACCCTTAAATGGATCCTAACTAGTTAGACCAAGGTTTAGTACTAAGCTCAATGGGTAGGACTATTTGGAAAACCTCGAAGGCATGGTTACTTTAATGAGTTCCTTGTGACTCACCATAGCCCAGAAGTTTATCCAAAAAATGCTTACTTGTTGAACCCAAAGCTAAACCTGAATCTAACACAAAGTTAACCCAAACCTTAAAATTGAATTATAATTCATCTCACAACAATTATAGGACTCCCTGATTGAAAATTTAGGTCGGGTGAGATGATTAAGAAATTTAAAATTAAAATTCAAAATTATTTTAAAATCAAATTTCAAAATTATTTTAAAACTAAATTTCGAAATTAAACTAAATTTCAAAATTATTTCAAAACTAAATTTCAAAACTCTTTCAAAATTTATCTCTAACAAGTTTACTTCAATTTAACTATCGTGAAATCCATTAAAACAATTCAACCACTTCCTATGTAGGAATTGGATCAATGGATGTTGGATAGTGGCTGCTCCAGACACATGACTGGAGATAAATTGAAGTTTACTAAACTCACGTACAAGAACTTAGGATCAGTTGCATTCGGTAACGAAGGTCAACTTAAGGTAATCGGAAGAGGTAATATCGAACTCAACTCCGATTTTATTATTCGAAAAGTCCTTTTAGTTGAAAATTTCAAGTTTAATTTACTAAGTATAAGTCAATTGTGTGATAGCGGATACTTAGTAACTTTTGACAAAACCAGGTGTTTAGTTAAAAACATTGAAAATCCTGAAATCTTACTTAAGGGACTTAGGATAAATAATATGTATTCAATTAATCTACCGACATCCTCAACAAAGTGTTTTCTAACACAAGAAGAGGAAACTGATTTGTGGCACAGAAGATTGTGTCACACTCACACTAGACTCATTTCAAAAATGAGTCATAATGGTTTAGTTAAAGGTTTACCAAAACTAAAATTCATTGAAAATTCTATCTGTAATGCTTGTCAACAGGGAAAACAAACTAAGTCAACACACAAATCAACAAATCTTGAAAGAACCAGCTCCTTACTTGAGCTCCTTCACCTTGACTTATTTGATTCACATGGAGCTAAGTCACTAAGCAAGAACCAGTATTGCTTAGTAATAATTGATGACTACTCTAGATTTTCATGGGTAAAATTCCTAAAAACTAAAGATGAAACCTATGAAATATTTAGTAACTTTTGTAAATTAATAGAAAATGAAAAAGATACTAAAATTAAAAGAATAAGAAGTGATCACGGAGGGGAATTTGAAAATCATAAATTTACCCAATTTTGTAAAATAAATGGATATCAACATGAATTTTCATGTCCTAGAACCCCCCAACAAAATGGTCTGGTGGAACGTAAAAATAGAACTCTACAAGAAGCCGCTAGAACCATGTTAAATGAATATAATTTAAATCATCAATTTTGGGTAGAAGCAATAAATACTGCAAACCATATTCAAAATCGAATCTTGATCAACAAATTTCACAAGAAAACCCCTTATGAACTATATTACCATAAAATTCCTAACTTAAATTATTTAAAAGTATTTGGATGTAAAGTTTACATTTTAAATACTAAAGATTATTTAAGAAAATTCACACCCAAATCTAACAAAGGAATATTTTTAGGATACTCCTCAAACAGTCGAGCCTATAGAGTCTACAATCAAAATACCCTAAAAGTTGAAGAAACAACTAATATAATATTTGATGAAGAAAATAATCTACCAAATATAAATGAGAATGTTGAAATTGATCCAAGAAATATAGAAGATGATGAAATTCAACCAAATCTTAATAAACCAGAGGAACCAACCCCTGACCCACTTATCAGACCAACTAGGGCCAGTACCTCTCACCCATCTGATCAAATTTTGGGTGATCCAAATCTAGGAGTCAGAACTAGATCCTCCTATAGAATCCACAGTCAGATTGCCCTAATTTCTAAAATCGAACCAAAAATAATAGAAGAAGCACTACCTGACCCGGACTGGAGCATAGCTATGCAGGAAGAGTTAGCCCAATTTGAGAGAAATCAAGTCTGGGAACTTGTATCTAAACCCTCAAATAAATCAATAATCGATACAAAATGGGTATTTAGAAACAAGCTAGATGATCAAGGCGAAATAATTAGAAATAAGGCTAGGCTTGTAGCTAAAGGATTTAGCCAAGTTGAAGGTTTGGACTATGATGAAACCTATGCCCCAGTAGCTAGACTCGAATCCATTAGAATGTTGTTAGCCTATGCAGCAAACAAAGGATTTAAACTATACCAAATGGATGTCAAGTCAGCATTCTTAAATGAATTTATTAAGGAGGAAGTATATGTAAGTCAACCCCCAGGATTTGAGGACTTAGGATATCCTAATCATGTATTTAAGTTAAAAAAGGCCTTGTACGGACTTAAACAAGCCCCTAGGGCATGGTATGAACAATTATCAAATCACTTAATATCCAAAGGTTTCAACCAAGGTCAAATAGATCCAACTCTATTTGTAAAAACTGTAGAAAAAGACATCTTCATAGCTCAAATCTATGTTGATGATATAATTTTTGGATCAAATAATTCTAAATTTTAAAAAGAATTTATTAAATTAATGGAAAATAAATTTGAAATGAGTATGGTTGGTGAACTTAATTTTTTCTTAGGCTTACAAATAAAACAAACTAAAGATGGAATATATATTTATCAAACTAAATATGCAAAGGAATTAATTAAAAAATTCTGCATGGAAAATTCAAAAATAATAAATACTCCAATGGCAACCAACATTAACATAGACTCTGACCCTGAAGGAAAACTAGTAGATCTAAAGTACTATAGGAGTGTCATAGGAAGCTTGCTTTACCTAACTGCAAGCCGACCCGAAGTTGGTATGTGTGCAAGATACCAATCTTGTGCAAAAGAGTCACATTTAACCTATGTTAAAAGAATACTTAGGTACATTAAAGGTACTCTAAATATAGGACTCTGGTACCCTAGAACTTGCACCTTTGACCTTCTTGGCTATTCTGACTCGAATTACGCCGGATGCAAGTTAGATAGAAAAAGCACAAGTGGTAGTTGTCAATTTCTAGGACAATGCCTAGTAAGTTGGTCAAGTAGAAAGCAACATTGTGTGGCTTTGTCTACCACTGAAGATGAATATATAGCCTTAGGTGAATGCACATCTCAATTGCTTTGGATGATGCACACTCTTAAAGACTATCAACTGAACTATCATAACACAAAAATCTCAATTGATAATATAAGTTCCATAAATTTAACAAAAAACCCAATTCATCACTCAAGGACTAAACATATAGAAGTGAAACACCATTTTGTAAGGGATCATGTAGCTAAGGGTGATATTATACTCAACTATGTTGAGTCAAAATCAAATCTAGCTGACATCTTCACAAAACCCTTACCTGAACTTGAGTTCAGCTCACTTAGAAGACAAATAGGAATGTGTTGGGTAGAATAGACAATGTTTTTTAAAAAATTGGTTATGATTTGCTTTTAAAATTTCTAGGAAAATACTTATTTCAAAATTCCAATTTCTTAGAATTTTCAAAAATTCTGGATTTAGCTTAGGTTTTCCCCTAGATATCATGTACCCCTAGATTAAAGCCAGAGCATCTCACAATCACCTAGGTATACCTTGCTTGTGTTTGACAAACTTAGAATGGCGTGAGGTGCATAGGGTACAGCCTGGACTCAGGAATGCTTATATTTGTGCATCAATATGAGTCTGGGCGTTAAACACATCATAAATAATAATCAAGTCAAGTCTTCCAGCTCTAGCCAACTCTAGCTGGACCAAATGGACTTAATTTGACTAACCATGTGAAAGCTACTGCCCTCTAGGCAATCAGCAAGTAGCTAAAGGTTAGACAATTGGGAAAAGTGTGTTTCAATTTTTTTTAAGGTTCTAATCAAATTACTTTACCTGATTATTTTAAGGATCTGATACTTAATCAAATTAAACTCAGTAATTTAATTTGACTCATGCTTGGACTAGAAAACAAACTACTGCTACTCCCTGTGTCCTAAAACTAAATATTTTTTAATATCAAAGTCTCTTCAAAATGCATATTCAAAACTTAATTACAGTTTTTCAAAACTTGTCCATGTAATTGAGTATTCAAATATTTTCAAACCTAGTCAACTTTTTATAACATTTTAAAGTTTTCAAGTGACCTCATATGTTATAACTTCTAAGCAAATACCTTTATTGAAAATACAAATACTCATATTTTCAAACTTAGTTAATTTTAAGACTATTTTAACTAGACTTAGTTAGATTGTACTCTAAACTTAGTTACTTGGCAAAATATTTTCTCAATACAAATCATTTCGAAGCTAAATATATAGCTAAGTATTTTCAAATTTGGCAATCTAAGAAGAAAATTTATTGTTATCCCTCTTTGAAAATTTTCCTTCAGAAAAATACAAATCTACTTTCAAACTGGTTTATTTTTGATATATGGCAAAGGGGGAGAGTAGGTAAATTAAAGTTAAAAGAAAATTCAAAGTATTTAATAAAAGGAGAGCTTTTTATTAAGGGGGAGTCTAATATTACCAAGTTAAAAGTTTCCAGCTTAACTGTTATTGCATTTGAAGTTTATTTACTTAAGCTTGGTTAACTTTATGCATATGTTGTTTTTCTTAACTTTGAATTACGTATTTCCATAATCAAAAAGGGGGAGATTGTTGGTGCGGGAAGCATCCGACGATCGAACCTAAGTTTTGATAATGGCAAAGGATTCAAAGTTAAGGTGCTTTGTTATCTGACAGCTTTTGCTGAGTGTTTCAGGAAAGTCCTAACTGCGGTTAGGAAAGGTAAAACCCTAGGGGGTGGTAACCCTAGGTCATAGGGGGTGGTAACCCTATGCGGGAAGTCTTGGCAGGTCGATGGCTTCAGGCAAAAGTCCTAGGGGGTGGTAACCCTAGGTGAAAAGTCCTGGTGTCGCGAACCAGGAACTGGCCGGTGAAGCGGATGTTCAGCAGAAAGTCCCAAGCATCGAGTGCCGAGCAAAGTCCGAACGATCCGGAGGATCGACATCAGGTAAATCTCCTGAGTGGAGTAGGTGAGGACGCGTTCCCCGTAGAGGGAACAGTAGGCGTCGGGTCGACCTAGGGTTTCCGATAGGAAACCTGAAGTCAGACTCGGACAGTCCGGAGACTGTTAATACTTCATTTATAATATCTATTGTATTATGTGCTAACTTTGTGCTGCAGGGTAGTGTTTGGGACTAACGTATCTTGCAGGTGCAAAGGAGCAACTTAAAGCCTCGGATGAACAGTGTCCAAGGCGCCTCCATGGAGCTTGGAGGCGCCTCGACTGGCTACGAGAAGCTGCTCAAGGCGCCTTGATGAACAGTGGAAGGCGCCTTGAACAGCTGAAGGCGCCCTGTGAACAGTGGAAGGCGCCTTGAGTCTGTGATAAGATTCAACCAGTTCGCTCCTCATCTCCCCGGCTGACTCGGTTGTTCAAGGCGCCTTGGTGAACAGTAGAAGGCGCCTTGAACACCCTTTATAAGGGGTTTCGACCAGCAGCTCCGAACAACGAATTCCAAGCAATCCTTACGCTACAAGCTGCTCTAGAAACACCCAGAAGTGCTGTTACAAGTCCCCGACAACCCGGAGCTTCAGATTCTGCTACTTTACTGTTGTCGGTATAATCTGTTTTTAGTTCTTTCAATTGTAATATCTTATTGTACATTTTACGAGCTTATAGTTGTTGCCCACGGAAAGCGATCAAGGATCGCGGGCCTTCGAGTAGGAGTCGCCTTAGGCTCCGAACGAAGTAAAACTTCTTGTGTCCCTCTGTGATTGCATTCGTTATTTCCGCTGCGTATATTTACTTTGATAATTTTATGATTCCGATACGATCAAAATAGCCACGAGCGCTATTCACGCCCCCTCTAGCGCGTCTCGATCCAACAGAGTAGTCATCAATTATTACTAAGCAATACTGGTTCTTGCTTAGTGACTTGGCTCCATGTGAATCAAATAGGTCAAGGTGAAGGAGCTCAAGTAACGAGTTGGTTCTTTCTAGATTTGTTGATTTGTGTGTTGACTTAGTTTGTTTTCCTTGTTGACAAGCATTACAGATTGAGTTTTCAATGAATTTTAGTTTGGGCAAACCTCTAACTAGACCATTATGACTCATTTTTGAAATGAGTCTAGTGTGAGTGTGACCCAGTCTTCTGTGCCACAAGTCAGTTTCCTCTTCCTGTGTTATAAAACACTTTATTGAGGATGTGGGTAGATTAATTGAGTACATATTGTTTTTCCTAAGTCCCTTAAGTGTGATTTCAGGATTTTCAATATTTTTGACTAAACACCTAGCTTTGTCAAAAGTGACTAAGTATCCGCTATCACACAATTGGCTTATACTTAGTAAGTTGAAATTGAAATTTTCAACTAACAAAACTTTTCTAATAATAAAATCGAAGTTGAGTTCGATATTACCTCTTCCGATTACCTTAAGTTGACCATTGTTGCCGAATGCAACTGATCCTAAATTTTTTAGTTTGAGCTTTGAAAATTTCAATTTATCTCCAATCATATGTCTGGAACATCCACTATCCAACATCCATTGATCCAACTCCTACACATAAAGTGAATGAATTGGTTTCTTGTTAATGGATAGAAAGATAGTTTGATTGAAGTAGACTCCTTAGAATTTTATCTTACCCAGGCTAAGTTAACAATAATATTGTTATAATTGTTTTGAAAAGTGTTTTAAAGTTTAATTTAAAAGATTTTTGAAAGATGAGTTTTAAAATAATTTTGAAATTGGGTTTAAAATAATTTTGAAATTGGGTTTAAAATAATTTTGAAATTGGGTTTAAAATAATTTTGAAATAATTTTGTTGAATTAACTTGATTTAAGTCAATTTTAATTTAGTCATCTCACCCGATCTAAATTTTCAATCAGGGAACCCTATAATTGTTGTGAGATGAATTGAGGTTCAGTTTAAGGAATTGATTTAACTTTGTGTTAGATTCAGGTTTAGCTTTGGGTTTAACAAGTAAGCATTCTTTGGATAAACTTCTAGGCTATGGTGAGTCACAAGGAACTCATTAAAGTAACCATGCCTTCGAGGTTTTCCAAATAGTCCTACCCATTGAGCTTAATACTAAACCTTGGTCTAACTAGTTAGGATCCATTTAAGGGTAGCTTCGGTCAGTTCCACTTGGCCAAATGCACTAGGTCGAAGCCATATCTTCCTAGACATGCGAGGCCCAAGCTTCCCTAACATACTATCATCCAAAAACTTCACCAGTACCGTGGGTCAAGTTAAACCTAGCCCATTTTATCTAACCTTAATTACCCTGCCGGGTAGTCTACTCTTGGTTACCCTTATCGGGTTGATTAAGTTTGGAGGTGCCAGATAATCTGGAGCCTTCCCTTGGATTTTAATTTGATTTAATTAAATTCGAATTTAACTTTAATTTCGATATTTTAATTTTGAATTTTGAATTTCATTTTTGAATTTATAATTTAATTTCGAATTTTGAATTTCATTTTTGAATTTATAATTTAATTTTGAATTTTGAATTTAATTTTTGAATTTATAATTTAATTTCGAATTTTGAATTTGAATTTATAATTTAATTTCGAATTTTTGAATTTATAATTTAATTTCAAATTTTGAATTTAATTTTTAATTTAATTTCAAATTTTGAATTTAATTTTTGAATTTATAATTTAATTTAATTTCGTTTTTCTTTTTGCTCTCCCTGGATCACAGCCTCGATATGGTCTATCGAGGTAGTGTATTTGATCCTTCGGGACCCAGTATTGACCAAGTCCAACTTGATTGATCAATTTGGACTTGGGGACCCATGCTTGGACTGAGTTACTACTTTGTTTGTTTATTAAGGATAAGTAAGATTTATATTTACTTTTATATCCCAGCCCAGTTTTATTGTAAATGACCCTTTGTGTCCCAAGAATTAAGTCCAAGTTCTTGGAGCCCAAAGAAAACCGTTCTAAGGTAGTTTTTAAATCTTTAACCTGATTTTTTAGACTTGATTTTTCTTCCTCAAGTTTTTGAACTTGAGTTGGAAATTCAGTCTGACTCTGGTCAGGTAAGGGTTTAGTGTCAGTCACTTCTTTAAGGACAGTTACTTCCTTTAGAAGTGACTTAACTTTCAGGTTTGACTTAGCTAATTTGCGCAATAAGTAACTAACTAAAATGTTTAACCGGGAGATACTTACAGCGGGATCTGGTCCTTCGGAAACGGATACGGATCCATGGCTTTGCTCGGACTCCGCCTCAGACTCGCTCTCGCTTCCGGATTCGACGATTTGGTCCCGGGCCATTAATGCGAGTAGACTCATCTGTTCGAGCTCGTCGTCGTCCTCCGATGAAGATTCGTCCCATGTTGCCTTAAGGACCTTTTTCTTTCTTTGCTTTTGACCTCCTTCAGGTTAGGGCAGTTGGATTTGATGTGCCCTTTTTGGTTGCACCCGTAGCATGTAACTTCAAACTTCATCTTTGAGTTCTGTGACCCTTCCTTCGTTTTCACTGCCTTCTTTAGATCTCTTTTGTTGAAGCCCTTCGTCTTGTAGAGCTTCTTTACGAGGTTTATCAGCTCGGTTGTAATTTCAATGTCTTCATCGTCTGAGTCTGGTTCATCTTCCGACTCCGGTTCCGTTCTTCGTCGTGATCTCGGTTCCCGTGTTCGACTTGTACCTGCAACCAACGCAATACCTTTCTCGGTTGGCTGTGTATTAGTCTGCTCATGAAGTTCAAATTCACAAAATAGTTCGTCTAATTTTAATGAAGACAAGTCCTTGGAAACTTTGTAGGCATCTACCATTGATGCCCACAATGTGTTCCTTGGAAATGAGTTTAAAGCATACCTTATGACGTCCCGATTCTCTATCTTCTGCCCGATTCCGTGAAGAGAATTGAGGATGTCTTGGATTCTCGCATGTAGGGAATTCGCCGTCTCGCCTTCCTGCATCTTTAGATTATATAATTTATTAAGTAAAAGATCTCTTTTACTTACCTTGGTGTCGTTAGTGCCTTCGTGGAGTTCGACTAGCTTTTCCCAGAGCTCCTTTGCGGAAGAGAACAGGCCGACCCTGTTGAGTTCTTCTTTGGTAAGGCCGCACTGGGTGCAGGTAGCTTTGGCGTCGGCTTCCACCTTTTGATTAGAGAGGCGTCCCACTTCTCGCAGGGGGTTGGTTTGCCGTCGTCATCGGAAGGTAGCTGAAGTCCCGTCTTAATGATCATCCATGTTTGAACTGGATCTTCAGATACGTCTCCATTCTTCCTTCCAAATCATCTCCGGAGAATAGTGGAGGACGAACAGTACTGAACCCCTCTTGTTGAGCCATTTGTAATATGCAACAAAAACAACAAAAATATATGTTCCAAGACTAAGTCTTGGATTAGTAGTGCGGGAATAAAGAATAGTAATAATTACGAGCTCTAGTGGTATTGCACCAACTTCGAGCAAAAGCCGATTCGATAAAAGAATTAGAATAAAGCTATAAGGCTAGATTCTAATTGACTCCGAAAAATATAAAATACCACGAAAACTTTGTTTTGAAAGGTGGTTGCACCAATTCAAAACAACCTCGCTCTGATACCAATTGTTGGATCGAGATCACGCTAGAGGGGGGGTGAATAGCGTGCGTGGCTATTTCTTTCGATTCGTAAAACAAACGAGTAAAAACGCAGCGGAATAAAGAAATAATAAACACAGAGAGACAAGGAGATTTACTTCGTTCGGAGCCTAAGGCGACTCTTACTTGAAGGCCCGCGATCCTTGATCGCTTTCCGTGGGCAACAACTATAAGCACGATAAAGATATTACAGACTAAGTACAATTCAAAGTAGTAAATAGATTATACCGACAAAAAAGGCTAAATCTAAAGCTCCAGGTTGTCAGGGTGTCGTTGCAGCACTTTCTGGATCGAGTCGTTAGCAGCTTGTCGCAGGGAGATTGCTTAGAAGATTGTTGTATTCGTTGTTTTGAAGCTGCACCTCGACCCTTCTTTTATATGAAGTTCCGGGCGCCTGGGTCCCTTCCGGGCGCCTGGAGTGTGACGTGGCCAACCAACCAGGATGCTCCACGTGGCGAAGTCGCGGTAGGGATAAAGTTTGGTCCCGGGCACCTGGACCTGTTCCGGGCGCCCAGACCTCCGGGCGCCCGGATCCATCACGGGCGCTCGGACAGCCTTTTTCCAGCAGGTTCCTCACCTGCAAACAAAGGTTAGTCCGAGCAAAATCCCCTGCAAGACAGTGTTAGAATAAGATAAAACATTGTAAAGAAGAATTGACAGTCTTCAGACTGTCCGAGTCTGACTTCGGATTTCCAACCGGAAATCCTAGGTCGACCCGACGCCTACTGTTCCCTCTACGGGGAACGCGTCCTCACCTACTCCACTCAGGAGATTTACCTGTTGCCAGTGTGATCCTCCAGATCGACTGGACTTTTGCTCAGAACTCGATGCTTCCGGACTTTCTGCTGGACATCCGCTTCCCGGCTAGTCCAGACTTTCACCTGGTTCGCGACACCAGGACTTTCCACCTAGGGTTACCACCCCCTAGGACTTTTGCCTGAAGCCATCGACCTGCCAAGACTTTCCGCATAGGGTTACCACCCCCTATGACCTAGGGTTACCGCCCCCTAGGGTTTTCCCTTGCCTAACCGCAGCTAGGACTTTCCTGAAACACTCAGCAAAAGCTGTCAGATCACAAAGCACCTTAACTTTGAATCCTTTGTCATTATCAAAACTCGGGTTCGATCGTCGGATGCTTCCCGCACCAACAATTTTAAACCTTAAAATTTAATTAAAAATTATTTTAAAACTTAAAAATTATTTTAAAACTTAAAAATTATTTTAAAACTTAAAAATTATTTTAAAACTTAAAATTTAATTAAAAATTATTTTAAAACTTAAAATTTATTTAAAAATTATTTTAAAACTTAATTTAAAATTATTTTAAAACTTAATTAAAAAATTATTTTTTGAAAAAAAACTTAATTTTAAAACTTAAAATTTACTTAAAAATTATTTTAAACTTATTTCTAACTTAATTAAAAATTATTTTAAACTTAATTAAAAATTATTTTAAAACTTAACTCAAACTTAATTTTAAAACTTAAAATTTACTTAAAAATTATTTTAAAACTTAAAATTTACTTGAAAATTATTTTAAAACTTAATTTTAAAACTGAAAATTTACTTAAAAATTATTTTAAAAATTATTAAAAAATTATTTTAAAACTTAAAATTTACTTAAAAATTATTTTAAACTTAATTAAAAATTATTTTAAAACTGAAAATTTACTTAAAAATTATTTTAAACTTAATTAAAAATTATTTTAAACTTAATTAAAAATTATTTTAAAACTTAATTTTAAAACTTAAAATTTACTTAAAAATTATTTTAAACTTAATTAAAAAATTGTTTTAAAACTTAATTTTAAAATTATTTTTAAAACTTAATTTTAAAATTTACTTAAAAATTATTTTAAACATATTTTTGATGTGTGTCAAAGGGGAGAGATAGTGAATTCAGGAAGAGTTGTTTAACTCAGGGGGAGAGTTAAAAGTTAAAATTACTTGTTTATTTAATTATTGCATATTTTAACTTAACTTTGAACCTTGTTTGCCAAACATCAAAAAGGGAGAGATTGTTGGTGCAAGTTGCACCATAATCAAACCTAAGTTTTGATGTTGTCAAAGGTTTAAGTTAAGTCTTGTTATGATCTAACAAGTTGACTGAGTGTGCAGGATGTTTACTCAACTAGGAAAGACCTAGTTGGAGGCTAGGTAGGAGAAATCTTAGCAGATCGTGGAACCCAGGTGCAAGTCCAAGTAGGTCGAAGGGACCCAAAGCTTGGCAATATGATCAAGAGGTCTGGAGGACCGAAGATCAAGAGAAAAGTCCTGGGGAGCCGATCAAGGCTGAGTGAAAAGTCCAAACTAGATCTGGAGGATCAAAGTTTGGCAGGTAGGTTGAGGTAAACAAACTGGAGGAGCGACAGTGAGGTCGTGTTCTCGAAGGGAACAACCTAAGGTCGCTGATTCAACTGAAGAAATCGGGAAGATTTCAAAGTTGAAATCAAGACAGTTCTACTGTCTTTCATATTACTCTTGCATTATAATATTATTGTTATAACATCTGTTTTGCAGGAGATTTTTGCTTAACACTATTTTGTAGGTACAACCGGATCGGTCGACCGAACCACTTTATCGGTCGACCAAACAAGGCAAAATTAGTGCAGTATTCAGACTAGACCAGAATAGATCAGAGCCCGATCAAACATTGATCGGTCGACTGAACAGTATGATCGGTCGACTGGACCATGATGACTCAGCACCAGTTCAGAAGCACCGATCAACAGCAAAGGAAAAGAAGCAGATCGGTCAACCGAACATAGGAATCGGTCGACCAAACCAATCAACATTAATGGTGCATTAACTGTTGATCTCGGTAAATCACGACGAACAGGGAAGGAACCTGTTCGGTCGACCAAAAAAAAGGTTCAGTTGACCGAACCCTTAAAGAGCATTGATTGTCGGAGATCGAGCCAGCGTCAGACTCCAGCTAGGAAGGAAGGGAGCGTGTTCAGTCGACCGAACAGGAGGATCGATCGACTGAACGCCAGTACACCTATAAAAGGAGGCTCGAAGTCTGAGGTTGGAAGATGACTGACTACTTCTGATTGACTCAAGTGCTCTTCTACAAACTGCTCGTGCTACAAGCCTTCGTCAACTCTGCAAGTATAACGACCCGCCTTCTACTAACTAAGCTGTGAGGCCGATCGTCACATAAATCTGTGCTAACTAATCCATGACCATCATTAAGTCTAATTGCGGAAGCTGTACTAATTAAAATTTTTACTAAACTATTATCATTTCTTGGTTCTACATGTGCTAAGGGGTGTCATCTAAAGTATACCTAGCATATACTACGTCCCCTACGGTCACGGAACTGAAATAAATCTTTTCCAGTTGTTATCAGGCCTCCCAATCGATCCACCGATCGATTGGAATAGTCGGATCGATCCAGAGATCGATTCAGCCGGCTACTGTATGCGGGACATAGGTTGGATCGATCCAGTGATCGATCCAGCACGCTACTATGCTCGGGACGATATTCTGGATCGATCGGCTGATCGATCCAGACTGGACAATCGATCCAGTGATCGATCCCAGAGCCTTCTGTTCGCGACAGAAATTGCTGGATCAATCGGCTGATCGATCCAAAAGCCTACTGTTCACTGAACAATTTGCCCAATCGATCAGCTGATCGATTAGGAACCCTCGAATCGATCAGCTGATCGATTCGAGTTTCTGATTTCGACCAAAGGTCTGATTTCAGCACTTGTTCGTGCCAAAATCACCTATAATAATTCTAAACCAAATACAAAACATTCTAACATCACAAAATGGTGTTCTAAACTTGACAGGATGCATGATTAACTAATTCATAACATTTAAGATACTGAAGTGCAAAATATCGAAAAGCTAAAAGGTTCTAGTGCTTGAATAAGCTTGCTAAAATTCCCTAAGATCTCTATTCCAAGTTCCTGCCCACACACATCTTCGTAGCATTGCCCTCCAGCCTCCGCTAGTCCATCTTTCCTTTACCTTTATCTGCAGTATAAGGAAAAGAAAGTATCTATAAGCTTTCGCTTAGTAAGAAACCATCTAACTCACTAAAACATGCATACGATGCATTTATGCTTTTAAAAACATGCTATCAAACATATGTTAAACTTGTTAAAACATGGCATACTGAAATCACTGAACATGAACACCAAAGCATGGCATACAAAGCGAATCATAAGCTAGCATGTGTATCAATAAGAAAGGACTAAACTGAAACATAGCTGAGTTAAACTAAAGCTGAACTAGAACTGATTTAGAATATAATCACATAACTGATTGTGAGTTTGGAAAACTAATATCATAATAGATTAAAATACATAATCATGCTGCTAGTGGGCCCGACAACTGTACGTGCTATGCGCGCATCCTTAACTAGACCCGGGGTTACAAATCCCGAATTTAGTAAGGTTTTACTAGGTTATCTAAACCTAGGGACCGACTATGGGAGCCCAGCCCAAGGACATCTAGTCCCGTACAATGCCTCTACTAAAAGTAAAATACTGGATCATAGCTAACTAATTTATCTTGCTTTTACTAGGTTATCTGAACCTAGAGGCGACTGTGGGTGTCCACCCATTGGACCGCAGTCCCATATATGCTGTAGCAAGACTAACTAAGCTATTTTAAATGCTTCTATTGCATTCACTGAGCTATTAAAAATGCCTACTGTAGCATTTTACTGAGCTAAGCATTTTATCGAACACTTAGTGTGCTCTAACTCTCCCCTCTATTAGGGAGACGACCTCTAGGCACCCGACGACGTCTAGAATCTCCAACTGAAAGGAGTAAACGTGTCTGGCCCATCTAGAGGTGCTCAACTAATTCCCTAAATCCGCGAGGAGGGTTAAATACACCCTATGCGTCGAAAAATCTACATATAACTAATTTAAAAGCATTCTATCATACGAAAAGCTACTTATACTGCAGGTGAGGGGTTTCTTACCTCCTGTTCAGATTTTCTTACGATTCTAATCGCTAGATTTCCGGAGGAGACGATCCTTTCGACGATCTTCTCGCGTCTATGCGTTCCTCTCGCGGAGAGAAACGTCCTCGTGTCGGAGTCATCGTCGGAAGGTGTCCTTGAAGACTTAGGAAAGGAACCCTAGGTTTGTTCTTGTGGTTGGCGCCGAGAGGAGGAGAGGAGAGGGAGAGGGCGGCGTGACTAGGGTGAGGGAAAGGTTTTTCCTCGTTTAAGAAAAATAACAATTCCTCACTTAAATCCCTATTTATATTTAGGAATTAATTCACCCAACTCTAACTTAAATAAAATTGTTTCCCTTTCCTTTCAGCACGGCCCTGCTGGGTTCACTTGGTTTACTAAAGCTATCTATAAGTCATAGGGTTCGCTAGGTCTCGGGTTCAATTCCCGCATAGGCTATTTTCGTTTTCTATTTATTTTTGCTACTTCCGTTATTCTAAAAATTTCATAAAAATATCCTAAAATTCCAAAAAAATCATAGAATATTTCTAAAATAGTTTTGAGAATTTTCGGGCGTTACAGCAAGCTACTTTGTCTTATAGTACCGACCGAGCTTCGACTTTCAACTACTATTGTCGATATATCTTATTTTGTACTGCACTTAATTTCATGTAAGATAGTAGGAGTGTTACTATCTTACATCTTTGTATTTGTACGATCCACTTCTTTCTGAGGATTTCGGAAAGAAGGGTTATAGTGTTTTGCCCATCGGAGCAGTCAAGGACTACGGGCCTTCGAGGAGGAGTCGAGCTAGGCTCCGAATGAAGTAAACAACTTTGTTCTTTTTCTTATTTTCAACTGCACAATTCTGTTTTAAAAGAAAAGGATAAGTTTTAAAGCAAGTGATATTCACTCCCGCTCTCTATCGCTTGCATCCGATCTATCAGTTGCACATAGAAAAAACAGGACTTCCAGCCTTTTTTAGAAGAAGGCATGCCCGTGAAGAACTTACACCCGGGACGAGACTGCATAATGAAAACACCGGGCTCCGATCATCTGAGGGAATAAAAATGATGAAAAAGTTGAGGAGTTATCGTATAGACGACATAAGATTACATCTCGCACAAAGCACGAAAGGCATTGAGAGCAAATTGAGACAAAGGGATGCAAAAATATTAACTCAACTCTGAAAAGAAAAAAGGGATGGGGAAGCGCAAACCACCAAGAAGTTGGTCATTGAAGAAAGTTACAAAATCGGGAGGATAACAGGGTTGATCATCAGGCCCGGGAATGTGAAGATTGTAGGCTTCAGAAATCATCAGACTAAATTGCGCCGACTTAAGATCACTCCTATCAAAATCGGAGCGGAAGAAGACATACCAAGGGACTAAAATCTCTCCATCCATAATCAAAAAATGCAGAAGCAGGGGAAAAGGGAAATGAATACTTACAATGGAAACACACGGAGGCTAAGGAAAAGAAGCAGAGAGGAAGAAGTCTAGAGAAGAATAAGCATCAATGAACAGTCACTCGATGTCTTTAGGGTTTTTAAACTAAAACCACTAATTGGGATAGGGAAGTGAGTTGGGCAATCAAAATAACGTTGCGAAGGATAGCTGTCGGATCAGAAGAAGAGGGGCACTATCAAGTCTCGTTCAAAAAGCGTGAGTCAGACATCGTATCAAAGGAAGTTAGTCAGACATGTGTCAACTTCCTATGAAATGACATTTATGATGGAAAAGATAAGAAAATCATGAGACTGATATGGGGACACTGATACCATACCTTGAGGACCAACAATTTCATGTGGTTACCTTGGGAATAGGAGTAGAAGGTGGCAAGAAGCGTTGATCATAATTTGACGCCTCGCCCCAGCCTCGAAGCCAGAATAAGATTCAAATTTGGCCAATGCCTAATTACAGAGTGGGAGTCATGACCATAGGTTGCTCCAAAGGTCGCAAAAGTTAAGTCCACGGGCATGTTTCCTTTGATCACCAACAACCTCCCGGTCGGTATTCTAGACTCTCGTCCCAGTGCAAGTTATAAGCGAGTATGCTCTTGTGACCAACGATCTCTCAGTCGGCATTCCACACTCTCACTCGAGTGCGAGTTACTCTTGCAACTAACGACCTCTCAGTCGACATTCCAAACTCTCACCCGAGTGTGAGTTATAAGTGAGCCTACTCTCGCGACCAACAACCTGATCGGTCGGCATTCCAGACTCTTGCCCCAGCGCAAGTTATAAGCAAGCATGCTCTCGCGACCAACAACCTCTCGATCGGTATTCCAGACTTTAGTCCCAGTACGAGTTATAAGCGAGCATGCTCTCATGACTAACGACCTCTTGGTCAATATTCCAGACTCTCGTTCCAGTACGAGTTATAAGTGAGCATGCTCTCATGACCAACGATCTCTCGGTCGACTTTCCAGACTCTCGCCCTAGTGCGAGTTATAAGAGAGCATACTCTCGCGACCAACAACCTCTCAGTCGGCATTCCAGACTCTCGCCCCAACGCAAGTTATAAGTGAGCATGCTCTCGTGACCAACAACCTCTCGGTTGGTAATCCAAACTCTCGCCCCAGTGTGAGTTATAAGAGAGGATGCTCTCGCGACCAATGAACTCTCAATCGACATTCCAGACTCTTACCCCAGTGCGAGTTATAAGCGAGCATGCTCTCGCGATCAACGACCTCTCGGTCGAGTTGCAGACTCTTGCCCTAGTACGGGGTATAAGCAAGCACGACTCTAGCGACCACTTGTTGACAACATGGGCATTGGTTTTGACATTACGCTAACATCATCGAGCTAATAGCAGCACTCGGACCGTGATGCAAGTCGGATTCGACATTTGTAAAGATAGTCAGCCACATGCTTGTCCCTTGTATGTCGGTTGAGTCACGAGCATGCCAGGTCTAGTCAGTCAGACTTGAGTCTCCTTCAACTAGACTTGTAGGGGAGGCTTGTGATACGGTGCGTAAAGGAGGGGCCTAATAAGACCAGGATGTCAAAAGTCAAGAGGGTGTGACAGACAATAGTCAAGAGAAAGTGACAGTCAATAGTCAAGAGAACGTAGTGGTTAGTAGTCAAGGAAAGACGAGAGTTAGACCACCTCGCGACATCAGCTGCATAATTCCTGATCGGGTACAGTCAGGACAGGTCTCCAAATTTGAGACATAAAATGAGGTTTGGACTAGTCCCTGGCCTGCCCCCAACTGATCGGATTTTCCTAGTTCGGACTTTATAGATGGTCTCAGTACTTTTACTAAGACAACTGCCGACCGGCTCTTTAGTGGTCAAATCGTGAAAGATGAGTCTCTCACCACAGTCTCAGATAAAATCTGGTCAGTTCACCACTGCTCATCCTCTTCATCAAGACTCAATCCTGGTAGTACATCTGAGTAGTCATCCCGAGTTGTCTATAGCTGAACCTGGGCGGGACGGAAAGCACTAAGCGACAACAATGTCAGAGAATCGTAACCTCCTATCAGAGAATAACTGTCCTATGCCGAGGAATATTCTAATGGTCTGCCACTCCCTGAGAGTGGAACCTTCCATCTACCAATAGGAGACTGTCATATATCCTCTCTCACCCGACAGGCCCTGACACTTGACATTTCCTGACAACGCTCAAACTCTAAAGGTATATAATGTCATATAAAATGGGAGGTCCTCTTCTTTAGCCAGGTATGCACACATCCACACTCGTCTTCAACAGTTCTTTTATCCTTCCACCGTACACTACTTTTTCAGGGAAAAAGGACTTGACTTGAGCGTCGAATGGCCTGCGCTGGAGACTTTTTCCCTGATTTATGATCTCTAATGCTCCATGTTCTTGTTTGAGTGTGTGCAGAGTCTAAGTACCGCTAGTTCCCATACTACATACCCTTGAGGTTTCACGTAGGGGTTCACTTTTCTAACGCGCATACACAGGGTGCGTCAAAGTTGTCTCTCCGTCAATACCAATGTCATCTTCGCCGACCTTCGTCTGACTCAGATTCTGGATAGGATCAGTATACATTTAAGAGATACATTTAACCAAATACAAATATTTTAGTTTAATGGTTCACTAAGTAACTCAAAAGGCCTAGGGAAATCCAGGGGAATTAACAATCCTAGACGATGCAAAATAGAACATAAAAGAAAGAACAAGATGGAAGATTGCTGCTCGTTGGGAGATCAAACCCTGAATCCTCTGCTGTTTCTTCTTCCCCTTGCTTTCTCAAATTTCCTCCCCTTGGACCAGACATAAGGTTGTGTGGCACACCGAGAGGTTTGCCGAAGTGCTTAATAGCTTCCCTTGTGTTATTGGGACCCTTTAGGAGAATCTAAACATACAGAACAAGATTGGTTGGAATGCAAAAGATAAATTGAAAGAGAACAAGTGACAATTAGTAGCAACATTCAGTAAGTTCTAAAATGATCTTTCATAGGCTTTCGGGACCATATGCAATGGTTAAACCTCCAACAGATAACTAAGATATTTAAGATTTGAATCTCAATTGTGGCTATAGGGTCGTGAGCACATGAGATAGGGGGAGGGGTGAATCATGTGTATTTAAAAATGAATCTTTTTCGACTTTTCAAAATCAAGTGCGCAATGGTATAAATCTAAATATAAAAGTGAAAATAGAACGTGGTCGATTTACTTGGTTCAGAGCCTTCGACGACTCCAAGACCCAGGTCCTTTTGATCTATCGACAGGTAATCCACTAAATTTGAAATAAATATAAAATATGATGAACATGCAACACCCTACACTTCCTTTAAGCAATAATGTAAATGACTTAAAAATTAAACATTTACCCAACACAATGATGTCAAAGTGTGGAGCTCAGTTGTTAGCGTTGTTTTGCTGGCAGCATTCAAACGTAGATGAGTAGTAGAACAACAACGACATGAGGATGTAGCAGCAGAATAGTCAAGGAGTCATATAGAAGATATTTACCATGAATATTGTCATTGACCTTATTTTAAACAGTGTTGGAGGCACCTCAAAGCATTAGGTCACCTCCAATAGAGCTTATTCGATCTGCATAGTTTGATTTTTATCCAGACGAGGGCGTTTCCAATGGCTCCAAGGTGCCTCCAATGCACTCCGAGGCACTTCCAATGTGCTCTAGGGCATCTTCGCTCAACGAACTTCTATCCCCGAAGTTTATCCGTGCGAGGGCGCCTCCCTTAAGCTCCGAGGGTGCCTTCATGGAACAGTGCTTGAGTCAGAGCTGCATGGAGGTGATTCAAGCACTGTTCCTCTAAGGTTGAGATATGCATTTTAGCTTCTGCAAATCTGTTAGTCCAAATAACAAATGTATCATGCAAAATAGAGTTAGTAGAATAAAAATAAAATAATATTATTAAGTAGATTTTGTCTTACCAAGATTATAATATGGTAAGACAGAATCTAATTATAATCTCATATTAGACTTCTAAATAGGATCTAGGCTAGACTAGCACCTACAGTTTCACTGTGACTTGTCCTCACTGGATCACTCTCCTCCAGTGCTTACCTTACTTACCATTGCAGGCTTACTTAACACTTGACCCACCATGACTTCATGTCACATGCCCTATCTGAACTTTAGTCAATCGTCTGGTCCTCCCTGACCCGACTGGATTTCCTGCAACTATCTATTCCTCTCTGACTTAGCTGAACTTTCTGCCAATCGTCTAGTTCTCCTTGACTCGACTCGACTTCAACTTGGGGTGAATCACGTGTATTTAAAAATGAGTCATTTTCGACTTTTCAAAATCAAGTGCGCAGTGGAATAAATCTAAATATGAAAGTGAAAAATAGAATGCAGTTAATTTACTTGGTTCGAAGCCTTTGAAGCCTTCGACTCCTCCTACTCCAAGACCTAGGTCCTTTGAACCTATCGACGGGTAATCTACTAAATTTGAAATGAATACAAAATATGATGAACATGTAACACCCTACACTCCCTTTAAGCAATAAGTAAATGACTTAAAAATTAAACATTTATCCAACACAATGATGTCAAAGTGTGGAGCTCAGCTGTTGGTGTTGGTTTGCTGGTAGTGTTCAGACGTAGATGAGTAGTAGAATAGTAGTGACGTGAGAACATAGCAGTAGAACAGTTGAGGAGTCGTATAGAAGATGCGTACCATGAGTGTTGTCGCTAACCTTCTTTTAAACAGTATTGGAGGCACCTCAAAAGCTTCAAGTCACCTCCAATAATGCTTATTCGATTTGTAGTGTTCGATTTTTATCCATATGAGGGTGCCTCCAATGGCTCCGAGGTGCCTCCAATGTACTCCGAGGTACCTCCAATGCGCTTCAAGACGTCTTCACAACTTCTATCTCCGAAGTTTATCTGTGCGAGGGCACCTCCGCCATGTCCAGGGTGCCTCCATTGAGCTTCGAGGCGCATTCCAACAGCTCTGAGGCGCCTCGAGCACTGTTTATCCAAGGTTGAGTTATGCATTTTGGCTCTTACAATACTCGTTAGTCCAAATAACAAATGTACCATGCAAAATAGAGTTAGTAAAATAAAAATAAAATATTATTATTAATTAGATTCTGTCTTACCAATACCATAATCTAATCATGATCTCAGCTTAAACTTCTAAAATGGATCTAAGTTAGATCAGCATCTATAGTCCCACTGGGATTCATCCTTACTGGATCACTCTCCTCTAGTGTTTTCCTTACTTACCACTACAAACTTACTTAACACTTGACCCACCATGACTTCATGCTAAATGCTCCATCTATACTTCAACAATTGTCTGGTCCTCCCTAACTCGACTGGACTCCCTGGCAACTATCTTGTCCTCTTTGACTCAGTTGGACTTTCTGCCAATCGTCTGGTCCTCCCTGACCCGACTAGACTTCAACCTGATGTCTAGTCCCTATCAAGTGTTTCAGTCATGCACACTTGGTAAAAGGATTAGAATATACAACATTTAACTTTAAACCATTTTTCATTAATCAAAACCTGAGTTTGGCCATTCATGTTAACTGCACCAATAATATCTCCCTTTTTGATATAATGACAATCTGAGTTAAAATTAGAAAAATATGTAGAAAAAATAACATAATGAATATATTTAAGAGAAAAAAATAATTTAACATTTTAATCATTCTCTTAACTATTGTTGGGTTATGATTTTAATATTGTTCAGATTTTTCAATTTTTTTTATCTTAAATCTTTATCCTCCCCTGTGATATTCATCAAAATATAAGTCGCAGAAAAGTAATAAGAGGAAGCAATCAACAAATATCCAAAAGAGTAAACATATATACAAAAAAGAGACAAGTAAGTAAGTCAAACATATAGAAGACGCAAGTATATTAAACAAAAGGAACATAAACCAAAGTATTAAGAATATTTAAGGGTCAGATTGGGGTGGAGGTTGAATCATAAAAATATTTTAAAAGAAGATATTTTCAGATAATAATTTTCAAAGTAATTTGAATAACTTTTTAGATATTTTATTAATTTTCTTTGTTGAATACATGTATTTTTAAAATATTGTAAAAATTAATTTTCAAAAAAATTGTACACTTTCAAATTGAAATATTTTAGAAGATATTTTTAAAAATATTTAAAATATAATTTTTCAAAGGAATTTTTAAAATATTTTTTAAGATATAATTTTTAAAAATATTTTCTAAAGTATAATTTTGAAGAATATTTTTAAAAGAATTTTGGGAAGGAAAGAAGTTAAGTTGAAATTATGTTTTTTAACAGAGAATATAAACATTTGCAAACTCTTTTATATATATATATATATATATAAAGATAATTTATTTTGAATCTCTTTTCAAACTACGTTTTAATAGGATTTTCCTCTGACACTCATTAGGATATCCTTATTATTCACAAGATAGACATTCATGTAAAGAGTTATTGTTCTAGGGCAAATTCCCCTATAATTTATTTCTTTCTAGAGAATGTGGGATTGTTTTGAAGGAGCCACTAAGATGATGATTTCATTTTTTTTCTACCAATAAAACATTCAACAATATTAATAAATATTAAAAATAATAGATTAGCTAACCTGTAATAGTAGAGCTTGATGTCGAAATAATCCTACTTTTATGCCAATTGCTAACAAACTTGTCTGATGTGTGTCGCTCAATTCAGAAATCATTTCCATCCATTAATTTTGCTAGCATGTCATTTGCAACTCAAACATGGGTATTCCGGCCAAATATCATGAAGGGTCAAATCATTAGTCAATAAACTCGTTAACATGCACATATTTTGAAGATCATCGATGAAGAAGATGAAAATACCTAAAACACTCAACGAATTCATGGGGGATAGATCTTTGGGTCACTCTGACAGTTAAGTTAGGGTTTACTTGAGGAGGTACTTTGAAGAACGTAGATATAGAAGAAAGGTAGAATTTGGTGGAGTTGAAGTGAATTCAAAATCCTCAATCATTACCTTCATGTGTGTCTATATCGTTGTCAAAAAGAGTATCTCCACGTAAATCAAAATATCATCATTGTAGGAGCAGGTGAGGGAACCAGATTCGACAAATGTTGGTTGTCTCCCCAATCATCTAACGCCATGTATTAGCGGGGAGGGGATCATGTAAGCCAATCTTGAGAGTAAAAAAAGTTGATGTCAATGTGAAATAGTCTTGAAAATGAACAAACTTAGGACCTGGGACAGAAAAAAGGCTGGGATACAATGCTGAAAGAGGTGTCGATGACTGGAGTCGAAATAGAAATGATGTCAACAATTGAGGCCAAGACTGAGAGATGGTACTAGGACCTGAGATTGAGACTGAGAGGATATCGGGGTTCAATGCTGAGAAAAAGTGTCAGCGATTGGAGTTGAGACAAAAATGATGTCGACAATTGAGACCGAGACTGAAAGATGATGTCTGGATCCAATACTAAGATAGAGTGTCGATGACTAGAACTAAGACAGGGATGAAGTTGATAATTGAGCCCGAGACTAAGTGATGATGCTAAAACCTAAGACTAAGTCAAAAATGATGTCGGGATCAGAAATCGAGACTATGAGATGATGTCAGTCGATACTAAGAGATAGTGTTGGGACATGGGACTAAGTCATGGTAAATGTCGATGTCCGGATTAATTTGATCGGACTTAAGTCTCACCTAGGTTATATCTAATCATACCTAACTCACATTGATTTTGCCCGACAACTTTGCATAACTATTGACCCACAGGATACACGGGGCGGAAGGAAACCGTCGTATCAATGGGAAAACGTCGTATCAATGGGAAAAGAATGGTTTCAAAGAGCAACTGGGAACCATACAACAACGTCTGCATGCGCCCCACTGCACGTGGCCTGGTTGAGGGCAAATAGCTAGGCCATGCATGACCTCGCTGCAAGGCCGCAGCTGAGGTCGCACTTGGCCTCGTGACCTCACTATGATGTCGTAGCCGAGATTGCGCACAACAACAACTAGGTCAGCCATGACGAGGTCGCGACTAGACTGTCAACACATAAGGGGAAGAGGGGAGGAGAAGCAAACATAAAGAGAGATCGATGTGAGGAGATCACAAGAGTGAGGCGAGGAGATTGCAAGAGGAGCAAGGCGAGGAGATCAGCATGAGATCGCGAGAGGGCTACAGACGATTGGAAAGAAATTGGGAAAGTTTTTGGAAGGAATAAATTAACTAATTAATTTAACGATGGATTTAAAAATTCTATTGCTAAGTTAACGACGAAAAATAAATGATAATGAAAAAACTAAAATGCAAACAATAAGAAATGATAATAGTACAGACTCACATATTGATTACCAAACATTGAAACTTGACCTATATTAAGATAAATGAGTACTTAATTCCAACCATTTAAATTGAGTAAGCAATGTCAAGGAGATGTGCACTCGATTAATGTAAAACGTAAGTAGTTAGTAGTAGTAAACAAATTAGTGATCAAAAGAGGAAAAATATTGCCCTAAAAATTAATATAAATTCATCAACTTCAATCAAAGTGCAAGGAATGCCTTGAGTTCTGGATAAATGAGGCATTGAACTTTTACTTTACACCAATTTATCTACAAAGCACGACCCGACGCTACATCCACCAAAATGAACTATGTACCGAACAGAGAGCTTCGGAAGCTTTGACTCAGTTATGAATAAGGAAACAAAATACCTGACCAAAAGTTTTCATTTCTCAGAAGGCATTTCTCTGAACACCTCTTTTATGACATTGAAGGAGGATAAAAAGCCATCTGTCTTTGTTCCACAGCCATAACTCATATCCCAAGTGTCAAGGTCACAGTGGCCACCTGAAAACTCATCGTAAGTTAATCCAAACGGACCATCTTTCAGGTCATCCTTGTGCAGCAAGAATAAATGGTTGTCGAATGACCCATGTGGCAATGCAAAATTATCAGTAGGATCACAGGAATTAGTCGCGTTGTGTTGGCTTTCAAAGGATGTGCATGAATCATCTTGAATATTGTGGTCTGCAGCACTGGAAACAAGATTCGACTTTGTATGAATAAATTCTTTCATGTCACCTTTATAGCCAGTCAGCTTGTCATAATGGTGATCCTCTGCATCATCAGTCTCCTCGGTCATTTCCATTTCATTAAGTTCATCTTGACCAGAACCGTCATCTACACCTTCAACAGGAGAGTCCACTGCAGAATCAACGTCATCATCATCTGTTGCATATTCGCCACTCTCACTTTCTTGCAATTCGTCGTCATCACTGTCTATGTGCAGCGGGTCCAACCTATTCTGGACAGCTCGTTTTCTGAGCATAAATACGTTGAAGTAGTAGCTTACAAGGTCTTTGCTACTTTTACTAGGAAAATACTGAGGCAGCTTATTCCAGAAATTCTGGCCTAGTGAGACAGGATATGAAGACACAATTTCATGGAACAGTTGTTCCTCCTCTTCAGTCCATTTTTGAGCCACAACCTCACCCATATTGTTGAAACCCAACTCTGAGAATCTTTCCTGCCCCAAATCTTGCTTGACCATTTCTCTTGCTCTTGTGACATGCTGTCTCACGCATCTGATGGAACCATCATCAGAACAACTACAATCCAACACGTGAGGTAAGGCTACAACCTCTGAAGCCAGTAAAGCAGAATCAGGCATAGGCATCAAATGTGTCCCAAGCCATTTGTGGCAATCAGTTCCACGATAATTGCATGAAGTTTCAGAATTCCTTAATTGATTATCGAATTCACGAGGTCTCCATTCTGGAATATCAGCGTGATGATTTGCTCCTACAGGAACACGTTTCCAATTGAATTCACAAAATGTAGGTGAGAAAATCTCGTTATCATGATTACACTCAGATGCTTGACATCTATTTCCAGAAAAATTAGAATGCAATGTTAGCCTGGTAGGTGAGTCCAAATCATTTTCATGACTAGTATTCTGTGCAAACAAATGACTGCTCTTAGCTTCACTAGCAAATTCATCAGCAATAGTGTCAACAGCACTATCCTCCAAGTCCTCAATAGAACCTAAAAATATATACTTATGATCAGACATTCCTGGTTCAACCATGTGTTAGTTAATTAGACCATGAAACAACCAAATACTTGTACTACCTGGAGATGGCGGCTTAGAGGCACCGGAGTGAATTTCTTCAGGAGAAATTGACTGCAAATGATGATCTATTTGTTTTAAGCGCTTGCCTACTTGCAGAGAAGACTCATAATCAGAAAGTGACCTTTTTCCATTATCCGACAAAATAACTTCACTGGTATTGCCTGTCATCCATGCCAAAGTAGGATTGTCACTGAGATCACTTTGAAGATTGTCATAAAGATCAGCAGTCACATTTATGAACTCTTTGTGATAGCTAGACGAATCATTCTCCACATCTTCGGAGCATAAGAAAAGTGTAAGGATATCTTGCCTAAGTCCCAGTAACTTGTAGGTAACTTATAAGTGTTAACTAAAGTTACCCGAAAGAAGTGCCTTAGCAGGGACAGATTCATAGAAATTTTCTCCAGCAAATGGTGCAAGTTGATCGCCGCAAGCAAGATGTCTTCCATTTACATGGAATTGGTAGGAAAAAGATGTATCATCATAGTTAAACACCATCTCTATCCTACAGAATTAGCAATTAGATGTCATAAGAATGAATAGATATACGAACAGAATTGTTCAATAGAGGTCCTTGTATGATAATATTGATAAGAGCAGCTGGTTGTATGAAATTTTTTTTTCTATAGTTATACGAGTACATCAAGAGTCAGCTTTAAGTCTTTATTTCTTAACAATAGTAGTAAAGGAACTCACTCCAGGTTCAAGATAAACACTCTAAAGGTATGTTATTTGCAGATGATGTTCTGCTATTTAATAAAAAAAATTTATTGGATAAAATTCAAAGATTGAATTAAGCAGAGAACATTTACAGATTAGAGAGTTTAAGATAAATGGAACAAAAACTAAATATATGAATTTTATTTTCAATGAACATATGAATAAAGAAGGGGTGGAAAAAAAAAGAGAGGACCTGCTAGAATCTTGTGCAATCACATGTGCCCTTTAGGCTAAGGAAATTTTACAAGATCCGACTATCATATTTATGGATTTGAATGTTGAGCTGCTAGCAAGCAAATGGCGAAAAAGATAATGTAGTAGTGGTGAAAATGTTAAAATGGTCATGTGGAGTTTCAAGAAAGGATAAAATAAAAGATACTAGGTAGCTGCAAAAATAATAAAATGAAAGGAAGTAGATTGAGACAGTGTGAATATGTATAAAGGCTACTAATAAATACTAGAATTAGATCAGTCAAATCAATTAGAGTAGGTGTGATGGAAAGAGAGACCAAAGAAAATCATTTGCCAATGCAATCAAAATTAATTAGATCATATATGAATACTAAAAGTAATACAACTTTGCATAAAGTTCAATGAAGGTATAAGATTTATGTAGTCAACTGCAAATAGTTCGGAGACTATTTGGGAGAAATATGGCTTGATGAATGATGACTCTTTCAAGCCGAATGATCATGAACACTATGATGTTTTTGTTGTGGAGTTTGCATATGATTCCCACAAAACCAAAGTCTAAGCATGACAAACAATAGTTCGTAAAAAGCAATGATAGACAAACATTTTCTTCTTAAACCAACACAATGGTAAAGCGTACAACTAAACAAAGAATAGTGAACATAGTTATAAATCATGATTCATCAATTCACTTAGCAAATAATTGAAAGCATAAACAAAGGAAGGATTTGTCACTGTATTTACCTTTAAGGAAAAGTCCACAAATAACACAGCGCACCTTGGGCCTGGCATGGTGGTTTACTAACGCAATTAGACCGACAGATGATAAACAATCAATCACAAATTATAAAAAAAAAAAAAAAAAAGATTTTTGATTGCACATCAGGAGAAAACGCGGAAAATGACTTAATAGCAAAAGAAAAGTTCATATAATCAAATTAAAAGCACTTTGTCAAAGCATTTCAAGTTAAATTCTTCACGTATAAAGTCAATTCGAGCAAGAGATAGTCCCTTGTGACAATTAACCCAATAACTAGGGCCAAATACGGAAGCTCAAAACCCGAAACGGTAGACCGGCCGAGATCTTGCAGCCGTGAGAATGACAATAAATCTCAAGAGGGTTAGCTTCGAAAAATCCAAAACAAGGCCGGAGATCCGAGGAAATAGTTTCGACAACGTCGCTAAACGATACCTGGAACAAACCCTAACCCTAGATTAGATCTCAACATCGAACCAACATATAGGGGAAATCAATCAACACATGATCCTGCCTGAATCGATACTTAAGCCTCTCCACAATTGCCTTCAAGCTCCGCCTCCGGTCGTGGCTGATCCTCGCCGATTGATTCGAGTCCGCCTTCGAAGACGAGAAAGAGGGCGTCGATCTACAGTAACCAGCCCCTTTCTTAAATAAACTCGATTCAAATAAACCCGGTTCATCCAACCTGACCGATTAAGCCCGGTTAGTGATTATAATGTCTAATTTGAGAGCTTCTGAAACTTTAGAACCAAACTGAAAATGTCCCAAAATCTCAGAGAGCTCTATTTTCTTTTCGCGCTGTTTTATTATTATTGTTTCGCCATTTTCGTCTCTCCGTTCCATCGCCTCTACCTCTCGATCCGAATTCCTACGCTGAAGATCGATCTCTGTCGTTGTTGTCGTGTATATTCCTCGTTTCGTCTTCTCGACTGACGTCTTCTCGAACTGCTTCTAGGGCGATTTAGGCTTTGGTCGAGGGCTAGGAGGGTGACGCAGAGCGGGAAGTTGATGCCAAATCTCGACCAGAACAGCAGCAAGCTCCACAATCTTACCGTACTCCAGCGGGTCGATTCCTTCGTGGAGGAGATCCTCATGACCGCTGCCCATGTCACCGTCTACGAGTTCAACATCGAGCTCAACCAGTGGGTACATCTCGACTGGAAAATTTCGTTCTTTTTTGTTCGGATATTTTGGATGGCCTTCGGTTGGTTTGTCTTATTTGATCTAGGTTTCTTTTTGTTTGTTTCCCTCAGAGCCGTAAAGACGTGGAAGGATCCTTATTCGTTGTCAAGAGGTAGCTCGGAATCTTGCTTCTCGGGCATTCCAGGATGTTTAAAAAAAAAAATCGCTTTTATGTCCAAATTGGAAGTGTCCGTGAATCGCTTTTGCCTTTTTCTTATTCTTTACATTCTGACACTTCGGCTGATAATAACTGATACATAGGATTTAGTGATATCTAGATTTCCCTTGTTCGCGTTCCTGTCTCTGGAGAATTTGCACGGACCTGTAGGTTGTGATTTGTGCCTTTCAACTGATGACTTTTGAGTGCGATCGCTTTCATTTGTTGATTATTATTATTATTTTCTTAACAGCTGCTGTAGCTAGTATTTCGTTGGATTATGAATTTTCTTGATTCTCTTATTGCCAATTATTAAGCACAAAACAAATGATTTTATATGTGCAGGAATGCACAGCCCAGATTTCAGTTCATCGTGATGAACAGACGTAATACGGGTGAGAAATCAGTCCATGTTAAAGTTGAGAAGTTATAGCATTTTCTGACATTTCTTATTACCGATTATTTAGTTTTCTACACTGCTGTAGTCGCATAAACTAAAAGTAGTGAAAAATTATTTCTCTAGACCTATAATTGGAAACTTTAGTTGGAGGATTTCATGGGTATTTTACCTGCCTTGATATTTCTCTAGGTTTAGTAGACCAGTGATCCTATTGTAGTTGTTTCTTAGGCGGAGCGAACAAGGTTTTTAAGGTCTTATGCTAGAGTGGGAATACTACGGAATCATGCATATAAATTATAGCTTGTTGTAGTTTAGGGAAGGAGGAATTCGCCCACTTGTTTCTTCATATCTCTGAAGACCTATTCTTGAAAGAGGCTAAGGAAAGGAGATGGATACAATAACATAGAGACAAGAAGATTGGGTTTTCCTACTATTGAAATGGGTATAATGTCTTAAACAGGATCATAGTGATAAAAAATTAAGTTGAGAAATCTCAACACAAAATATATGCATTCTATTCAAATTCTTAAGAAAGTATAAACTGGATAAACAAAAATTACGGAAACGTACCAGAATCTATAGTATGCAGTTGATTTTGGACAAGATCTTCAATTTGCAGATCTTCCTTAGTATCCAGAGAGTTTTGTCGATGAGGAAACAAAACAAAAGCATCATCTGCAAACTGGGACCATAACCCTTATCTATAGAAGCCTAAGTTGCTTATTTCTAATTTGGCCCCTCAACAAATTAGAAATTGCACATGGTATCCACATTAATTTATTCATAACAATTAAACCCTTAAGTCATATTCCTTAATCATAAATTAGATCACATTAAACTATGACTTCTTTAATTGATGACATTAAACATTTATAATTACAATTATGGTCCCAAAATTCTAACAATCTCCCACTGGACCATATGTGTAAACTTATAAATGTTAACCTGAATGAGCTCATAACTTTTGTCATCATAGCTGTAGGGTTTCCTTAACAATCTCGTCCATTAATTATATAGACATAGGATCAATGTAGTCTTCGTTGTATCTTTCACAACTAAACCAACAATGGTCACGTACATCAATATAATCAAATGACATAGATCAATTATGAATATGTGGCATGAAAATTACATGCAAGGTGATCTATTCATGTCAATTTTCAACTGGTCCTCCTTATAACCAAAGTGAGATCAAAACTTTAACTTAAGTTATACAAAGTGTAATGAAGTAAACATTAAACTTTATATCTGATCAGATAATCTCCAAATACATATGTTTCATTAACAAAACCAAACATATATAGAAAACACATATAGTACAAACTCTCACTAGATCTAGATTTCACACTAGATCTAGATTTCACCAAACTAAATAACACCCATATGAGTGGTATGCTCATAGAAGACATTGGGTGGTAAACCCTTTGTAAAAGGATCTGCTATCATGGAGTTTGTGCCTATGTGTTCTATCGAAATCTGTCCACTTTGTACTCTTTCTTTCACAACAAGGAACTTGATATCGATGTGCTTCTATTTTGTCGAGCTCCTATTGTTGTTAGAATACAATACAGCTGATCGATTGTCACAAAATAACTTCAATGATCTTTCAACCTTTCCCAAAATACGCAGCCCAGTGACAAAATTTTTCAACCATATTCCATGATTAGATGCCTCATAACATGCTATAAACTCTGCTGCCATGGTGGAAGAAGCTGTCAATGCCTGTTTGGCACTTCTCCAAGAGATAGCTCCGCCAGCCAACAGAAAAACATAACCTGAAATGGATCTCATGCTATCTTGGCATCTCGCAAAATCAGAGTCAGAATATCCCATGATCTCAAGAGTATCTGACCTCTTATATGTGAGCATGTAATCACTAGTTCTCTTTAAATATCTCATTACCCTCTTTGCTGCTTTCCAATGATCCATTCCTGGGTTGCTTAAATATCTGCCCAACACTCCAACAATGTACGCAATATCTGGACGCGTACAAACTTGAGCATACATAAGACTTCCTACAGCTGAAGCATAGGGAATCTTTTGCATTTCTTGAGTCTCGAGGCTTCCTTTAGGGCATTGTTTAAGACTAAACTTGTCTCCTTTAGCGACTGGGGTATTACCTGGTTTGCAATCTTGCATGCCAAATCTTTTAAGCACCTTATCGATATAGTTTTTTTGCGATAATCCAAGAATACCTCGAGAACGATCTCAGTGTATTTGGATTCCTAATACAAAAGATGTGTTGCCAAGATCTTTCATTTCAAAATATCTAGATAGAAATCTCTTGGTATTGTTCAACATACCTATATCGTTTGTGGCAAGCAAAATGTCATCAACATATAGAACCAGGAAGATATGCTTACTCCCACTGAACTTATGATACACACAATCATCTACCACATTTACCTCAAAACCAAATGAGATGATTATTTGATGAAATTTGTGGTATCATTGACGAGATGCTTGTTTTAACCCATAGATGGACTTCTTAAGTTTGCAAACCATACTCTTTGGATCTCCTAATACAAAGTATTCTGGTTGCACCATATAGATTGTTTCCTCAATGTCTCCATTGGGAAAGGCTGTCTTGACATCCATCTGATGGAGTTCCATATCGAAGTGTGCAACAAGTGCCATGATTGTCCTTAAAGAGTCCTTCGTTGAAACTGGAGAAAATGTCTCTTTAAAGTCAATCCCATATTTCTGAGTATAGCCTTTAGCTACAAGACGTGCCTTATACCTTTCCACATTACCATTTGAATCCCGTTTGGTTTTAAAAATCCACTTACAACCAATGGGTTTTACACCTTCTGGTAATAGGACAAGTTCCCAAACATTATTGTCTTGCATTGACTTATACTCCTCATTCATTGCCTCAATCCACTTTTGAGAATTTGAATCTTGCATGGCTTGACGAAAGTTGATTGGATCATCCTCCGCCGTACCATCATTTTCCTCATGTTCTTGAAGTAGTACTATGTAATCATACGAAATAGCACTCCTCCTTTCTCTAGTGGACCTTCGTAAAGGCACTTGTTCTACATGCACTGGTTCTTGAGGTTGTTGAGTTTGTTCTTCTGGGAGTTGATTAACAATGTCTTGTTGTTCTAGTATTGCATTCTAATCACTGAAAGGAATAAAATCCTGATCATTATTAGAAGCAATCATAGGAATATAAACCATTTCCTCTTGAAGAGTAGTGGGAATACATTCCTCCTCAAAGACAAGGTCAGTTACTTTATTCTTTCCCCCAAACTCAATATCCTTAAAGAACGTTGCAGTTCCCGTCTCAAAGATGGTCTTTACTTTGGGATCATAAAACTTATAGCCCCGTGATCGCTCAGAATATCCAATAAAATAGCTACTTACGGTTCTGGAGTCCAATTTCTTTTCATGTGGCCTATATGGTCTAGCCTCAGCTGGACATCCCCAAATATGAAAATGTTTGAGACTTGGCTTTCGCCTTGTCCAAAGCTCAAAAGGTGTTTTAGTAGCTGCTTTAGTGGGTACTCGATTTAGAATGTAAGCTGATGTCTTTAATGCTTCTCCCCAGAGTGACATTGGTAAGGTTGAATGACTAATCATACTCCTTACCATATCCTTAAGAGTTCGATTACGTCGTTCAACTACACCATTCATGCTTGGTGAGCCTGGCATGGTGTACTGTGGGACTATTCCACACTCCTCTAGGTATTGAGCAAAAGGTCCTGGACGTTGCCCACCTGAACCGTCATATCTACCGTAGTATTCACCACCACGATCAGATATGACTTTCTTAATTCTTTTGTTTAGTTGGTTCTCAACTTCAACCTTAAATGATTTGAAAACATCCAATGTTTGAGCCTTCTCATAAATAAGAAATAGGTATGCATATCAAGAATAATCATCAATGAATGATACAAAATATTGTTGACCATTCCAAGAAGGTGTTGGAAATGGTCCACAAACATCTGTATGTATCAATTCCAATACTTCTGTAGCTCTATATGCACCCTCTTTCTTTCTTTTGGTCTGTTTGCCCTTAATGCATTCAATACAAACATTTAGGTCTGAAATCAATGGAATGTAAAATTCCATCTGATACAAGTCGTTCAACTCTATTTCTAGAGATGTGTCCTAAACGTTTGTGCCATAAGGCACCTGAATTTTCATTATTAAATTTACGCTTAGTACCACGTGATTCCACATTCAGGGTTTCAATATAAGAAGCATTTATATCAAGCATATAAAGATTGTCATAAATTATAAGTGAACCAGTTCCAACAATAATAGAGTTAATAGATAAACTGAATTGACCATTTCCAAACGAACAACAGTAACCTAATTTGTCCAAATTAGAACAAAAACCAAATTCCGTCTAAATGACGGTACAACAAAAGTATCTATTAAGTCTAAATAAAATGCCCTATTGCTTCCACCTCAACCGACTTGCCATCACTCACATAAATGCATCTTTCAGCATCAGTTGGCTTTCGGTAGCTCAGGCAACCCTGCATTGAAACACTGATGTTAGTAGTAGCACCAGAGTCTAACCACCAAGTGTTTCTAGGTACTGAAGCTAAATTTACTTCAGAAAAGACCAAAGTGAAAAATGTACCCTTTTTCGCATGCCATGCATGGTACTTAGGACATTCTTTCTTGATATGGTTAGGCTTGTTACAGAAAAAACAACCTTTCTTGTCAATATCTTGCTTTTGTTTCTTCACATAAGGACCTTTAGTAGCCTCATTCTTTCTTTTGTTGCCCTTATCTTTAGGGGTGCTTGTCAAATAGGCACTTTCAGGCTTGATTTGCTTCAACCTCTCTTCCTCTTGAACACAGTATGAAATGAACTCATTAAGAGTCCATTTCTCCCTTTGACAGTTATAATTGATTTGGAACTGACTGAACTGGTTCGGGAGAGATATAAGCACTAAATGCATAAGCATGTCATCTGACAATTCAAGATTAAGTGCCTTCAACTTTGATGCAAGGTGGGACATTTCCATGATATATTCCCGAATATTTCCCTTGCCTTTATACTTCATGGAAATCAAGTTCTTCAGAATTGTGCTTGTTTCCGCCTTATCGCTTTTGGCAAAGCGTTTTTCAATCTCATCGAGATATTCCGTAGCTTTGGTGACACTATTAGACACCGCGCCCCTGAAAGCCTCAGGTATGCCGCGCTTGATGATCATAAGACTCATGCGGTTAGAGCGATCTCACTTCTCATATTTAGCTCTCTGTTCAGAGGAACTAGTATCTGTAGGAGCAGTGAGTTGCTCTGTCCGAAGTGCAAGGTCTAGATCCATGCAGCCAAGAACAATTAAAATGTTCTCCTTCCAATCCTTAAAATTTGTACCATTAAGGATCGACACTGAACTTAAGTTAACAGAAATAGTAGCAACATTTGCTGAAAAGAGAACACAAGAATTTAACATAAATAACATGCTCATATTGAATTAATTAAAAAACAAATGGCAAATCTCATCTAAAGATACCTAGTGCAACAACAATATCAAGTCTTTGGACAGTAATATTATTTGCAAGTGGTACTCTTTTCTGTAATAATCAAACACTAACAATAATGCATGACAAATAATAAACCTATCTTTGGATCGATTTATTATATGCATGAACTAAAGAAATCCTTATAATTGTTACGTGTTTATTATCACAAGTAAATGTATAATTTGTTAAGTATAAATCTTCCTTTGGGCCGATTAATACTCACAGAAATATACACATTTACACTTTATTTAATATCTCAATATTTCAAATAGAATTAAATTCAAATAATAGAGGTCACTTTGGCAACATATAATTCGAATTTAATTTAATTAAAATAATAGATATTAATAGAATCCATACAATCCAATTAAAATTTAATTTTATAAAATAATTTAGTTAAATTATTTTATCCAAATAATTAAATTTAATGAAGTATCATTAAAGGGAATAAAATAAAGACAATTTAATAAAATATCCCCTAACTGTTACTTTTATTTAATTAAGTAAATAAATTATTTATTTACTCAATTAAATGCTTGTATAGTATTGATTTAAAAATTAATGATCGTGGCCATGCACGACAAACCACCATCAAAACATGGCATTCACAACAGAACGTGAAAATTGGACGTGGCCACGCACGAAACCACCCACGTTATTTTCTGAAGTGGTGCAAAAACCACCCACTGTTCATCGTTGTCAAAACTGATGCATGATTTCTGAAATTTCGATTCGCCGCCGCCGCCATCTGTTCCGCCGAACCACCATTAAACGACAGCAGCCCATAAGGGAGCGAAAACGACGGCATACCGTAGCAGTCAGTCGCCGATTTTCCAATATTGGAACGCCGGTCACCCTTGTCGCTGGTGTCTGCTTGTGCAGAAACAACGAGAGGCAGCCAACTCGCTGTAGGAATTTTTATTTATTTTTCTCAGCCAGTTGCGACACTGTTCATAGTGTTCGGCTTGGGAGCTAGCAACGAAAATTGCGATGATAAAATAAAATCGCAATCGAACCAAAATCGAAATTATACAAAGATAAAACTTTGTACCCAGAATAAAAAAGTTTTCCTAAGAAATTGGAATAGAGGGCTCTGATACCAATTGATAAAAAATTAAGTTGAGAAATCTCAACACAAAATATATGCATTCTATTCAAATTCTTAAGAAAGTATAAACTGGATAAACAAAAATTACGGAAACGTACCAGAATCCATAGTATGCAGTTGATTTTGGACAAAATCTTCAATTTGCAGATCTTCCTTAGTATCCAGAGAGTTTTGTCGATGAGGAAATAAAACAAAAGCACCATCTGCAAACTGGGACCATAACCCTTATTTATAGAAGCCTAAGTTGCTTATTTCTAATTTGGCTCCTCAACAAATTAGAAATTGCACATGGTATCCACATTAATTTATTCATAACAATTAAACCCTTAAGTCATATTCCTTAATCATAAATTAGATCACATTAAACTATGACTTCTTTAATTGATGACATTAGACATTTATAATTACAATTATGGTCCCAAAATTCTAACACATAGTAGGTTTCCTTTTATTCTGCTAAGTTCATTTTTACTTCCTCCCTAACCCAAACACTTTAATTATGCCAATAGAAAACTTTTTTTTAGTTCCTTCCTTACCCAAACACTTCTAACCCTAATTTATTTAACTTGCAAAATTATAGGAGCTGGTTATCTTTTATGCGTATGTATATATATTACCTAAAATGTTGTCAATTTATCCTTTTATGATAATGCCAGTATATATCATATTATATATGAACGCCAGTCGGAAGGTTCATCATTCTTATATTGCTTGTTTGATTAGCAGATAATCTAGTTGAGAATCTTTTGGGAGATTTTGAGTATGAAGTTCAGGTTCCATATCTTTTTTACCGAAATGCTGCTCAAGAAGTCAATGGCATTTGGTTATATAATTCACCTGATTGTGAAGCAGTGACAAATCTTTTTCTCAGGTACTAATTTGTTATTTTTTCAAGGTGCTGCTAAAGTGATTTCTGATACGACATTTTGCTATGCATCATTTCTGTAAGAATATTCTTGTTTATTCCATTATATCTAAATGCTTAAAGGACTTATAGCTGGTTATTGCCAAAGGGCAACCCGGTGCACGAAACTCCCACTATGCGGGGTCCCGAGGAAGAATCTATTGTGCGCGGTCTTACCCTGCTTTTTACCAAAACAAAGAAAAAAAATTCTAATTCATAACTAGCCATTGTGATTCATACGACAAGATTCAGGACAAATCTTGGAGGAATCTAGAATCTTATAATTTCTCTTCTTTATGATTGCATCCCTATCTTTTTAAAAGAATAAAGATTCAGGACCTCCCTGCATTTACTTTTTGCGCTTTTTGGCTTGTTGTGCATTTGATGGTGAATGTTTACGCAATGTTGTTGGAGTATCATTGTTTTCTTAATTGGTTGGCAAATTCAGCCATACACATATGTGCGCATATGATTATACAGCAGAGGTCCATCTGGAATATAGCATATACAATTAGTTTCAGTATATGGGATCAAATGATATATGCATCCGCATATGTAGGCTATGCAGGCATATATGCAGCCAATGTGGCCATATTCATGTTTGAACCAGCTCGGTCTGAAGCAAATCAAATAAACAACCCTAGTTATCACTTTTTTATTCTCTTCTCCAATTAATTTTGAAATTGTGAAATACATTTATAAACTAAATGACGCTTTACGATAATAATATTTGGTATCATTTGTAAGAATAGGTTATTAGCTAGGAATCAAGTCAGCAAAGACATCATTAAAAGGCATCAAGTTTATTATATGACACTTAATGATAGTACGTCAAATGTTTTGCTGATGGTATTTGTAACAAGTACCTTTAGGAAGCATCTAACTTGTTTTGGGGTGGGGAGGGGGGAAGGGGGAGGGGGAGGATTGAATGTCTTGCGAAAGGAAGATGCGAAGGATCATTTGTTAAGATGTATAAGCATATGTCATTCCTATTTCATTAGCTATGAATGGGGAAGATGTGAATGATCATTTCTTATGATATACAAGCTTAGGTCTTTCCTCTGCATTGGCTATGCAGGCCTTTCTCTATTAGCTATAAGTTTTTCTTTTGTACATGATTAATTATTACTGGATATGCTATTCAGTGTTACTCTTTCTTGATGTCCTTTTATGTGTTGTACTTCTAATTTCATTAATTATGATACATTAAGCTGATACATTTTTTATCCAGGATACTAAATGCTTATTCTAAAGTGCCTCCAAAGCCTAAGGTAACTTCTAAAAGGTATTTCTCATATCATTCTGATCCTGGTATACAAATTTTTAGTTGTCTTATCAGAGTGATACTAGTATTCTTTTGCAATGCATTCATCCCTTGTTTAACATGCAGTTTCTTGTTTTATTTGGCTTCCCTTGAATTCCTAGGAGATGATGAATTATGGTCTTTTGTTTAGGCTCTTTTGAATAATGGACACTACCATGATTAGTATGGTTCTGAATTAGTTAATTACTTATGTTCATTTGAATGAGAATATTCACAGTGGATTTTAGGCCTGGTTCTACTTGGTCCAGTGCTAGAAAAAATTCTCTGTGGCTGACCATGGGCCAATTTGTTCCTTTCTCCTGTTGCTTGCTTAGATTGTCATCACTTACGATGCTCAGTTTTAGTGATCCACTGGTGTCTAAATCAACAAATTGAGTCTAAATCAACAAAATTTTTGTGCTTGCAAGTGTGGATTTCGTTTTAAATGAATTATGGGTGTGATTGCTGGTGAATTTATTTCATTAGCACTTTTGGTTAAATTTATGTCTTCTCTCCTTCTCACATGTTTGCTCCAATCATGGTAGATGATGATAGCCTCCTCCCCTTTTCCATTTGCTTTCATATATGATATACAGTAGACGGTGAGAGTATTTCTCTTGGCTGTTTCCATGAGCTTTTTCTTATTGCAACAGTGAATTTGAAGAGCTTGAAGCTGTGCCTACTTCATCAATCATTGAAGGCCCTCTTGAGCCGACATCAGCTGCTACGCCAACTCCCGATGTTGCTGATGAGACATTTGTGAAGTTCTTCAGTGTATGTTTTCTGCTGAATAATTTCTTTCATCATATTTCCTATCAATTGCGACATTTTTTTAAAAAAATTCTCACTTGGTGTCTTCTGTTAACGTTTTAACCGCTTTTCTGGATTTAAAATTTTATTGAATAACTGTTTCTGACATTTTATTTCTTCAGAATGCTGTAAATATCGATAACGCATCAATTGCAGCAATTAGCGACCAGTCACCTCTTGCTTCTGTACCTGTTCCTGTAGCTGCGCAAGCATCAAGCCTCAATCCTCAATCCTCAATCCACCTGTTTTACCAACTGTTCAGTCAGTATCCGTTCCGTCAGTTCCATCCACTCCCCAATTGCTGACTTTGGATAATCTTGAATCTAGCAATGGAATCAGCAGGCGCCCTACAAATCTGGTGAAACCTTCATTTTTCTTGCCTGCATTTGCACTGTTAATGCCTGCAGTACCCTCCTCTGTTCCAGCAGCTCCTCCCCTCCATCCTCCGGCTACAATGCAGCTGCCTTTTGGAACTCCACTACTACAACCCTTTCCCCCGCCCACTCCATCTGCATTTCTTGCTCCTACTCAAAGCTTTGGACCAGTTATCACAAGAGACAAAGTCCGTGATACTGAGGATTTTTCAGGTAAATTTCTTCCCATTACATTTCTCATCACTTATTTTCATTTCATTGTTTGATCACTTTTGGCTTAAAAAAGTGTTTTTCCCTTTAATTTTGTCCTATTTAAGCTGTATCTTTTATTGATGAGGCACCTAAAATCATTTATCCATAACTCAAAATCTTAATCACCTAAAAGTCACGAGACAAAAACTTTTTAAATATTTAATTTTAGTTCATGGTGGCAAAAGGTGAGTACGTTCGTTTTCAACGCTTTCAGCACCTTTGTTAATTCGTCTCAGGGTCAATACGAAGGAGGTTAATCTTTGGAATAATGACTGACTCATAAAAAAGATATTTACTTTGGCTATATCGAAATTCGAATCCTAGACCTTATGATGATAATATTTTATGTGCTAGTCACTAGACCGTCTTGAGAAGATACTAATCTTTAGTTCACGACACACGAAATGGACTGCTTTCCAAAAAATGTCTATGGAGCCTTGTTCTTATGTCATCTATTCATGGATTAGAAAGTATGAACTAAAATCTTACCTCCAGGATTATATAAAAATAAGTACGAACTAATATCTTTTTAATTATTATTTTTTTACAGAATAATGATTCCATTGACATTGTATATCGGGAGCTCCTAAATGCACATTATTCGTTACAAACAAGACAGTAGCAGACGGTCTTAGGGTTGGTCGATATAGTTGCTAATTGTGCAGCTTTTCCTGTCGAGTTATTGCAGCAAAAAAATAATAATAATAAGTGCCAGCCGACCCGGCATCTCCGTCAGCCCGTTCTTGCCAACACGGGACATGGAGCTTTTGTTTATATTGTCAGTTGGGTTGTATATGAATGGGATTTATTTCCGCTTTTACTTTTGGTCTGCCATTGATATTTAGCAGGAATCAATATAGAGATCGTGCTCTCATTTCTGCTCCCTGATCTTTCAGCAGCGGCCACTGTAAAATTGATGTAACAGATTCGCTGTTTGGATGGTGATTCGTTCGGAACAATGACCTGGTTCGGCGGGTCACTGAGAGTACGGCGGCTGTCTGAATCTGAGTAAAAGCAAGGCCTAGGGGCGACAGAGTGTCAGGATCGTGTTATCTTGGGTTGGAGATTTACGTGGCATTTTATAGGCTTTGTGATGGTACGAGAACGATGATCCTTGTCAAAGAGTACGAATATTTAATAAGTTTTAAAATTAATTTTATTTTGATTCCATTGTATTCGTTCATGCCTAAATCAACGACAATTTACCAAAAGACGTACTAAGATTAATGTATTTATCAAAAAGTGTATCACGATTTTGTATTTACCAAAAGACAGAGTTTACCAAAGTCAAGTCTCAGATTATCCCTCTGGCTAACCTGGCAATCGTCTTTTTCAAACACATTTTTCTAAGCATCCAAGCCGAAAGTAGAATAGAAAAATAATTTGTGGTTCGGATACATGTCTTCTCACCGTCTCTCTCCCTTCATCCCTCTGTGTGGTGTTATAAACTTGAAAGAAAAAAAAAATATATGAACCCTGCGCTTGCCATTACTGCTCGTGGTGGTTGGCGATTACAATAGACCAGTTAGAGGACAAATTAAGTTAAGAAGGTCAGCCGAGAAGGACAAACTTCTTGCAAGAGGGAAATTAGTAGAAGCACACATTTAAAGATTTAGACATGTATGTATTGATTTTTTTACTGTAAAATAGGGTAGTGAAGATAAATAAAAAGTACATCATTTGTGTGTGAAGGGTGGCAGCAAAAAGTGGTTTTATGGTTAATTTTGGTTGTGTGGGGAATAATATTCAATAACACCTGAATTATGATGTAATAGAAGACTTAATCAATTTAATTCATGTTAGTTTTTGACGTAGATAGTTAAGTTTGGCTAAAAATTGTTTATTTATGGTTTAAGGTTTAGTCAGTGGTGGGCCTAGTTTACAAGAAGTATCTGCTTCAAAAGTTGTCTGATATCATAGATATCATGCCCAACGTGGGCCTGATATGTATGATATCAGGCCCACCTTGGGTCTGATATCGATAATGTGTTATGTGGTTAAAACTTTGCTTTTACATCAGACCCTTCCTAGTTTGAGCAAAATTATAATTTAACTACGGAAAAAGATTATGGAGTTGCAAATTTACTAAAATAGTTTGTAATTTATTTATCAGGGATGATCATATAACTGACGAAATTCTATCTGAGATATGGAATACTCTTAATGCAACTTCTAGCATTGGACATGCAGATAATGTAGGAGAAGTATCCAGAACAAATATTCCATCATCTTCACAATATAGTTGTGTGCATAACACAAATAGAAATACAAGCAGTAATTTCACATTTGATCTAAATGAAGAAGCTAGTATTCAAGAAGATGAGGTTCTGAACCCGTGTGCAACACTTGTTGATTACTATGAGCCTAGTTGGAGTGAGGAGGAAGGGTATTATAACCGAAATGGAGAGGAAATGCAATGCAATACAGATGTACAAGAATTCTTTGCTGATGATATGCAGATTGAACAATATGAAATATCTCAAGAGCAGTATAGTGACTTAGAGGAGGAGTTCCCAATAGCTGATGATCCATATATTCTAAATTCTCGATTGCTCCAAAGGCCAATTGAAGAGGCAACAGATCAGCATGAATTTTTTGTAGGACAGATATTTCAGTCTCGACAAGAGTTCAAGAATCAACTTGTGAAGCATGCCATGGTTAAACATATGAGATATAACCCAGTTGACACTAGGAAAAATAAAGTAAAAGCTGTCTGCTTCAATCAACCGTGTAAGTGGAGAGTAGTTGCCAGGGGGGATGTCGAGTTCATTGTTACGAAATATATAAAGGAACACCAATGTGGCACCATTAGGGAAAGTGCTGATCATCAAGCATGCTCTTCATCCTTTGTAGCTTCTTTTGTTGAAGAGCAATTTCTTGCTAATGAACAATACAAGTCAAGTATGATTATAGCAGATATAAAAGCCAGGTTCGGAGTGACCATATCCTACAGAAAAGCTTACATAGCTCGAGAGAAAGCAATGAAGAAAGTTGTTGGAGATTATGATCAAGCATATAGAGATCTTCCACTATATCTGCGTGAGTTAAGAGTAAGGGATCCTGAAACCTATGTTGCACTACACAGGAATGGGGATAATCAGTTCCAACGATATTTTTGGGGTTTTGGAGCTTGTAGGAGAGTATTCAGATCTTATCTGCGTAAATTAATTGGAATTGATGTCACACACCTAAGAGGCAAATATCCGGGTGTGTTGTTGATGGCTACATCAATAGATGCTAATGACAATGTACTCCCAGTAGCCTTTGGTATCGCTGAAGTTGAATGTGGGTCTGCATGGGAGTGATTTCTGGATCATACGAAGAGATTCTTTAATGTTGATCCAGAGTCAATGAGTATAGTATCAGATAGACATCGTGGCATTATAGCAGCAGTTAGGAAAGTCTACCCTACTGCCCATCATGCTTTTTGTTGCCACCACATGTCTTGCAATATGGTAACAGATACTGGCAGTAGGTCAGGTTTAGGGTTGTTTTGGGCAACTGCTCGAGCAAACACAACACTACAATATGATCTCATAATGCAGTCCATGCTTGAAAAACATCCAGATGCTCATAAGTGGCTTCAGAACATTGACCCTAAAAGATGGGCTAATGCACACTTTAGTGGGAGAAGATACACAATGCTAACCACCAATTGTGTAGAGAGTTTAAATGCTTTGTTCAAGAAGATGCGTGAACTTCCGATAAACAGGTTAATTGATAATACCAGAAGAAAGGTAGCTCAATGGTTCTGTAACCGTAAGGAGGAAGCGTCGAAATGGTATGTACCGTTAACACCTCATGCTACCAAAGAAATGCAATCAAGGAGGGAGAAAGCTAGACGATATAAAGTTCACCCCTACTCTCAATCCGAAATGGAAGTAGAGACATGGGGTGCTTCATACATTGTTGATTTGGAGAGGAAATATTGTAACTGTGGGGAGTTTCAAATTTCAGGATTGCCTTGCTCACATGCAAATGCCGTCATAATTCACCGGAACATGGATACACTCCCATATTGTGAGCATTACTTTCATTCACATAATTGGAAAACGACATACATGGATCGTATTTACCCCTGTCGAAGCAAAGAATTTTGGCCTAAGGGTGTCAACAACATTATAGTGCTATGTCCCCGTAGCCTTGTGCAGCCTGGTAGGCGAAAGAAGGCAAAGATCGAGTCAAAACATAATGGTAAGGTAAAAATCAAATGCAGCAGGTGCAAATAACTGGGCCATAATCGGAGGACCTGTAGAATGCCGCTAGCCCCTGGATCTTGACTGAATTGTAAATTGGAGGAGTTGAGGCATATGTTTTGTATGAAGTACATAAATAGGTTTGTAAGACAAACAGTTGTTAAAAGTGATGTTTGTGTTATATACGTTTATGGAGTATTTAGTTTGTGTTACAGTTTTATGGTAGGTATGAGAAGTGTAAACCATCACCTGCAAGGCAGAAATAATACTTCACACCTGATCCGGCGGTAAGAATGGGGGACCCACAGATGGGGTCCCGTCCGAGCGGAACCAGAGATTACCCAGCCAAAGGTTTGGGTTTCCGACGCCAAAGCAGAAGAACCGGAGCCGAATGGCCGAGCGGAGGTGTCCGCTCGGCCGGAATCATGGCGAGGGAACAGTGGTTAACCGAGCGGCCTATTCAATCGGCTCGGGATATGATATGTCAGCAAAGGCATGATGATTAGACTGTATGCAAGATGGCATTATTAAAGGCCCCACCATCACGTCACGGACAGGTTGATACAGTAGCAGTATGGTCTTATGGATGCCCTTTTGACAGGCCCACACCTAGGCATGGTCGAAAGCAGGTGATCGCTTCGATTGGTGTGCCCAGGCGCCTTCGAGAGGTCTATATAAGGCCTCCATTTCTTCAACCGGAGGTACACAAGTCTACATTTTCTAAGCCACTTTCTTATTCCTTCGCCTAACTTGAGCGTCGGAGGGTCGTCGCCGGGACACCCCCCCCCCCGGCTCGATTTTGTTGCAGGTTCACCGGAGCACTCGAGGATACAGCAGGGAGCGCCACATCTCCAGCGTCCATTGATCCTAGTTCGGACAGGATCAATTTGGCGCCGTCTGTGGGAACGCACCTGCATCCGAGCAGAGGCAATGGACGAGACTGGAAGACTACATACCGTGGCACTCTCACAAGAAGAGTTTGATGCTATAGTCGAGGCGAGGGCAGCCAAGACAGTGACGCAGCAAAAGGAGAAAGCACAGGCTGAGCGAGCGCAACAGCAAACAACCTCGGCTTCAGCAGGCCGGGCGGAATATGTTTCAACAGGAGGGTTCCCTCAGGCACTCTTCCGTACTCCCCCAGAAATCGCGCCCGCTCACGAGGAGCAAGGATCTTCATCCGATGAGCCTCCCGTTCGGGATCATAGGAAGGGCAAAGCTCCCCGAGCGAACGCACCACCCGAGCAGGTTCACCGACAGTTCTCTGAAGCCATACATCGGGATCCGTTACCAAAAAACTATACACCACCGTCGATCGGAGCTTACAATGGGACGACCGACCCCGACGACCATTTGGGGAAGTTCGACAGCATCGCCACCTTGCATCAGTACTCCGATGGCGTAAAGTGCCGGGTATTTCTCACCACTCTATCGGAATCTACACATAGGTGGTTTCGGAGGCTGCCGGACGGCTCTATCACTAGTTTCCAGGAGTTCAGAAAGGCATTTCTTCATCACTTTGCGAGCAGCCGACGTTATCAAAGGACAAGCGTCAGCCTGTTCACCATCAAACAAGAACCAAGAGAATCTCTCCGGGCGTATATACAGCGATTTAATCAGGTAGCGATGGACATCCCCACAGCCACCTCGGAGACAATGGTAAACGCCTTCACGCAAGGTCTCGCGGAAGGGGACTTCTTCCGTGCGCTCATTCGCAAACCGCCAAGAGACTACGACCACATGCTACACCGGGCGAATGAGTATATAAATGTGGAAGAGGCGGAGGCTGCCCGGCGGAAGGGAACTCATGCCGAACGTCCGGCCCATGCCGAACGTCCGGCCCATGCCGAACGGAAGCAGCCCGCTGCCCATCAGCCACCAAGAGGACCAAGAGTTGAGGCATCCTGGGCACATCATGCGAAGTCCCCGGTGGTTTAAGAGGTAGCGGCCGAGCGGTCAAAGATGAAGAAAAAGAGGGTATGGACCCCAATGTTTTGCTCTTTCCATAATAATGACTCCCACAACACCCGCGACTGTCGGGGCCTGCCTTCAATCACCCATCCCGTACGACGGAGTGGCCCTCGTCGATCGCCTTCACCCGGCCGCCGACAGCGGCATCAAGAGCGTTTCCCTCCAAGGCATGAAGATCGCTCTCGAAGGTCCAATGAGCGACCTAGGCAGTCCGCTCGGGAAGAGGAGAACAGAAACAACACCTCCCGGGGAGAAATCAATATTATTGCGGGTGGGCCGACCGGAGGAGATTCACACAGGGCGAGAAAGGCAAGCGCCCGACAGCTCAGAATCCATGAGGTGGGTTGCAGCCAAGAAAAGGCGAGCGGACCCGAGATCAGTTTCGGGCCCAAGGATCTTGAGGGAGTTGAAGTGCCGCATGAGGATGCCCTTATCATCAAAGCGGTGATAGCCAACTACACCATCCACCGTATCTTCATTGACACTGGCAGCTCGGTCAACATCATCTTCAGAAAGGCTTTTGATCAACTACAAATCGATCAAGCCGAGCTGCTGCCCATGACAACCCCCCTCTACGGGTTTACGGGCAATGAGGTTCTTCCGGTCGGACAGGTAAGACTGGCTATCTCCTTAGGGGAAGAACCGCTCCGGAGAACGAGGACAACAAACTTTGTGGTGGTCGACTCCCCTTCATCCTACAACGTGATACTGGGGCGACCGGCGTTAAGCGAATTCCGAGCTGCTGTGTCAGAAGATCAAATTCCCGGTCGAGGACAAAATCGGTGAAGTATGAGGAGATCGGTTAGCCGCTCGGAAATGCTATGTGGAAATGGTCCCAGCCGAATCCAGCGCAGCGTGAAAGGCTCCACGGATCGAGGTACACTCCATAACCGAGAAACCTCCTGCTTTAATTTATGATGAAAAGGAGGAGGTTCAGATCCATCCGAGCCGATCGGAGGCTACAACCTTTATTGCCGCCGACCTGGAGGACGAACAGAAAGAAGAAGTGGTCAAATGCCTCCAGATGAATCATGACGTCTTCGCTTGGTCGACGCATGAGCTGCCCGGTGTCTCCCCTAGCATAGCCCAACATAAGCTTCACGTCCGGCCGGACGCTCGGCCAGTAAAACAAAGGAGAAGAGATTTCAGCGCCGAGCAGAATATTATCATTCGAGCGGAGGTAGAAAGACTCTTAGAGGCCGGCCACATACGGGAGGTTCAATTCCCAAGCTGGTTAGCAAATGTGGTGCTCGTCTCCAAGCCGGGCAACAAATGGAGGGTGTGCATCGACTTCAGAGATCTGAACAAAGCTTGCCCGAAGGATTTCTACCCTCTGCCCCGAATCGACCAGCTCGTAGATTCTACAGTCGGATGCGAGCTTATATGTATGCTGGACGCCTACCAAGGCTATCATCAAGTGCCGCTCGCCCCGGAGGATCAGGAAAAAGTTAGCTTCGTTACACCGGACGGGACGTATTGCTATACGGTGATGCCGTTCGGACTGAAGAATGCTGGAGCAACATATCAAAGATTGATGAATAGGGTCTTCCGCGAGCAAATCGGACACAACCTGGAGGTCTATGTAGATGACATCCTCATCAAATCCTTCCGAGCGGCCACTTTATGCAAAGATATGGAAGAAACCTTCCGTACACTCAGAAAATATGGGGTCAAGCTAAATCCTCATAAGTGTTTGTTCGGCGCCAAAGGAGGACGTTTCTTGGGCTATATTGTGACCGAACGGGGTATTGAAGCTAATCCTAGCAAGGTGAAGGCTCTTCAGGACATGCCACCGCCCAGAAACATGAGGGAAGTACAGAGGCTGACCGGTCGGATTACAGCGCTATCACGCTTCATCTCCAAGACTGCCGACTGGAGCCTTCCGTTCTTCAAAGTCTTCCGCAAAGCTACAAAGTTCCAATGGAATGAAGACTGCGATCGGGCCTTTGAAGAACTGAAGACGTACTTAAACTCCCTACCTGTGCTGGCCAAGCCAGCTGTCGGCGAATCGTTGCACATTTATTTATCCTCAACCGAGCAGGCAGTGGGATCAGCGTTAGTCCGGTCGGGAGGTGAGGAGCAACCTGTATATTTCCTTAGTCATATCTTGAAAGATGTTGAAACCCGCTACACCGGACTCGAGAAGTTGGCCTTTGCTCTGATCCTGGCCGCTCGGAGACTTCGTCCTTATTTCCTGGCGCACACGATTATCGTCCAGACCAATAGCCCGTTGGGACGAGTGCTTTTTCCAGACGGCTCATCAAATGGACAACCGAGCTAAGCGAATTTGATATCCAATATCAACCTCGCTCGGCTATCAAGGCATAAGCCTTAGCCGATTTTGTGACGGAGGTGCAGGACCCGGAACCCGAAGCTGTGTGGAAAGTGTTCGTGGATGGATCGTCCACTAGACACGGGAGCGGAATTGGCATAGTTTTGCTGTCCCCACAAGGAGAGCGGATGCAGCTCTCCGTCCGGCTAGATTACCGAGCGACCAACAACGAAGCAGAATATTATTGCTGGATTGCAGGCCGCTCGGCACGTTGGAGCCGTCCGGGTCATCCTCTATTCAGATTCCCAGTTGGCTGCTCAGCAAATCTCGGGGATTTTCGAGATAAATAGTACAAGGCTCAAGCTCTACGTGGAGGCTATTGAAAAACTTAAGCTCAACTTTAGGGAGGTGATTATTCAAAAGATCCCCCGGGCGGAGAATCAAGTGGCGGATGAATTGGCCAAGCTGGCAAGCGCGTTATCCCCGGTCGGCTCTCAGAAGCCGATCGAGCAAGTATCTTTAGTAGCACATGTCGATCGGATGGAGGGCATCACATACCCGAGCGACTGGAGGACAACTATTGTGGAGTTTTTGCGCTCGGGAGCTACCCCCTCCGACCGGGAAGGAGCTCATTTACTGAAGAGAAGGGCTAGTCGGTTCACCCTCGTAGGAGATCAACTCTACAAGAAGGCCTTCTCCTGTCCGCTCCTAAAATGCGTCAGCTGGGAAGATGCCGAGTACATCCTTCGAGAAGTGCACCAAGGTTCGTGCGGTGGACATCCAGGCGGACGGTCGTTAACCAGGAAGATTTTGCTAGCCGGGTATTTTTGGCCAACACTTCAAAAGGATGCTGCCCGGACCGTTGCAAATTGTCTATCCTGTCAGAAGTATCACAGCATGTCCCACCGACCGGCAGATGAGATGAAAGCATCAACTGTGGCCTGCCCGTTCGACCAATGGGGGATGGACATCGTGGGACCCTTTCGGGCAGCGGAAGTTCTTATTGGTGGCGGTCGACTACTTCTCAAAATGGGTAGAAGCTGAGCCACTTGCAAAAATATCCGAGCAGATGGTTAAAAAGTTCATATGGCAAAATATCATCTGCCGCTTTGGCATCCCAAGACGACTCGTGTCCGACAACGGACGTCAATTCACTCGGAAGCTGCTCGGGAAGTGGTGCGAAAGTTATGGCATCGAGCAGCACTTCACATCGGTGGCATACCCCCAGAATAACGGTCAAGCCGAGGTAACCAACCGAGAGATTCTCAGAATTTTACGGGCTCGGCTCGACCATGAAGGAGGCAGCTGGGTAGACGAGCTGCCGGGCATCCTATGGGCTCTCCGCACGACACCAAAGGAGGGAACGAGCGTCACTCCATTTCACTTGGTATATGGAGGCGAAGCAGTCATCCCGATTGAAGTTAGGGTGGAGTCCGTTCGGGTACAAAATTATGATGAAGATAACGCCGAACGGAGGAGCATGGAGCTAGACTTGGTCGAAGAGGAAAGAGCTAAAGCGTCCGTCCGGCTGATGACGTACCGGCAACGTATGAAACAGAACTACAACCGGCGCGTGATCCCCAGAGCCTTTCAAGTAGGCCACCTAGTTTGGAAGAAAGTCAAGCCGGTCGGAGATGTCGGCAAGTTGGAAGCTCCCTAGGCAGGACCCTTTGAAGTGGTCGAGAAGCTCCGTTCGGGCGCTTATTACCTCAAGGATGCGGAAGGTCGGATGCTGGATCGGCCATGGAGTGCAAATCACCTTCAGCCATATAGAGCTGGGTGAGAGGTGCGCTTTTGCTCTATTTTGTGTAAATTCAAAATAGCTGTACTCCTTTTATCGCAGGAGACAAATTATTCCCAAGGCATTCTGTGTTCATAGCCGAACGGTTGGTTATCCGAAGGCCCCATGCCGTTCGGCCGGAGGTAAATTATCGGAGCCAAGCGCTCGACGACGAAGGCCCCGAGCTGCTCAGCCGGAGGTATATTGTACGAGCCAAAGGCTCAATTCCGAAGACCCTGTGCCGTTTGGCCAGGTAAACGTTGTCCAAATTAGGCTTAAAAGCCCGACGAGCTCCGTCGTTAAAGATCGAGAGCCGCGCCGACCGGCTATAAATATCCGCGCCGACAAGCTCCGTCGTTAAAGATCGAGAGTCGCGCCGACCGGCTATAAATATCCGCGCCGACGAGCTCGTCGTTAAAGATCGAGAGCCGCGCCGACCGGCTATAAATATCCGCGCCAACGAGCTCCGTCGTTAAAGATCGAGAGCCGCGCCGACCGGCTATAAATATCCGCGCCGACAAGATCCGTCGTTAAAAATCGAGAGACGAGCCGGCGTCTATAAAAACCGAGCGGAAAACCGACGAGCACCATCGTTAAAAATCGAGAGTCGGTCTGGCGACTATAAATACCCCGGGCGGACGAACGAATATCAAAGAATAAGAAACCGCAGAAACCACAAGTATTAAAACATTTAGGCCCGCTCGGGCGTTGGTCCTTCGATACTTGGCGTTTGTTGACTTCACACAGGCTAGATACGTGCAGAGCGAGTAGGTCCTCCCGCTCGGACTTTGTTTAATGGGTTAAGCTGATCGGCCGTGTGACGGAGAACACTTAGAGCATGACTGACTCTAAGCATAAGCGTTAAGCAAACAGAAGAATATTATGGATAATGATCAGGAAGACGCAAGTAAAGACATAATTGCATTAAAGGGAAAGCATGCCGGACGACAAGTACAAAAAGTTGCGCTGGGCGTAAGAAACGCAAAAACAAGATAGAGACGAGGAACACTCTTCACTCGGGGTCTTCGAAGTTGAAGAAACCGTCCGGAATGTCGTCTGTCATGGCCGCCAGATCGGAGGCGGGAATGTGCATTCCTGTAGGAAGGTGGCCACCCTTCTTCAAGTAGGCCATAGTGACCTTAACGGCCTTGGCAAAGGTTGAAGAGACGCTGTCGCCAAATTTCGTGCCGAACCTCTCCGAGCGGAGGTAATCTTGACGTGCAGCAGCCAGACGACTCGGCTCCCCTTCCTTGTACTTTCTGAGCGCCGCCCGGGAGGCAATTAGTGAATCTTGAAGAACTTTCTAGTCCACCTCCGCTTTAGTGCGTTCAGCTGAGCGCCCATCCCGTTCGGTAGTTAGTTGGGCTTCCAGCTCCTTAGATCGCTGATCTAGGGCTCGGACTTCAACTTTCATCTTGTCCAGATTAGCGATCGCCCGCTTCTTCCGGCTACTGGCGCGCTTCACGTCTTCGTCACGTTTCTTCACCAAGCTTTCAAGTCGAGCCACCTCTGTAGGCCTCGCGGGCTTGTTTCTCCCGCTCGGCCGATGGACCCCCCGAGACTTGGAGCTTTTCCATAAGATCCTCCAGCTCGGCCAGCCGATGGCTAGTGGCGATTTGCTCAGCCCAATGCTGTAAGGGAAATAATAAAATCAGGAACCGAACAGTAGCATGACACAGGAAGAAAAATGAACCTACCTGAGTGGCCTGCTGCATGTGGTTATCCGAGTTGCTTGGCGTCATGAGGGCCACCCGAATCTGGGCGTCCTCGAAAGTTTGGCGAGCGCACCCGTCAAGGTTATTCATGAACGGGGCTTGATGGCCGATCGGCAGACAATAAATATTCCTCCGACGGAATCGAAGGGTAGTCTTGATGGTCGGGTGGTCGGCCGGCACTGCGTCACCTGCCCGAGGACTCCCTATGGTTGAAGTTTCGCCCAACCGTCATAGCGACGAGTCCGTGGAGGAGAGCCGAGGGTTGTGCGGTGGGCGAGGCCACGGGGTCCTCTGCGAGGCGTGCGATCCGGTGAAGCGATCTCGATCGGCGCTGCGGTTCGCCCTCAGGGGTCGGCTGGACTCTCTTGACGTTTCGGGAACTTCCGTGGTGAATCCGGCACTGGGGACTCCAGCTCGGTGGAGCGGAGGAAGCAGGATCCGCCTCAACCTCCGTTGAGGCGGGTTGGGTAACTTCTGTTTCGGGGCAGACCTGCATCTGCCGGGCGGTAGGGATAAGACCCCGCTCGGCGAGTTCTTTTTGGTAGCCGCCTCAATTTCCACGGCCTTCAATCTCGGATGCTCTGTTGCCCTAAACAAGTCTAGAAGAAATTAAAATTTAGACAAAAAGGAAGGCTTACATACAAGATTAGGGTGCAATTTCAAGTCGTAAAAGAAGATAAGAACACAAAGTTGATAATCGATTTTTGTATTTTTCTTTGGAGACGGAAGCAAGCAATTGAACTTATTAACATATTACTTTTTGATCTTCACCCACAAGGTGTATGCCATTTGGTTCGGAATCTGGCCGCTCGGAAGTCGTATATAGAAGAAGAACTCCCTCCAGTGCTTGTTGGAGGTCGGCATGTTCTCAAAAAATTTGAAGCCTATTCTACTTTGGAAAATAAAAGTACCCAACTCGGATTGTTTGGGGTAGAAGAAGTAGTGGAATATTTTGGGGTCAAGTGGGATACTGTGCAGCTTAAAGAGGACGACAACCCCGCTCAGTAGCCTAAAGGAATTCGGCACAAGTTGGCCGAGCGGGATGCGGAAATAATTACAAACTTCCAAAATAAATGGATGAGTAGGAAATCTAAGGCCGTCCTGGAATTGGTCCAGAAAAAAACAAATAGTACCGATCGGCGGGTTATGGGGCCGGTCGATCGGGCCGGCTACAACTATTTCATGGTCGTGCGGGATCCCGTAGGTCCTAACAACGCGTCGGGCGCGCTCCTCATCTAACCTACTCTCCATACTCATATACCACGGACCGTGAACCTCGGTAGCGGGGGCAGAAGTGCTCGCCATGACTAAAGAAGGGAAGGAAGCCTAGCAATACTCGGAAACAAGGGGACGAGAGAAGAGAAGAAGCTTACTGAGGGAAGATCAAAGGAAAGAAGCCCAGGAACTCGAAAACCACCAGAAAGCAAGCACGGGGAATCGCCGGAGTAAGCTAGCAGCAGGCAGCTTCGACAGAGGACGCGCGATGAAACAGAGAGTGCGGCGTGAAGGCCAGAACGAGGGCTTTATACAAACGAGACCGCTCAGCCTCGTCCGTCGGATGAAGGGCACAAGAGACGAGGTCATCATCTAGCCGTTCATTTCAAAACAAAGGGCGTCCCATCGTACGGAGCGTCACCGCCACTAGAGACAAGCCACGTGGCGCTCTGTCACCAAGCGTAATTAATGCGCCCATACCGCGCATGCTTCGGCTTAATGAAAAAGACTTGCGTGATTTTCAAGAGGATTTAGACAAGCAAACATCCACGTTGGGCGCCAAGGCATACAAAGCGAAGAGCCGAGTGGATAAATTTGGCATGAGGGCCGAACGGCTCAAGGGATATCAGCAGCAGCGATAAGGCGACGACCGCCCGCTCGGACACACAGTCCAGTCAGTCGAACTCACTGCCTCCTTCGACTAGACTTGAAGAGGAGGCAAGTGATCCGGCGGTAAGAATGGGGGACCCACAGATGGGGTTCCGTCTGAGCGGAACCAGAGATTACCCAGCCAAAGGTTTGGGTTTCCGACGCCAAAGCAGAAGAACCGGAGCCGAATGGCCGAGCGGAGGTGTCCGCTCGGCCGGAATCGTGGCGAGGGAACAGTGGTTAGCCGAGCGGCCTATTCGATCGGCTCGGGATATGATATGTCAGCAAAGGCATGATGATTAGACTGTACGCAAGATGACATTATTAAAGGCCCCACCATCACGTCACGGACAGGTTGATACAGTAGCAGTATGGTCTTATGGATGCCCTTCTGACAGGCCCACACCTAGGCATGGTCGAAAGCAGGTGATCGCTTCGATTGGTGTGCCCAGGCTCCTTCGAGAGGTCTATATAAGACCTCCATTTCTTCAACCGGAGGTACACAAGTCTACATTTTCTAAGCCACTTTCTTATTCCTTCGCCTAACTTGAGCGTCGGAGGGCCGTCGCCGGGACACCCCCCCCGGCTCGGTTTTGTTGCAGGTTCGTCGGAGCACTCGAGGATACAGCAGGGAGCGCCACATCCCTAGCGTCCATTGATCCTGGTTCGGACAGGATCAACACCATATCTCCATTGTGTCAAATAAAAATGCGATACATTTCAATTCAACAAGAAGTGGTTCGTAATTTCAAAGTCACATTAATATGTAGTGAAATATAGATGTGTTAAAACATGCACAAAGGGAGTGTAGTAATCCTTGCAAAATAAGATACAGCAGTTCTAGGTCATTGAAATGGGGTATAAATATGTTTTGACACCAGATATACCATCTTCCCAGGTAGACCTTTACAGGGGACTTGATTTCATGTAGATCCAAATAGGGGAAGGCCATCAATGAGTTTAGATCAAAACCCACTGATGGACCTTGACACCTCTGATTGGACCCATTTCAGCTATAGTGGTATTCTGGAGCTGCAAGGACTCCAAATATGCTGGCAAATCATTATTTATATATCTATAGGTGCTGGGAAAAAATAATATAAAATCAGGCTTCGTTAGGCTTGATATGCTTGAATATCAGGCCCAACGTGGGCCTGATATGACTATCATTTAATAAAGCATTATTCTATCTCCCCCTAATATAAACTCCAAGCATTCTTACAGGGGCATGATCAAAATAATAAAATAACATCAATTTTAATAGTCACATTCTATAGGGTAGAAAAGAAAAGTTGTGCACTGTTCCGTGCCTACTGGCACGGAGTCATACTTCCTAATCCATAGTGTATAAATTATGTTTGACACCATTAATACCATCTCCCCACCAAGACCTTCACAAGGGACTTGATTTCATGAAAATCCAAGTAAGGGAGGGCCATCAGTGGGTTTTGGTCAAAACCCACTGATGGACCTAGACACCTCTGATTGGACCCATTTCAGATCTAGTGGTATTCTGGAGTTGCAAGGACTCAGAATCTGGTGGCAAATAATTATTTAAATATTTATAGGTGCTGGAAAAATTTAAAATACAATCAGCCTCCGTTGGGCCTGATATGCTTAGATATCAGGCCCAACGTGGGCCTGATATGAGTGCATATCAAGCCCAACGTGGGCCTGATATCCAAGCATATCAGGCCCAAAGTGGCCTTGGTATGGTATCCTTTCTTATAAATTTATACTATCTCCCCTTTTCTATAAACTCAAAATGTGCTACCATGATCCTTATGAAAAAATAAATGGCAACTGGCACGGAGCCATACTTCCTAATCCATGATGTATAAATTATGTTTGACACCATAAATACCATCTCCCCACCAAGACCTTCACAGGGGACTTGATTTCATGAAAATCCAAGTAGGGGAGGGTCACACACTGATGGACCTAGACACCTCTGATTGGACCCATTTCAGCTCTAGTGGTATTCTGGAGTTGCAAGGACTCAGAATCTGGTGGCAAATAATTATTTAAATATTTATAGGTGCTGGGAAATATTTAAAATACAATCAGCCTCCGTTGGGCCTGATATGAGTGCATATCAGGCCCAACGTGGGCCTGATATGAGTGCATATCAGGCCCAACGTGGGCCTGATATCCAAGCATATCAGGCCCAAAGTGGCCTTGGTATGGTATCCTTTCTTATAAATTTATACTATCTCGCCTTTCTATAAACTCAAAATGTGCTACCATGCTTCTTATGAAAAAATAAATGGCAACTGGCACGGAGTCATACTTCCTAATCCATGGTGTATAAATTATGTTTGACACCATAAATACCATCTCCCCACCAAGACCTTCACAGGGGACTTGATTTCATGAAAATCCAAGTTGGGGAGGGCCATCAGTGGGTTTTGGTTAAAACCCACTGATGGACCTAGACACCTCTAATCATACCCATTTCAGCTCTAGTGGTATTCTAGAGTTGCAAGGACTCAGAATCTGGTGGCAAATAATTATTTAAATATTTATAGGTGCTGGGAAAAATTTAAAATACAATCAGCCTCCGTTGGGCCTGATATGAGTGCATATCAGGCCCAACGTGGGCCTGATATCCAAGTATATCAGGCCCAAAGTGGCCTTGGTATGGTATCCTTTCTTATAAATTTATACTATCTCGCCTCTCTTTAAACTCAAAATGTGCTACCATGCTCCTTATGAAAAAATAAATGGCAACTGGCACGGAGTCATACTTCCTAATCCATGGTGTATAAATTATGTTTGACACCATAAATACCATCTCCCCAGCAAGACCTTCACTGGGGACTTGATTTCATGAAAATCCAAGTAGGGGAGGGTCATCAGTGGGTTTTGGTCCTAGACACCTCTGATCGGACCCATTTCAGCTCTAGTGGTATTCTGGAGTTGCAAGGACTCAGAATCTAGTGGCAAATAATTATTTAAATATTTATAGGTGCTGGGAAAAATTTAAAATATAATCAGCCTCCGTTGGCCTGATATGCTTGGATATCAGACCCAACGTGGGTCTGATATGAATATCATTTAATAAAGTAGTATTCTATCTCCCCCTAATATAAACTCCAAGCATTCTTACAGGGGCCTGATCAAAATAATAAAATAACATCAATTTTAATAGTCACCTTCCATTTGGTAGAAAAGAAAAGCTATGCACTGTTCCATGCCAACTGGCACGGAGCCATACTTCCTAATACATGGTGTATAAATTATGTTTGACACCATAAATACCATCTCCCCACCAAGACCTTCACAGGGGACTTGATTTCATGAAAATCCAAGTAGGGGAGGGCCATCAGTGGGTTTTGGTCAAAACCCACTGATGGACCTAGACACCTCTGATTGGACTCATTTCAGCTCTAGTGGTATTCTGGAGTTGCAAGGACTCAGAATCTGGTGGCAAATAATTATTTAAATATCTATAGTTGCTGGGAGAAATTTAAAATACAATCAGCCTCCGTTGGGCCTGATATGCTTGGATATCAGGCCCAACGTGGGCCTGATATGAGTGCATATTAGGCCCAACGTGGGGGCTGATAATATAAAAAGTATTAATTCAAAATAATAATAAATAATCTTACACATAAATCGAGGCAATTAAATAAAATAAAATAATGAGATATCAGACCCAAGTTTCAATCTGCAAAAGCGCACACTCTCCTGCTTCGGTCTTCATCTTCTTCTCGAAGCCATTCTACGCAGCTCCGGTCCAGGCGTCACTCTTCCTTCACCGGCATTCAATAATCATTTCCGTACGTAGGTCGGTTGCTCATTTAGTTAAGTTTTCTATAACCGGTTAACCTAGGGTTTGTGTGGGTGTGTTAGAATAAGAGCGTAGTCGTTATTACAGGAACTAAGAGTTGTTTTTCTGTGTGTGGTTATACAGTACGTAGGTTCGCAATGGCAACAAAAGAAGTCTCGACAAGTGTGTGTGCTGATCGACCAAATTATCAAAGTTACGTCAACAGAGGAAGAACTAAAAGAATGAACTGGAAAAATACCATTTGCCACTTCAGAAAGTTTATCTCTTATGTTAACCCGACTGAAGAACAAGAATAGATGATTCGAGGCACACCTTTTTCCTGGATCCTCGACCTCCCTGATAGTTTCTTTTGTAAGAGCTCAAGTATAAAATATGTTTGATAACTGGGATCATGAGGAAAAAAACTTTATCTTCCATGGGAAGAAGCTCAATTTTACAAAGGTAGATATGGGACTGATTCTTGGCCTACCCGACAATGGAGATATAGTTCGTCTCGATTTAAATGAGGCTTCAAGCGCACTGTACATGGAGTTTTTCCGAGAATCGGATTGTTCTGCCAAACATTTAGAGAAACTGATTAGGAAGTCTAGATCAAACGACAAGCTGTACTGTCAGCTTTTTATCCTGTATTTTTTTACAACTGTTCTATTTTGTGGGAGTAGCAGTGTTCTCAGAATACCTGTGCTCTCCCTAATTGACTATGTAGATGATTTTGACAACTTAGCTAGGTTTAACTGGTGCAATGCAGTATACAGTTTCATGGCTCAACAATTAGACTCCATTGGATTGGAGCTTACATTAAGACCAAAACCACAGGTTGCTGATGCAACGCCCAAGGCCCCCTTGCTAAAGGGATTTCCAAATATTTTAGCTGTAAGTCCGATTACATATATAGCAAGATATGTGTAAAGATTATGAATTATTTTTATAATCATATTGTAGGTATGGGTGTGTGAGCACATCAGCATTATTGATCCAGACCATTCAGAAAAATTGCCAAGAATACTACGATGGAGGTGGCCTAACTATCATGTTGACACAGTAAAAAAAATGATAGACCGTGTAACTGCAGATAAAATTTTAGTAGATTTAATTCCGACAGAATCAGAGTTGAATTTACTACCAAACCAGCCTCAGCCATCTGAGTATCTTGAGTTGGTTGGGCAAGGATCTTTACATCAAGCCGAAGAAGGCCAACTCCAATGTGACGATACCGTAGATTGTAGTTTGTGCAAGGAAAATGATAACAAAATTGAGAGTTTAAAGCAAGAATTACATAAAGCTTCTCAAAATTTGGAGGAAGCTAATAAAAACCTGGCAACGATGATAGAAGAAAAGGATAGTCTAGTAGCAGCAAAGGATATTGTGATTGCTGATATGGAAGCTATGCTTAAAGAAAAGGATCAACAAATAAGTGAACTGCGTAAAGAACGGGATACGAGTGACAACAAGGCTGACACTATAAATTCTGACGTGGATAACAGAATTTTAACTGTAAAAGACAAAATCATAGCCGATGCCGAAAATAAGATTAAAGATCTCCAACAAGTCATACAAAGCATATCAGGGGAGCCAAGAGCATCAGAAGGCATAGACCCAGCATCAGAAGGCATAGCCCCTAATCTGCCTATAATTCCAACTAATTTTCGGGTAGGCCCCAAAAGAAAGAGAACTCAGAGAAGGTTGATATCCCAATGCACCAAAAAAAAAAGGCAAACAGTTTGTTCTTAGTGTCGAACCAGATGCTCCTGCACCATCAAAGACAGAAAATACAAGTTCATCACAGATAGAAACACAATGTCATGAAATTAACAAGGTCAAAACCAAAATATTGAAGGTACGGTCGAGAGTAGGTAAGTTGTTATTTTATAATCCTTAATGACATAGTATTATTTTAATTATCTCAGCAAGCGAAAACATTTTTTAAAAAGAGCAAAGATGATGTGATAGCCGATGCATTGTTGAAGCTCAGTCAGTTAAGGTAACGTAGTTGTCAACCTAAATTCTTAACCCACATGTCAACAAAGGATTATTATTGGAGTTTAATGATATTTTTTTATTTTTAATTTATTAAATACCATTGACTGTATACTTGTGTGTAGGGTGACGGTGCAACCAATATGGGCAAATGATAATTTCTCCTTAGATATGCAATATTTTATGACAATATTTGATTGGACACAATATACCAATGGGGATTGCATAAATGTTTATTGGAATATTCTTGCTAATGAAGCCAAACACTCTAACTCACCATACCACCCATCCATATTTTGTGGGGTTGGATTCCCAGTATGTCCCTTATCTCATTGTAAATTGTTTACATTATATATTGGATGCAGTCACCATAATAGCTCTATTATTTGCATAGGACTTGTTCGGAATGATGCACGTGGATGCATTGAAACAAACTGCAAAAACTGATGACGACAAGGACATTAGATATATTTTTTGTCATCTACATAACCAAGATGATCATTGGCATCTAATAGTCATGGACCTGGAGGAACGTCAAATAATTCATTATAACTCTCTTGGCACCACAGAAAATTACACTTCTGTTTTTAATCAAACTGTAAGTAACAAATTTCTTATATCCAATAATCATTGTTTATGACTTAATTACTATGGTTTGGTATTTGTAGCTGTTGTTTTTTAAGGAGCTGAACTGGTCATACTATCACATATGACATAAAGGTTTAGAACCATTCTCCGGGAGAGAGTATAAAACGATGCAAGTTATTGGCCCCACACAAAGCAAATCGTAAGTATTAGTGTATGTTCCATAATAATTCTATTTGCCTTTTTTATGATGGATTGTGCATTTGTTTTGTAGGTTGAATTGTGCTTTTTTTATAATGCGCTATGCAGAGAGTTTGATGTTCCGGAGATCTACAGACTTTGTACAAGCTGATATGAGAGCTTATAGATTTAGACTTGGACACAAAATCATGTCTGACAAAAACTTTAAACTATAGAAATAGTGAACAATTGTAATAATTTATTCTAGTAATGATTTACTGTTTGTGTAACTAAAATTTATGGTGAATAAAATTATTGTAAATTAAATTTATGGTTACTTAATACCTTCTTTAAATCCCTTTTCTAATAAGGTATTGCTCCATGGCAGTTGGCACGGAACAGTGCACCGATTTTCTTTTCCACCCTATGGGAAGTGAATTTAAAAAATGATCTTATTTTAATTTTTTTTTTCATAAGGAGCATGGTAGCACATTTGGAGTTTATAGAAAGGGGGAGATAGTAATTATTTGCCACGAGATTTGGAGTCCTTGCAACTCCAGATTACGACTAGAACTGAAATGGGTCCAATCGGAGGTGTCTATGTCCATCAGTGGGTTTTGACCAAAATCCACTGATGCCCCACCCCTACTTGGATATACATGAAATCAAGTCCCCAGTGAAGTTCTTGGTGGAGAGATGGTATATATGGTGTCAAACATAATTTATACACTATGGCTTAGGAAGTATGGCTCCGTGCCAGTTGGCACGGAACAGTGCCAAGGCCACTTTGGGCCTGATATGCTTGGATATCAGGCCCACGTTGGGCCTGATATGCACTCATATCAGGCCCACGTTGGGCCTGATATCCAAGCATATCAGGCCCAACGGATGCTGATTGTATTTTAAATTTTTCCCAGCACCTATAAATATTTAAATAATTATTTGCCACCAGATTCTGAGTCCTTGCAACTCCAGAATACCACTAGAGCTGAAATGGGTCTGATCAGAGGTGTCTAGGTCCATCAGTGGGTTTTGACCAAAACTCACTGATGACCCTCCCCTACTTGGATTTTCATGAAATCAAGTCCCCTGTGAAGGTCTTGGTGGGGAGATGGTATTTATGGTGTCAAAAATAATTTATACACCATGGATTAGGAAGTATGTCTCCGTGCCAGTTGCCATTTATTTTTTCATAAGGAGCATGCTAGCACATTTTGAGTTTATAGAAAGGCGAGATAGTATACATTTATAAGAAAGGATACCATACCAAGGCCACTTTGGGCTTGATATGCTTGGATATCAGGCCCACGTTGGGCCTGATATGCACTCATATCAGACCCACGTTGGGCCTGATATCCAAGCATATCAGGCCCAACGGAGGCTGATTGTATTTTAAATATTTCCCAGCACCTATAAATATTTAAATAATTATTTGCCACCAGATTCTGAGTCCTTGCAACTCCAGAATACCACTAGAGCTGAAATGGGCCCAATCAGAGGTGTCTAGGTCCATCAGTGGGTGACCCTCCCCTACTTGGATTTTCATGAAATCAAATCCCCTGTGAAGGTCTTGGTGGGGAGATGGTATTTATGGTGTCAAACATAATTTATACACTATGGATTAGGAAGTATGGCTCCGTGCCAGTTGTCATTTATTTTTTCATAAGGAGCATGGTAGCACATTTTGAGTTTATAGAAAAAGGGAGATAGTATAAATTTATAAGAAAGGATACGATACCAAGGCCACTTTGGGCCTGATATGCTTGGATATCAGACCCACGTTGGGCCTGATATCCAAGCATATCAGGCCCAACGGAGGCTGATTGTATTTTAAATTTTTCCCAGCACCTATAAATATTTAAATAATTATTTGCCACCAGATTATGAGTTCTTGCAACTCCAGAATACCACTAGAGCTGAAATGAGTCCAATCAGAGGTGTCTAGATCCATCAGTGAGTTTTGACCAAAACCCACTGATGGCCCTCCCCTACTTGGATTTTCATGAAATCAAGTCCCCTGTGAAGGTCTTGGTGGGGAGATGGTATTTATGGTGTCAAACATAATTTATACACCATGGATTATGAAGTATGGCTCCGTGCTAGTAGGCACGGAACAATGCACAACTTTTCTTTTCTACCCTATGGAAGGTGACTATTAAAATTGATGTTATTTTATTATTTTGATCAGGCCCCTGTAAGAATGCTTGGAGTTTATATTAGGGGGAGATAGAATACTGCTTTATTAAATGATATTCATATCAGGCCCACGTTGGGCCTGATATGTACTCATATCAGGCCCACGTTGGGCCTGATATCCAAGCATATTAGGCCCAACGGAGGCTGATTGTATTTTAAATTTTTTCCAGCACCTATAAATATTTAAATAATTATTTGCCACCAGATTCTGAGTCCTTGCAACTTCAGAATACCACTAGAGCTGAAATGGGTCTGATCAGAGGTGTGTAGGTCCATCAGTGGGTTTTGACCAAAACCCACTGATGGGCCTCCCCTACTTGGATTTTCATGAAATCAAGTCCCTAGTGAAGGTCTTGCTGGGGAGATGGTATTTATGGTGTCAAACATAATTTATACACCATGGATTAAGAAGTATGACTCCGTGCCAGTTGGCAAGGAACAGTGCCAAGGCCACTTTGGGCCTGATATGCTTCGATATCAGGCCCACGTTGGGCCTGATATGCTTCGATATCAGGCCCACGTTGGGCCTGATATCCAAGCATATCAGGCCCAACGGAGGCTGATTGTATTTTAATTTTCTCCCAGCACCTTTAGAAATTTAAATAATGATTTGCCACCAGATATGGAGTCCTTGAAACTCCAGAATACCACTAGAACTAAAATCGGTCCAATCCGAGGTGTCTAGGTCCATTAGTGGGTTTTGACCAAAACTCACTGATGCCCCTCCCCTACTTGGATATAAATGAAATCAATTCCCCTGTGAAGGTCTTGGTGGGAATATGGTATATATGGTGTAAAACATAATTTATACACCATGGATTAGAAGGTATGGCTCCGTGCTAGTTGGCACGGAACACTGCACAGCTTTTCTTTTCTATCGTATGGAAAGTGACTTTTAAAATTGATGTTATTTTATTATTTTGATCAGGCCCCTGTTAGCATGCTTGGAGTTTATATTAGGGGGAGAAAGAATAATGCTTTATTAATTGATACTCATATCAGGCCCACGTTAGGCCTGATATGCCCTCATATCAGGCCCACGTTGGGCCTGATATCCAAGCATATCAGGCCCAACGAAGGCTGATTTTATATTATTTTTTCCCAGCACATATATATATATATATATAATGATTTGCCACCATCTTCTGAGTCCTTGCAACTCCAGAATACCACTAGAGCTGAAATGAGTCCAATCAGAGGTGTCAAGGTCCATCAGTGGGTTTTGACCAAAACCCACTAATGGCCCTCCCCCACTTTGTTCTACCTGAAATCATGTTCCTTGTGAAGTTCTAACTGGGAAGATGGTATATCTGGTGTCAAAACGTATTTATACCCCATTTCTAATAAGGTATTGCTCCGTGGCAGTTGGCACGGAACCTAGTGACGTGCTCTTGAAACCGACTGTTGGTCCGAGCCTATTTGATTTTTTAAACAATCCCAACCGTTACCATGTTTTCAGTTTTGAGAAGATAGAAATGGTGTGCATTACAACTTATATATATTGTCTCTTTCCACTGATAAGCACCAGCATTGCATTTTGTATATTGTGATTTATATTTGACTAATCACTATGCAATATTATTAATATTCCAGTGACAGTTTCTAATATTCTCATACACTACATACCACCGTATTATACAACAAAGACTACATACAAAGATATTAAAAGTCCTACACTACGTAATAAGTGCATTTACATACTATACAAGTTTTTGCCTTACAAGACTAGATATTTAATCCAATGTTTGAAAATACTTATCCCTCAAAATTGCTACCATTATATCAATTCTAATCTTTTTCATGTCTCCTTGTTTGAAGTCCATCTTCATATCATATAGGAGACATCGAATGTATTGCATCACAAAGAAGCCACAGTCAACGCTGTAAAGAACAACAACATTTTAATTGTCAATATTTTTTTATCAATTATTTATATTCATAGGTTGTGCTCGATTTACCTTACTTGTTGTTGTGGACATTCAATTGTGTGAGATACCAATCTATCAAACGGATAATGCCTTTCCAAGTTTGGATGAATAGCAGCAACGTCCTCACGACTATATAATTTAAAATCTGATACCTGAAGATTGAAGAGGAAATTTCCATTTTCCATCAAATAGCATTTATATTAAAATACAAACCTACACATTATTATTAGATGCTCACCGCTGCTTCAAATTCATATTTGTATTTACTTCCACTTGTAAGAGAATTGTACTGATTGAACGTCATTGATTTGATGTCCACCACCAGCAAGTGAAAGTGTGCATTATCACTGCACAAAGGTTTAAATATATACCTTACCTCTTCATCTCGTCTATCCGTCTTTATCATGTGTTGGAAGGCAAACTTACTTAACGATTTCATTAATGACTACAAATATGCAAAGTCATACATACATAACCAACTAATAAAAAGAATTCTATTTTTTATTATAATCAAATCAATTCCTTACTGTGAAGAATATTGAACAATATATTGACTTGTTGTATGTGCTTCCAGACGGGAATGCCCCCCTAAATAAAATTTTACAATACGTGTCGATTACATCCCCTCTTGTCAACATTTCTCCATTCACACCAGATAAAAGGAAATACAAATTTAAACAAAAGGGTGGTTCCTCCCAAACTATATCATTTGTAAACCTACAAAGTAAACAAATCACAGATTATTTTTACAAATTTCTTTTTGATAACCTTAGCTCAGATAAGCATATATTATACTATACTATTCAACTATTTAATTTACATACTTTATTTCCTCCAAGGCTTTTAACAAGTACGCCACCTCTTCGTCTTGTTTTTTTTTTCTTGGAAGACTTAAATTGCTTCTTCACATACTATGCATACAAACAAATAAGGCAATTAGATAATCCATTATATCTAACAAATTGCAAAGAAATTTGCATATATCGTCTTACAGCAATTGCTTGTTTCCTCATTTTGTCATATTTGGCAAACATTTCTACATCCTTGTCTGCCTTTTCATCAGATTTGTCTTCCATCAATTGTACAATATTAATTTCTTCTTCCATTTCATCCAAACCTATTTTTCCTTTCCCCTTGCCCACAACAACATATTCTTTGACAAATTTTTTTCCTTCTCCTATACTTGTAACTTTTTCCGCAGGCTCACTTATATGTATATTTCTACGCTACCTCTTAGGCAAAGTTTTGAGTCACAATGGACGACTATCAATTGGAGTATCCCTATAATCATAGCGACTTCTGTCACGTCCTCTCCTACTTCTTGTTGTAACACCTACAGGTTCAATTTGAGGATCGTCTACAGGCTCGCTATATTGAGATTCCATGCCTTTTTTTTCAACTATTTTAAGTAACTCTTTCACCCTCTCCTTCAATTGCATGTTCTCCATTGTTTGCTCTTTATTTATGTTTGCTTGAATAATGCAATTACAACAATCCTTATTAATCTGCTTTCCTCCTACACTCACTTCAATTTATGATGCCTCCATTGCATGTGGACTATCATCAACGCCAGCAAGGTTCTCAACCAATGATCTTTCATCTTGGTTAGGGATTAGGTCAATCACAACCTGTAAGAATATTAAACCACATGTTAAAACCATACTTTTTAACCAAACTATAGTCAAAGTATTCTAAATTTACCTCTTCAGATGAAACTTGGTTAATCATTTCTCTCACCTTACTAATATGTGAAGGAATATTCCTCCACTTATTTATTCTTGCTCCTTTTATTTTGTATGATTTTTGGATTGGAACATGCTCCAAAAACCATGCCTGATTCACCATGACAAGGGTTAACTATTTTATAATTGTTCGCAAAATATTAAAAATTTTCACACAAATTAAACACTTACTGCCAAAAGACCAGCAAATCCCTTTAGGTAAGGGAGGTTGGTGTTAGCATGTTTTGTCTCAGTTGATGAAAATATGTCCCCAATCTTAGGTAATTGTGGAGCCATAAATTCATGGATTGCTTCAACCCAGTTGAATCTATCAAGATTCTCAAAATCATCTACTATATCTATAAGACTTAATGAGACCTTATATGTACTAGAAGAAAATAAGACACAAACAAATATATACAAAATATAGAATTTGCAAAATAATAAAACATCATCTTCGCCTTCAACGTGATTGCCATAAAATTTAAGCAACTCTTCAATTCTTGATCTAGTAGCTTCTTTTTTATTTGAGAAGTAAGTTAGAAAAAGGTCACTGGATGCTTTAGCTGAATCAATCGGAATTGAAGCTCCTCGGTCTGCAATACCGAGCAGCAATGAAACGTCTCCTCTTGTGAAGCAAACTGGAACACCTGACCAAGTTAAATTATTATTAAACTTCTACCAACACATACAAAAGTATTAGAAACACCGTGGACATGATACAATGTCATATCAAGCACTGATACTCCATCGTATCAGGCCCACGTTGGGCCTGATACGGCATCGTATCAGCGCCACCTTTAGCAAAAGCTTAAATTTTACCATACAACTACTTTGTAATTAAAATACAAAATTATAAATTGTACCTGAGAATCTAAAGGTTTGACTAATTAAATCCCAATTTTCAAATATATTTACCAAAATCCCACGGATGTGCTGCATATCTTCTATGTCCAAAAAAATACGAAAGGGTGACTGTTTGATCAGCACTATGTGTCGGTCATGCAAAATAACACAGCCTCCATGCGTTCCTTTCTTCGTGGATGGTTGAAAAAAATTTTTAAAGTGATCGAGGACACTGTTCCAATGCAGTTTCTGTCCAACATCAACTGAACCCTATACTTTATAAAAATAAAAAAAAATTAAATCATACTAGTTCAGCTTCTCAATATCACAGAGTTTGTAAAATGATAACCTTTACAGCTAATTGATGTGGAGAGGATGATGATTCACCCGATCGATGTCTTTGCGCCATTATGATACTAGCTGATTAATGTAATGTAAACCCTAGAATCGTTCACTGATGGCTCACGAACACTCCTGGTTTTTAATTAAACTGAAATGCTAGCTAGATGCCACTTGAGAAAAACTCGAACTGATGGCTCACGAACACTAAACTAGGGTTTCACAAGACCGAGCTGCACTCGCATGTCACGAAGGAGGGAGGTACCCTAATGATCGTTTTTTTTTAATATCTAAGTTTTTTAAAAATGTGGTTCGGATGCCTGGGAAATGATGACTGATCAGAGGAGTTGGTTGGCGGTAGGGTTATATTCGGTAATATACATCACTTACCTGCGCCTTTTGATAAATACAAAACCGTGATACGTTTTTTGATAAATACATTAACTTTAGTACGTCTTTTCATAAATTACCACTAAATCAATTGTTAAAATATAACAATTGATTTGAATATTATTCATCAGCATAATAATAATAATAATAATAATAATAATAATAATAATAATAATAATAATAATAATAATAATAATAATAATACAGAGAGTTTATATCTTCAAATATTATTTTCATACGTCTTGTTAGACATAATAATTTTTAAACACGAATTCTTTAATCCATGGTTAAAATTGCAGCGAATATATAATTTGATAATTTTGAAATTTATATACCGGATTTGAGTATTGGATAACTATGAGTATGGTTCAGTAATTTGTCAATTTTTCTATTTGACTTGTTAGTTCATGAGGGTGAAAGTTTTCAGTGTCTGTATCGGTCAAATCATGGTAGATGTGCGTCATTAAGTAAAGTCAACTTCCAATAGTATCTACTCATTTATGCTCTCTTTATGGGATGAAAGGAAAGAAAGGAAAGAAATACAGGTGGAGTGGAGAAGGAAAAAAAAAAAAAACCCTAGCCGAGAGCTCACAACTATTATTATTACTATTTTATTAATCCAGTATCCAAATTCCTATTAATTTTAAAGGTGAGTGACGTTCCATAGTTCGTCCATCGATAAATTTAAAGATGTTCAGATGTCTTTTAGATATTCAATTTATAACTAAGGGATAATAAATTTTTACGCTGTCCGTCACAAGTGCAAGAACGGAGTTAAGTTATTAGTTTAGTGTAGGTAAATTACAACTACTGCCGATGGATACATTGTAGAGGATGTCTCCCTCAGTCTAATTTTGATGGCAAACCCGATAGTATTGTAACGGTTGAAGCTCTTCACTTTACAAGTCGCTTACGTAATATGAAGGTAGTATAGTCAAAATTATATATTATATTATTTCAGAGACATCACTTTTAAAATGTGAAAATCATACATATGTAAAGTTAACATGATCAAAATCATATATTGAGATCATGTGACATTATAATTTTAGCAAGGAATCCTGCACAAGGTAATAAGGATAGTATTTTCATTGATTAGTTATGACACCCACATAAGGTCAATCTAGCTAGAGCATTACAATAGTTTAGACTATCGATAACACAATTTGATTTTTTTTTTTTCCATTCTTCCCTCCTAGAATTTAATAACTCCAGTAAATTTTTAATTTACTCAATACTACACTGGGAAAAGAGGTATGATATGACATGTACCTTGAATTCGCTTTGGTCTCAGGTAGGGATGTAAATGAACTGAACCGAGTCGAACAGTATTAGGCTCGAGCTCGATTTGTTTAAGTTATATATCGAGCTTTTATCACAAGGCTCGAGCTCAGCTCGTTATTAGCTCGATTATCAAAGTTAACAAGCTTAACTCGTTAAGCGAGCTCGGATTCGTTTTCAGACTCGTTTAGAGCTCGTTTTTTACTCATTTTAGAACTCATTTTTTGACTCATTTTAAAGCTCATTTTAAGGCTTGTTTTAAAGTTCGTTTTGGAGCTCGTTTTTTTAGCTCGTTTTAGAGCTCATTTTTTGACTCGGTTTAAGGCTCATTTTAAGGTTCGTTTTTTGGCTCGTGAGCCTATAAACGAACATGTTCGCGAGCTCACGAGCCAAATATCCTTAAGCTCGAGCTCAGCTCGATAAAACTGTCGAACTCGAAATCGAACTCGAATTCGGCTCGATAAAATAAACGAACGAACTCCAACGAACTTTTTACCTAATCGAGCTCCAAACAATTCGCAAACCGTTTGGTTCATTTACATCCATAGTCTCAGGACTAGACCCAAAAACTATGAATATGGAGCATGAATAACAGTGAGCTGTGAGCACTCTTCTCCCTCTCTCTCGTTGACATTTTTTCAAACACCTAAAGATTGTATTATTTCTGTATAGTATTTTTAGCTGCCGACACTGGGCCGGGCTGGCTCCATCCTAGTGCAAGTGTTTTCTGATTTATTTGGTGGTAGATGAAAAATTTTTATGGAATCGAATCAGTTCACTCCAACTTCGATATTATCTAATCTGATTAATTATTTTTTTCCATCGATAAATTTAAAAGTGTACATAATAATTCGTCCAACAGCTGACTTTCACAGCTAGAGTTCACGGTAAAGCCAGTCTTGTCCCAGTTCGAGCTCACAATTATGAATTTATGATTCCTAACTAGGTCATGAATTTACTCTGGGCACGAATGATTCGCAAGATGGCCAGCGGCTACAATTTACTATCAGACGAAGCTTGCAACCGTGATTCATGGCTGGACTAGAGCTCGCAGCCACGATTTTTGTAACAGGGAGCTCACAGTTGCGAGTTTACCAGGAGTTAGTTTTGTGAGAGAAAGGGTAAAAATCAGAAGGTCTGTTTTTTTATTTCCAAATCATTAAAAAGTGTTCTATTTTAATTTTTTAATCAAAAGAATGTCTTCTCAAGTATGTACAATTACTTAACTACTCTAATTCTCATTTTTAGAGAAAATTTATATGCAGTCCCTAATAAATTTTTTTTTATATATAGTCTCTATTGATAAAAATTTTTGTTTTCACTTCTCAATCAAATAAATGGACATTAATTTACCTAATTACTTATGATATTTTTAGATATAAAAAGTCTAAAAATATGTATAATTTTTTTTTAATTCATCATATTAAATTAGAATTTAGTATATTTTCTATCAAATCGAACAGACTCTTTTCAGGATGAAAAATATATTAGATTTTCTTTAAATAATACTCAATTGGATAGAAAACATATTAAATTTTCTTTAAATGATGTTGAATTTAGGAGAAATTATATTAAGTAGGAAAAAATCATGCTCAATTTGATAGAAAATACACTTGATTCTAGTTTAAAGTGCTGAATTTAAAAGAAATTATACCCACTTTTAGGCTTTTTGTACTTAAAAATATATAAGGGACAATTTTGATAGAAAATATACTCAATTCTAGTTTAAAGTGCTTATTTACGAGTAATTGTACTCATTTTTAGATTTATTGGACCTAAAAAATCTGAGGGCCAATTAAAAAGATATGCTCAATTTGATAGAAAATATATTCGATTCTATTTTAAAGTGTTAAATTTAACATGAATTATATCTATTTTTGAACTTTTTGTACCTAAAAATAATATGAGCAGTAATTTTGATAGAAAATATACTCGATTCTAGTTTAAAGTGTTGAATTTAAGAGGAATTATACTCATTTTTAGACTTTTTGTACCTGAAAAATCTGAGAGACAATTAGATAATGATATTTGTATGAGGGAGTTGAAGCAAATAAAATTTTACATGCAGAGAGTGAAAATAAAATTTTTTGGACACAAGGATTGCATGTAAAGTAAATATTGTGATTAGAGATTTTTCTCTAATTTACCGTCATTTTTATCTCTTGTCTAAATCTTTCATTTAATTTCTAAATCGACTATATATATTATAACAACTACTATTTTATAACTATTACTAGGGCTGTAAATGAATCAAGTGTTCGTGAACAAGCTTGGTGTTCGGATTGGTAAGAGCTTGTTTATATTCGTTCACTATACATAAGATTGATTAAACAAACAAGCTTGAACATCTCGTTAAGCTAAACAAACAAGCTTGAACACATATGTATTCAGCTCGTTGACGTTCGTGAACAACGTTCATGAACAATGTTCACGAACCATATTTATTAATAAAGTCTTTTCAATATGCTAAATAAATAATAAAATAAATAAATAAATTTAAATGATCAATCTTAATAACCAATCAAACAATTAAAAGTTTCAAACAATCAAACAAGCTTGAATTGAGAGCTTGATAACATCTAAACGAATCAAGCTCAAACCAAGCTCAAGCCAAACTCGAACCAAGCTCAAACCAAGCTCAAGCCCAGCTTGAATTGAGAGCTTGATAACATCTAAACGAACCAAGCTCAAGCCAAGTTTCAAACAAGCTCAAGCTCAAGCTCAAAAAAAAAATAAACCAAGCCAAGCTTGAACACTCATTTCAAAAGCTTAATTCATTTTAAGCTCGGCTCGGCTCGGCTCGGTTATCTTATCAAACAAGCTTGAACACCCCAAAGTTCGGCTCGGCTTGGCTTGTTTACAGCCCTAACTATTACAATAATATGTATCATCAAGTTGTGTTAGTCTCAGCTATTGACTCAAAAAATACGTTTAAAACTTTTAAGATAGATGAATATAGTTGAATCTATATTATAGTAATTATAAAATTATATCTACTGTATTGAATATTTTTAAATAAATTAAGTTTGTATTGTAACAATTACGATTTTGTAGCTGCTATAACATGTATAATAACTATAAAATACTAATAATTCCATATCCATGGGGTCGATACTAGGGGGTCGCTAAGGTAACAGATTTATCTTTTTATAAAATACTAACAATACTGAACAGTACTTGAAAGCAATTAAGTAATTTACATATGATTGAATAGTGGAATGAATTTTTTTTTAAAATGAGACGTCTTTGATGATTTAGAAAAACAAAGACACCCTTTTTAACTTTGGTGCAAATTTCATTACGTCTGATTTCATACGGGTAGGGGGTGTAATTGAGCCGAGTCGAGCCGAACTTTTGAATGTTTGAACTTGACTCGTTTATAATCGAGCCGAGCTCGAGTTTTATTTAACGAATATATTCATGGCTCACAAGCTTATTCGAGCTTTTATCGAGCTAAACGAACTTAATAAGTATAAATTATAAATTTAAATATTTATTAAAAATTAAATTATATATTTAGAGAAAATCATAATATTTTTATTAAAATTTATAATTTTATTCTAATAAATAAATTTAATATATTTGTCTATATTTTTTATAAGTAGAGTATAAAATCTATAAATTTAATATTAAAACTATTAATTTTTTTTAATTTAAAAATTGATTCATGAGCTTAACGAACGTGTTCACGAGCTAACGAACCGAGTATTACGAAGCTTGAGCTTGGTTTATTTATCTTAACGAGCATCATTAAACGAGTTCAAATGAGCTTTTATCGAATCGAGTTTCGAATAGCTCACAAGCGGCTTGGTTCATTTACACCCCTACATACGGACAATAAATATATGTACGGATTCTAAACAAACAATTTAGATCAATTTTAAATTTTAAATTTTAAATTATTTTAATTTTATTTATTTTTGATTTTTTTAATTATATATCTTATTTTTTAAAAACCCAATTGATTCTTTCTTTTTTTAATTTGATCTCTAAAAAACATACACCCTAATAATTATCAATAATATCTTAATTTTTTATTTTTTCATTAGCATTCTCTTTTTTTTTTCTCTCACCCGATGATCTCGTGTGTTTTCTCTCTCTTGTCAATAATACTTTCAAAGGACGTCATTTTTCTTTCTCATTCTTTCTTCCCATTTTAGATAAGAACATAAAGAATAAGGATTTTTATTCATTTGATTTGATACAAAATAATATATTAATTTTTTAAAACATTAAATTTATTCCGAATATTAAAAAGACATTATTCAATAAAAATATGAACTATATAGATTTATTATTAATATTAAAAATAAAATCTCAAAAGAATCAATTGAACATTTAAATGAAAAATCACTTAAATTTTTCTTAGAAGATAATATACTTTAGAAAAAAATATAAATAATAAATTCAAATTAAAATCAATACTTGAGATATTAAAAATATTTTTTATACAATAACTTATAATACTACTAATAATATTTATTAATATAAAGTTATCATAAAAAAGCTTTCAAAATTAAAATTAATAAAATTTTATTTATGTCCAATAATATCGTATAAAAATAAATAATTTAATAATTTTATCCCCGGAAAAAATTATTATCAAGCTTAAATATAAAATTTTAATTAATTTTTTTGATCTCAAAAAATTAAAAAAATTATATAAAATAAATTAATAATATTTTTTTAAAAAAAAAATTGCCTAAGGCCTCCGAACCATTTGAGAAGGGCCTGGGCGCTCCAAATTTCCCTGGCTGATTATTGCTCGGCTCTATAAATCGTGGGCACCATGCTACACTCACTCTCTTCACAGTCTTTTGATTGCTTCCTCTTACATAGCACAACGACAACTTTAGCAACTTCCGCGCGCGCAGAGAGAGAGAGAGTCTGTCGACAACTAAACTTTCTCATACCAACTCAGGTGCACTCAACCAGATCCTTGGTCCACCTTAGTCGAAGTGGATCCACCTTAGGCAGCAAGCTCAACCACCTCTCGATCTATCTCGACTAAGTACATCTACCTCATACCAAAACAAGCTCACTAGGACACTACTACTCATCTTCCTAAGTTTCGAGTATAGGTTCGAGCCAAGTTAATCTAACTGGTACATGTGTTTGCAAATACCCATGCTCATGCACACAATTTCTTTCACACCAACAAATTAACCAAGATGAGATGAAGCAAAACTCTAGATCAAAAAGCATTTTCTGATCCACTGCCTTCATTATTTATCATATGATAAAAGACGATTCGTTCACCTCTCGTGCCCCAATTAACTCATCTTTAAATTAATATGATGGAGATAAATCACGGATGACTACTAGTCATTAATGCAAATGGTAAAGCATGAGAAAATGTATGCTCGAACACACCGAATTTCGATCCAAGACCTCGTGTGACAATACCTTATATCTTAACCATTGCTACGAAGAAATGCTTTCATTGTCTATCATGGGGACAAAAGGCGAATACACTCGTCCCTAGCGCCCTCGTCAATCCGTCCCAAGGTCAACACGGAGGAGGTAAATCACAGACGGCTACTAACATTTGGAACAGTGACTAACACATAAAGGAGGCATTTATCTCGACTTTGTCAAGATTCGAATCTCAGACCTCATGATGACAACGCCTCATGCGCTAGCCACTAGACTCGTTCGAGGGGCCTCTTTCATTATCTATCATGATGACAAAAAGATAAATACGCTCATCCTCAGTGCCCCCGTCTTTCATTGTCTATCATGCTCCTATCACACTGGATCATATTTTTCATTTATTAAATTTTTATGAACTGTCCTCAAGATCCCCCTTCGCTTCCAATTAAAAGCCATGGTTAATGCCCACCAGTGCCGCATTCTCCTCTTTTTCAGCAGACACAAGCTTGAATGCACTTAAACCAAGCTGCTGCGACCTCACCCGCACTTAACTCAGCTGTTCACAATTAACCCTGCTCTCTGCCTTCACCCTCTCATGTCAATTTCATGAGTTCATCACTAGCTCTTCCTCTCACTGGCAATTCAGCAAGCAACATAACTCCTTCCTCATTAAGACACCATCCCGAGTCAAAGAGACTGCACCATGTCCTCTATGTTGCTATTTCTCCTCCCCTCCAGATGCTGCTCGTGCTTCCTCCTACGAGAGCCATGAGCTTCTGAATTGCACAATCTGTGGAGGCAGGCAAGTGACAGTGGCCGCCTTTACTGGGACTCAATAGTGAGCAGCCATAGTAGTTGATTCTCCCTGCTCTGTGGGAAAAAGATAAGAGAGGAGCATTTAAGCATGAGTGATCACAGCTCACAACCTCATATCATGCAGCTATTTAATGTTCTTGAATGAGGAGGTTTAATATCTGTGGCAAGTAGCGTATTCCAATTAAGTTGCCTAGAGTATCAAAGTTGGTTGACGTCCCCTTGAATGGCCTATCAATGCAAACTTCAGATAACAAACACCTTTCTACCTCTCTTCTTTCACTTAAATCAACTAACTCAGACTAGATTTGCTAACACTCTTACAGCCGGTGTTTTTGAAACTAGGCTCGGATAGTTGTGGTCCTTCTCCTTGGCTAAGTGTTAATTCGTAAAGAAAAAAAATACATCCATTAACTTCTCGACCATCCTCTGTTAAAATGTTATGTGGCATCCATATCTTATCATGCCACGGTAGATTAAAATTTAGTTTACCTGATTGTGATACCTGGTAAAACCAACATAGGCCAAGGCTTTGCTAGTTAATCAATTAACCCTTTTGAAGGCATTGTCTGTATTAAGGTCCTTTGGAATCTTTCACAAGCTCGCTCTTTAACTTTCACTAATTGAAATATCTAGAGGAACCTCTAAATCTTGTCAGCAAACATAAAAAATCCAAGTGACAAAAACATTGTGGCCTTTGACTTTGATTTGGTTTCAACCTTCACAAGAGCTTAACTTTTGCAGGGTGAAAGAGAACTGCAACTTTTTGTGAAAGCTGGAGAGTAATGAAGCCCACAAGCCTTCCAGCTTTGAATCAATCAATGCCTTCTTAATTTCTGATGTCCACATGCATGAACAAACACCAAACTGCTTATAAATACTGACTTAACTTACTAATACAGTAATGCGATGTGATCAAGTCAGAACCATTTGCATTGAGTATGAACCTTCAATGCTCTCTATTAATTTTTTCCAGCTGTTGCTTAGCAGCTCAAATAAACAATAAAGTAAGCGCATTGTTTAAGGAAGTTGGGACTCTGTATTTGATCCATTGAAGTAAGTAGCTATTTTGGATATCAAAGAACAGTTCCAGGGATTTGAAAGAGATGCTGGTTAGTTAAAATATTGCATGAATCGAGAACATAGTAGATGAGTTGCTGACACCTGACATGGAACACTAGTTTTGAGGAGTCAGGTAAATTACAGGTTGGGTGTATCTCATGTTGGCCAAGAATTTTGAGTGGCGGGGTTTTAACGGTCGTGTTAGTATCTAGAGCTAGTCCTCAAGTTGAATACTCATTCGCACAAGAAAGGGCCGACTCAATTGTCCTCATATCTAAGTAGGAGAATATTTCTCAGTTTCAAGGGGATTCCTATTTGTGCCATTCGGAAGGAATTAGTAACTGGGAGAGCCCATGAATTGAGCACTCATGGCTAACTTATCCTCAGACCTAACTAGGAGAACCTCCCTCGGTCTCAAAGAATTCCTCCTATTCGCACCATGACACCTCATCCACACCCGATAGGCCAAAGTGCCCATTCTGATCACACCAGAGGTCATTACTGTGACGTGCATCAGATCGTAACAAATGCTCGAGGCCTACTCTTAGGGCAAACAAATAGTCGAACACTATCAGACGTGCACAGTTTCTGACGTGCACGGAACCTCACATCAAGGGATGACACTGTTATGCATGCTCCAATTTGATTCTCACCTGTTCTAGAACTAGTGCTAACTGCATTAACATCATATGAATTGTGTACCTAGTGCCTTTTCAATTTGTAAGTTTTTCAATCATTTCCATTAGGTCGAATTGACTAACCACCACTCTAAGGTGATGGTGAAGGTGGGCATCCATTTAGTGGAAGAACTAGATGAATAATAGCTGATAAAATATGTTCAAAGTTGAAATGATCTCAAAATTAGACGCCAAATACAAGAAGAATTTTATGATGATCTTCACGTATATAAGAACAGAACGGATAGCTATACCTTTGGCCTTCATCTCATCTTTTGCCTTTCAATTCCTCATTTCTTGTTTCATCCTCTCAATTTATGGTTCTCCTTTATAAAAGCCTAAACCATTATACAACAAACAAAACTCACAATAATAACCATAAAATTAAACTGAAGATGAGGGAAATGTATTATATATCCAACTCATGCCTTGCCTAATCTTTAATTCATCTACAGTTTGATATAATTATCTTTTACATATTTTTGAAGAAATGGAATACTTCTTTCAGAATTGGCACATTACATAAATGTCATTAATAGAGATTGGATGTATGAGCCAGACCAGACTGGCTGTAACTTTCATTAATTGGAAATAAATACCATTTATTCAAAAGTAGCAGCCATTTAATAGCTCAGTTACTAATATACATGCATAAACAGTGCCCATTTATTCCCATTTACTCTATCAACCACGAAATATTCCATTTACTTGACTTCCTTACGAACTGCACTACCCATGCATACAATTAAACTCCTTTCAAATAAAAGCTGAAACATCTGATTCAAATATTGAAAGAAAACTTGTCATTTAAACAATCAAAGAACAAAGCCTGCGAACCTTAAATGCCAATTTATTATACACACTTGTGAATTAGTTTTACTGAATCCATCACAAGTCTGTTTGCTTTAACCCTTTAACAACCCCCTTAATCCCCTTTAAGGTGCTAAGTGCAAAGTGGAATTCTCACTAGTTCCTGAAGAACTGTACTTTAAAGACAGTTTATTTCAACAATGAATACATACCCAGGCCTTTCATTAAAGCGTCCGCTGCACCTCTTATTTCTTCTCCCTTCTACATTAAGAGCAGATGAACATAATTAAGGAGATGAAAAACAATAACTAAACAAGAGAGAGTGAGTAAGAAGGCAAGCAATTAACAGCCGCAATAAAGAAGTTTCTGCTGTTGTATTAATGGAATCCCATCGCCCTTCCATTAATTCCCCCCTCTTCTTTATATAATGAAGCAGCAAGCCGCTTCTGTTGTCCCGCGCTGTGCTGAAGAACCAAGCGTCTCAAGGTTTGCCATTGCCCAGATCTCTTTCCTTGATCCTTGGCTTAGCTGGTGTTTGTTTATTGCTAATTCGTTGTTTTGGTGGCGATTAGGCGTTCATTGACCATGAGCCTGAACCGCGGCAAGAACCCGAAGTTGGAGGTGAAGGTGAACGTGGCCGGGAGGCAGCGGCGGGCGCGAGGGGGGCCCTCGACGCGTGCGGAGGACGATGAGGAAGCATCGGTGTCGCCGCCGAGCTCGTGTGTGTCTTCGGAGGAGGGCGAAAGCAAGTCGCCGGATGCGACAGCGTCGTCCCCGCCGATGATGCTCGCCGGCTGCCCACACTGCCTCATGTACGTCATGCTCTCCGAGAAGGACCCCAAGTGCCCTAAGTGCAAGAGCACGGTGCTCGTCGACTTCCACTGCACCGGCAAGTCGTCCCGGGGGAGCTAGTGGCCGGCCGGCCGGTCGACAAGCGAGCGGGAATTCTATGGAAGGCTTCGATCTGTATGAAAGATGGATCGTGACGAATAAAAATGAAGTAGAGAGAGTGGACGGTCAAGATTCATTCTTCTTAGAAATCTTTAAAGCAGAGCCTTCTATAGAATTTTTGTTCTGGTTATAAATTTTGTGATACCGAAACGTATTCTTCTCCTCTAATCTCATATTTTAATCTTCTTTGGAGAAATTGATCTCTCTTAATCAGCTACGTAATCTAGTTTAATTAAGTTTCGCAGTCAGCTTCGTCTTTGTAATCTGTATCTCCCTTAATCTAGTTTAATTATCATGGATGCTAACTATAAAAATATAGAAAATAAGTTGAGACTCATTTCATCTCACGTATAATTTTTCATAAGAACTAAGGATTTTCAACTTGATTTTTATAACCATAATTGCATAACAAACTTGTATTTGAGATTTTTTCCCCTCATTTTATCATGATAATGTGAAAGTCACTGCGTTTATGTGTTGGTTTCTCTATGTTCAACATTGATGATTAATCTTTTACTGACAATAACTTGTGTAGGTTTAGTAGAGAAGGCTAAAAAGACGTATGGACCTCTCTACTTCCTCCATCCCACAATTCTTTTGTCTGTGAATTCTTTGTTGTTACTTGTGTGTTCCAACCAATCTGTTGGCCTAATCAGCCAGTTTGGTCTCACTGATCTGACTTGCCCTTCTAGACCCACCATCTCAAATCGCTGAGCCCACTCGTACTCCCTTCCTCCCGAATTGATCAATTGACCCGCTCGACCTATCCACCCTATGTGATTTTGTAGCGCAATCACCTAGTCTAACTAGCCACTTGAATCGCTCAAATTGATTGAACTGACCAACTAAATTGAACCACTCACATATCGAGACGGATCCGACTGCTGATAACTGATTGGGTTCAATGGCCAAGCCTAATCGACTGGATCATAATTGGGTTGGTAGACCTGATACATTGGGGAATTTTGATGACAAGGAATATTGTTATCATATTTGAGATGAGAGGATGCACATAGTAGATATGACATATTTTGAAGACTTGATAAAGGGTTTAAATACTTTCTATAACTCGAGCATTAGCTAAACTAACTTGTCCGGAGATATCAGATTGTTATTCTTTTCCCATTCATCAAAAACAAAATTCAAAAAAGAGCTAAAATACTGACCTGAAAAGATGAAGCTAGAGCTTTTCTACGTGGTGATGCCCCTGTCAAAACCACGTGAAAACATGCAGCTATTAGTAATAAAATATATACATACATACATGTATCTTTATGCTTCTAGACATTTGACAATGAAATAACTTTGTTGTCACCTGATTGTGACGTGACGCTGCTCATAAATATTTCTCAGATGAGGACAGAAACATTTTTTACCAGATGGTATTCAGTAATCTGTATGAAGTTTTACAGAAAAGTATATTGACTGGTGGAACTAATCTGATATGAGAAGATAAGATAAAATAAAAGTACTCCATGTAACTGGAAATGAACACAATCTCTAGGATATATGAATGCAATAAGTCACAATCGTTGAACAGCACGACAGGAGATTTGCAAAATGCAATTGGTACAAAATTACCATTACTGTATTATTGAGCGAGATCCAAAGTGACATGGCAAGGAACTGCCACTTGTAATCGGACTCAAAATCTTCTGAAAGCATATTGATTGGGAAAAAAAGTAACATTCCGAAATTTGTACTTTAGGAAGACACTTTAGCTTTTGCTGCGGCTGCTGCTGCTGCTGCAGCAGCAGCTTCTTTCTCTTCGGTGGTAAAAGGTATTGGCTTGGTAGGTGCAGGCAAACGACCAACACTATCGACCTTATCTCGCTGCTTTGGTGGCGGCCTAGCTGCTTTGGGTAGTAGTCGCCCTTTCTTCTCAAACCATTCAGGCTTCAGCAGTGCCCTTAGTCCCAATTTGTTGTAGTGCACCTTCCTCACAGAGCCACCTGTAGCTTCCACTGCTGCTTTTGCACGGACAGTGACTCTTGATACCTGCAAAGTCCGGATGGAGGATAACAGATAAGAATTCTGATCTGAAAAGGAAACAGCATAAAGCCACTAAGGTGGCGTTTGGTTAAATAATGGGAATGACTATGGGTATGAGTTTGATAATAAGGTGGAATGAGAATGGGAATGGGAATGAAACACACACCTAGTTATATGAGTTTGGTTGATTCCAATAAATCTAGAAATCATTCACAAACCCACAATCCAAACACTATCTTTTACTATCATTCCATTCCCTCATTCCTAAACTCATTAACCAAACACCCCCTAAGTGGGATATGGAAGAACGGTCCTATAAGATCGTGGTGATCCTATAGTGATCCAAAGGCATAATTTCTTTACTTTAACGGAAAGAATAACTAGTTATGGATTGAGTTAATTTCTTGCTCTAAACTTTGCCTTTTAAAATCTATACAACCTTGTAACAAATATAATCTAATTTAAATCTATGATTAGGCTAAAAGTTAGTTGCTGAAACTGGTAGTCTGATGGTACCATGTGACAGTTATGTTGTGTTTAAAAGTAAGGAAGGAAACGAAAGGAAAAGAGGAGGAATTCAATTGCTTTTGTGAGGGTCATAGTCTATGTTCGGTTAAAAGTTTATGGGATTACCACAGATTTGGCAATTATGCTCTTCCGGTGATTTAAAATCCTTCTGCTTAACTAAGTACAAAACATTAATTTTTACAAGTATGCATGCCATGTCAGTAAATTAACAACAAAAATATGATTCGTCCAATCAGTGATGTCTATGACATGACATATCTCCAAAAGATGCCAAGCAGTTGTGCTTAGAAGACTGGAAAGGTTGAAGAGCAAAGGCAAATTTCTCAATGGACACCCTTGATTTTCAGTTTTCCACAGAGCCTCGCACTTTATATTTAGACAAAGAGTGCACTTTGTCTCACCTCCTTTATTTTTCTTCCTTAAAATGCGCCTATTAAGTAGTATATTTCTTTAAATTTTGTTTTTGACGAACCAAATAAACTCCAAATGAAAAAAATAAGACCATTTCCTGTTTTTGGAAGCAGATGAATTCAAATATGATCTTATTTTTCTAATTCAAAACATTTTTAGTCCATTTAGTAATTCTGATCAGAATGGCTAATGCATCTAGCAAAATAACAACATTTTGAATTAAGAAAGAAATAAGACCACTGACAAAATAGTATATTATAGACTAGATCTGTTAGAATCTCTAAAGATTTTTTGCAATGATTATATATTTTTGAAGAAAAAAATCTAGATGTGTTTCTATGGCAAAAAGATGATGTGAACACAAAACGCATTTGCCAACTCAAACCACTGGTATCAGACCATCACACCACAACAGCATGTCAGGTATGACTAGGTGAGCATTAGAAAGCAAGAGCAAATAACTGAATCTTAAGATAATGTACTAATAAAAGCGTGTCACAATAGCAATTACTCATTTTCAGAAACAGAAGTACTGCATCTGATCAATCCCAATTTAGACAGATTAAGTATTTGAACTACAACATGGAGAAAATCAGATGAGATTAGGATTGTTATTCTAATCTAGTATGGCCCTCCTCAATTTAGAGCAATCAATCGTTTGAACAAGATGCACAAAATCACAGAATCAGGATTGTTATTCAAATTTTATATGGTTGTGTAATAGTTCCTGATATGATATCATTAATCACCAATAACAGACAAACAGGGTGTCTTGATATGATCCAGCAATCAAGGTGGAGATTACATATTACAAATAATTGTTTTTCATTTTTTCTTTGAATGCAAGAAGTTGAACTGACCTCTAGGTGAATTGGCCATTTGATATGTTCAGAACCGCGAGCCATTAATCTAACACCATCCTCTATTTGCTTGCCTATAGCACCTGTTTCCTATGACCAAAAAAAAAAAAGAAAAAATTAAAGGGAATCTGCTTTAAGGAAAAATTCTTGGTTAATTTCAGTAATTCAAATGGTGATAATTTGAAGATAAAACTGAGTACCTTAAGAGTTTTCATTGTAATAAGTTCTGAAGAATCGATCTTCCCTGCGTTTATAAGTTTTGCAATCTTTCCAAGTCCGACAGGCTTTTATAGTAACAAATACATACGAGTAAAATCAGTTACTATTTTTCCCAATTAAATGTGATGATGATTACAAGAAGATTGCAAGAGGCCCCTCATGATTTATCAGTAGCTATAATAACAAAAGTAAAAACTGGAAATCAAGATAAAAATGGATAAAAAATCCATAAAGCTAGCACACAAACAAAAGTTTCTCATTTCTGTAAGAATAATCAAGTATAAGACTAATCAAGTATTATAACCCTGGCTTTGGTATGAAACATCAAAAATGCCATTGAATATTTGATCATAAAAATAAAAAGAAACAACAATAGAAACTACTTTATTGTTATAAATCTGAATGGGGCATCGTCTGTTTCTAATGGGCACCAAATAATATAGTCATTTAGCATTGATGACTTTAATGTCTACGGCCATGAAATGGTAGCTACATATGAATAAATTTATAATTGTGTTAATTGTCATATATTTTTAGATTTTAATTTCTTTAACGAACTTGAAACTTTTATATTTTGTGATTGTATTTAAAAGTGATATCTTTGCAGACTAACAAGGTGAATTTTTTTACCTTTCTGTAAGAAGAAACTTACAAAAAGGTAAAAAAAATCTAAGAAAAATGAAGTTTATAAAAGTAAGAAGTAATATAATTTCCACTTTGTTAGTCTGCAAAGATATCACTTGATGCAGCACAGATTTCATAATGAACTCAAGAGTTAATTATTCCATAAATCTTAGCAAATTTATGCATGTAATGGGAATTGAATACTTCTTAAGAAAATTTGCAAGCAATACATAATCATTATGATCGTTCCATTTTCATTCATATCATTTATATTAGTGTTTTCTTTTTTCAACATTTTATTTCCTTTTCTAAGGAGACAAAAAATTGGAAAACATGTTGGTCTTCAGAAAGTATTGGATGTCTCAGCTCTCATAGTGCATTCTCCTTTGGCATATCTTACCTTTTTCTCTCAATTAGTTAAACTATGTAAGATGAAGCTTTGGTATTCTACTTGATCTCAATTGCGTGTCATCAGCACAACGATTAGTGTATATATGAAGTATTATTTTTGATATGGACTACAAATCATATCTGCCATATAATTTCAATAAACAGTATACACTAATCTCTTGCTCCACAAATGACAATTAAGAACTAATGCACAAAGAGCATAAACTTAGCTACTTTCTGAGTAGATTATGCTATGTTTATGAAATGGCACCACCAATCATTGAACTTCACAGAGAGAAGCGTTCATATTGGGCATTCCCTGTGGGAGTTTGTTAGTTGGTGCTTGTGTATAACTGTGCAAAACTTTACTGCAAAAAATATGTAAGTTCAAAAAACTAAGTCAAGACATCTAATAATTAGTGAAGAAGTACAATCTGTTCCAACTCAATACTATGAAACTACTTCGACCATTCACAAAAGGTAAAATGTTAATGGCACTCTGCAACTACTTACATCTCAAAGCACAAAACACCCAAACTAAGCACATCTTTTCAGAAAAACAAAAAAAACATATTATGATCCTAATCAAAGCAGGGCAGACATGACAGTATTCAGGTGAGATTACATTCTATCACAAAAAATTCTTGTACACTACAAACAGTTTAGCTTATGAGTATGTGTATGCACAATTGACTAGTTATGAACAAGTTTTGATGTAACAAGAGTTAGCAATATTAGACATGACTTGACCAGACACAAAACACGATTTATAGAGAAAAAACCTGAAAGTGGCACAACATGACTTGATTATATAAATAAGTTCCCACAAACTAACCAGTTTATGGAAATATTTTTTTTTTTAAAAAACATTAAAAAAATTTAGGTAACCAAATATTATGGTTTTTTATTTATCCAAATAACATGCCCTCCTATTTATGATAAAATTAACATGAAGTGACACAAATTTCCACTAGAATATCCTTATCCTGATCACCCCTTATCTGGATGGGCACAGTTAGTGTTTAAGTTCAGAAAACTACTGAGTTTTAAAAGGTACCATGCATGCGATATCTAATAGATTATAGTATCATACTCGCTATCTAGCATTGGGGATGCACGTAGTGACTCTTTACACTTCCTAAGCGTAAAACAAATAATTATTATCTATCTAAACAACCTAACTGAAGCACCTTGCCATCCCAAAAGATTAGTTTCTTCACCATCTCGTCAAACAAACAAGAAGAGAACAAACTTATGAAATCAAAAGAAAACACACGAAATGATCAAACTAAAACAAATAACCACCTGGAAAGTAAGGCTGAAGCGATTCTTGAAACCTCGCTTGGGTAGAAGTCTGCGGAGCGGAGTCTGGCCACCCTCAAATCCAAACTTCATAGTCCCACGAGCCTTCTGCCCCTTATGACCTCTCCCAGCCGTTTTCCCCTTCCCAGAGCCAATCCCCCTACCTTTCCGTTTTTTTTTCTTCGTCGCCCCCTTGTTGTCCCTCAGATCGTTCAGCCTCAACAGGCTCACCGTCGCCGATGATGATCCCATCGCCATTCCACTGTACGATGACCTAAAGATCCCATTTGGACCCAAAATCACTGCCGAAGCAGCGGAAGGAGGAGGAGTAACAGTTCTCGAGAGAGGAACGATGGAGGCGGAAAGGGTACGAGAGGCTACCGTCGGGCCTAGGGCAGCGTGAGCGAGGCCAGAGAGGAGGTGGCGGCGGCACCGCCACATGACTGGTCTTGAGCCGGCGGACGCTGGTGTCTGCTGCTGTTTTCGGAGTGAATGCGGGGAGAAGGAAAATCTCAACCGTCAAATTGATCAGTCAGGAGATCTTAAATAGGGAGGATGATCAGATTTCTGCACGAATCGTGAGTACTAAAATGATTTTAATGTTTTTTATTTTTATTTTTAAAAAACGTCCTTTTAATTTTTGCCTTTTTTTAATACTGTAACGGGTCGGATCCGTTTTCACCTTAACAACCGAAACCGGTTTAAAAAAAAAAGGCAACGATTACACCGGAGTTTTCTAGAACGAAGGTTCGCCGATCAAGTATCTGTCTACACTTCCCGAGCGCTTTACCTCGCTGATCCAAACTCCGATCGATCGATCGAAATCGAATCCTCGGAGGATGTTTTTCTTCTTCGTCGGCGGCATCGAACAGCAGGCAGGGCGGGTGCTGAAGGAGGCGGCGGGACGGTGCGTCCGCTGCAGCTCCACCGCTGACCTAGTCGAAACCGAGCATGTCCTGAAGCTCTTCTTCGTCCCCGTCAAGCGCTGGCCCCGAAATGTCCCCTCCTTCTACTGCCGCGATTGCTCCTTCCTCTCACCCCACTCTCTCCCCCTGGCCGACGACGACCGCGGCCCAGGCGGGCGCGGAATCTTCGAACCGCTCCGGTGCGGATCCTGCAGTCGCACCGTTGACCCTCACTTCCGATTCTGCCCCTTCTGTGGCTACCAACTGTGAGATGTTTTGATTTGGGGTATTTTTGGAATGATGCTGTTCGGCTGCAACTCCAGGTTTAGGGTTCTTTAACTTTCTTGTTCGAGCTACCTTTTGTTTGCTCCTGCATGTAAACTGAAGTCAATAATTCATATCTACTATGTGAATTGACAATTAGATGGTAATGGTAATAAAAATTAGTACTTTTTTTTTTTTTTGGTTCTACGCTTTGTTTTCTCTGGGAGATGGTAAATTGAAGGATTGAATATATATATAAAAAGATGGAAAGGTGATGAGGGAGGGTTGATGAGAAAGCTATCTTCTAGTCTAGATGAGGAGAAGGGACCATTTTTTTTAACTAACAATTGTTAACTTATGTTTCGTTTAATTTTGGATGAATTCATCCTTGAGAATTATCTTTTGCTTCGAATTTTTCCTGGACTTATCTCTTCAAGGAGTCAAAGAAGACAGTAACTGACGATATCATATCAAGCTACTTGCGCGACCATGATTTGGACAGGCCACCAAACTTTCTGAATTTAGGAGTGCTGCCTGCTGACGAGCAACTCAAATTCCCAACATGAAATTAACCAGGTATCGCATCAAATATGCTAACTGTTGTGTGAGAATACTTTTGTTTTGTATCTATACGTAACATCTACACCTGTTTCCATGGAAAGAGAGTAGACTTGTTTGCTTGGAGTGATGATGCATTAAAAAGATAGATATATAGATAAGATGAGAAAAAATGGAAGGTAGAGATGAAAAGAAAGCTATCTTTAAGTTGTGTTGTTCAACAAATGAATATAAAGAGGACGACTGACTTTTCTTCATTGGTGTTATTTAAATTTTTGTCTGATTTTGAATAGATGAGTTATGGAGAAAGTATTTTCAGTTTCATCTTGTTAGATAACCATCTTTCTTCGATTATAGAAACAAGAAAGTGAGATTTCATTCACAGAGTTATCCTTCGTTTATAATTTCCCGAGTTATTAAAAGTCAAGTCAAAAAAATACATATGATAAGTTGATATTTTTATGATTGCTATCCTGTCACTGTTAGTTTCACAAACTCAAGCCATAAAGAAAAAATCCTGAAGTTGGATAGTGATACCTATATATATCCTGAAAATGTTGTAATGGGACAGTATTGCAGTAAGTAAACAAATAGTTCCTCCCTTAACCATCTGTAGCAAAGCAAACAGGGGTAGCACTTCTAATTGCACAATCACCAAAGTCATCAATTAAAGTGCTAGTTTTTTTCTTGACCAAGAGGTATGTGTTTGGAGGATCATGGAGCACTTTGAAGCTTTGATGAGAAGGCAATCATTTCTCCTTTTTTCCATCCTTGAATATAGTACTTTCACTATCTTTCTTCTTTATTCATTCCAATGTAAGAACATTTTATGATCATAATGTTACCTGACCTACCATTCAATCAGCATACCTGCACTAATGAGACATCTCAATCACATTAAATGCATAGGGCCAATGCCAGATCTTGCTCATAATAGAACTTCTTTTTACTATTACCCTATTGCTGTTCACTCAAACTCACATATTTATCAAATTCAACTCCAAACCCAAACTTAAGCATTAGAGTCACACCCTTTCTCTCGGCATAGTCTTTGATCATTGTCGATTCAAGCGCAAGAAATCAACCTGACTTTCCGAATTCAACTCCAACTCTGAATACGAACCATACTCAGCACCTGTCAAAGTCAGAACTCATCAATAGCCACGGCAACTAAGCAGCTAGTAGTAGTCTAGTCTTTCGAAGCAAACCTTTATCCTCCACTGAATCAGGACTTCCCTGATCAACAGGGCATTAGCATTACTTGTGTGCTTCAAGTAGGAACATTTTTCTACTATAAAGTAAACCAAACATTCAATGAATGTGGTGGATCACCAAGTGGCAAATAACTCTCGATGTCTCCGAGCTCAATAAGTTCCTTTTGAAATCGACTGGCAAAGGAATTGGTGACCTCTCCTTGGTTTGAGACTTTTCAGGTCAATTGAAGTTTATCTACTAAATTAATAGAACCGACTTGATCTCCAGGTCTCAATTGATCCAGTTGAACCGGCCTATTCAATCTAGTTTTAAAAAACTGATCCCCAGAAATCCCTTCAACTAATTGATTAAGGAGTTGACCCGTCAATAGGAATCAACAGAGGCCAAAAAAGGTAAGAGATTACTCTCATGCTCTCTCAATATAAAGGAAGGAGGAGTTCCTCTATGTGCCCATCAACCATGGGTAGGTCACCTTGTTGCGAGAAGGCACACACCAACAGAGGAGCATGGACTAAAGAGGAGGACCAATTGCTGATTGCCTACATCAAAGCTCATGGTGAAGGCTGCTGGAGGTCTCTTCCTAAAGCAGCAGGTCGTCCATGCATGACCGACTCTAAATTTTCTTCCTTGTTCTGGTGGTGTTTAATTACTGATTTCTCAGTTTCTACTTAAACTGCAGGCCTTCAAAGGTGTGGCAAGAGTTGCCGGCTACGATGGATCAACTACCTCCGACCCGACCTCAAGCGCGGCAACTTCACTGGGGAAGAAGACGAGCTCATCATCAAGCTCCACCGCATGATTGGCAACAAGTATGCACTATCTTTGGCTCTACAATTTCAAAACCTCAAACTTTTGTAGTCAGTTTGCGATTACAGTTTGCTGTTTTGTGTTCACAGATGGTCGGTCATCGCCGGGCGATTACCTGGGAGAACCGACAATGAGATCAAGAACTATTGGAACACACACATCAAGCGCAAGCTCATCGCCCGAGGGATCGATCCCAAGACTCACCTACCGATTGATGGCTGTTCAGATCACTCTGCCCTTTCTTCTGACCGGCAAACTGTGTCAGTGGCTGCAGCACCACAATCAGAGGAGACCTTGCAGCCGTCAGTGGAGAACAGACTACAGACGATTTGCTTCTGTTACCGCCTTGGTTTCCAAGGGAGCGAGGCATGCAGCTGCCATAAAAGTTATGCCAAAAGCTTTGTTAGCTTCCAGTATCCGCCATTAGAAGAAGGGCAGCAAGCTTAGCCACATGATCAGTTAACTCTGTAGATGGAATAGTGCATAATTGGCTACAAGGCGATAAGGATCGGTTGGCAAGCAAGAAAATATGATTCTTTAATTAAATCAATGATAATTTGTAATTGTACCGATCCAGTTGCATGGAGATGTTCTCGGAAGTTTAGTAGCTGTTGGTGTTTAAAACAGTATTTCGTACCAATCAGAAACCCATTGGCCGCATTATCACACATATTATTGGCAGTTAATTGCTACACCTTATTTAGTTTTCAAGCAATATTAGCTTAGATTAAAGTTGCTATCAGCAAACATAGTGCCTTCAAGGATGAAATGTAGAAGTTCTAGTTTATTGTAGCCCTGTTTTGACTTGACTGTAAATTGTAAATTATAAGACTTCCATTGGCCTTTTGCTTCTTGCAAGAAATTGATGTGTCCATTAACTTGAATCATATTCCTTGTCACATCTCTTAAGAATCAATTTAATCAAATCTCTTGAGGCCGACTATTTATGTACGAGAGTTTCAATCTCTGTGTGAGTTTTTTTAAGACTACTAATAGGATAAACATTTGTTCAGTCGTCTTGTTTAATAACTTGAATAGAGAGATAGATCTGCCAAGTTTTTTATCCAAAATAATTGAAACAGATTAAATTAAAAATCCTTGATTTGGATGGAATGCCTATCCTTGGTCGAGCATGCAACATGAGGTGTGCTTAATAATTTTCTAACAAGCTATGGATTTGTTGCATCCTTTCTATGAGAATGACATGTCCCTAGTTGTTAAATAGAACCAAAGCATGTTGTCCCTGTGCTGCTGGAATCAGCACCAAAAAAATAAAAAGGTACAACATACAAATTAATATGGATGAAAAATTGTGCCTGGCTGATTGCTTATTATCTTCTCCCACCTACCAGCTTTGTCCTTTACAACTGTTGGTGTCCACTTTACATCTAATGGTATCCAGAGTTGTGCAGTGCAGTAGAACGAAGAAAAGGACTATTGTTGTGATGGCTCGAAGATATGTATCCCGGGTAATAGTCAGTCCATTTTTCAATTTATCCGGCTCGTGAAAACGTTAATGAAAAAAAATTAAATCACATCAATATTTCCATACGATATCTAAATGAAAAGTTAAGTTGCCTGATGCTACGTTTTAGCTAAAAGATTTGGAGCTCTGGGTTATTATTATCCTTATCCCCTCACGATCAATAAAAGGAGAGCAGGAATTAAGGGTAAAAACGATGAGAGTGACTGCTGTATGTTTTTTTAAAATAATAATAATAATGAGAAAACTAAAAGAAACTCCATGGTATTTCTTATACTAAAAATATTTTTATTTTTATACTATTATAATAATTAAATTATTTTTATTGTTTACTTTAACTACAAAATAATCTTATTTTATAATTGATACGGTCTAAAAGAGGTGGAGGGGGTTAAATGGGAATGTGACTCTACGGTGGACTAAACGGGCATTCCTCGTTGTCTTGTATAAGATAAAGAGTATTAGTACTGGATCAAGGAAAGAGTATCCGGTGTTTGTCTTCTGACACTCAAGTCACTCAAGTTGGTGATTGATTTTTCAGGAGGAAAAGTGAAAGAAATTGTAGCAGCGAGCGTGTAAAATTATAGAATATTGCATACCTCTGTCTATAGATAATGTTAGTTAGAACTCTAAGCCAATCATTTGATGATTGTTGTATGGACTCATTGTATCATATTTTTATGTATATAAAGGCATTTGTTTATGGTTATTATACTTGCTTGTATTGGTGCCAAATAACTAAGTATAATAGCGTCATTGAGTAGAAGATTCTTACCTATATCAATCGATTGGTTGAATCGATAGTGAGATGATATAGGGAACATTACTCTTAATCATTCCTAGTCAAGTATTAACATTCAAGGACAATGTTAATGCGACGAGACTAGAATGTAGGCCAACTCGATGACTTGATCTCACAAGTCATGGATATAGAGATATCAAGTTGACACATGGGTATACATTGGAGAATGTATACTGAATGACCCGCCATGAGAAAGTATCATGGATCGTTATATGAGTGTCATATACTTTCTCATGTGGCTATTAGTATGACTATTAGTCCTTGGACCTGAAGTCACCATGATTCCCTAAATAAGGAGTTGCATACTTTGACTTCGTCAAACGTCACCCGTAATTGGGTGGACTATAAATGCGATTACTGGGTATGTAACAAATTATGCAGAGGAATGTGAGTGATGTAGATGAGATCTATCCCTCCTATATGACAGGAGTGACATCATTATTCTTGATAGAGTGAGACCACTAAGTGCATGACCATGCCCAAATGAGTCAATATGAGATGTTGAGCTCATTTGATTGAGTGAGTCTACTTGGGATTCAAGATTTAGATTGATTAGAGGATGACATGGTCTATGTCTCATATTGATCAATCTAGATATCAAGGATAGAAGGACACTTGTCATATATTGTGAGGAGTCACAATTAGTAGTCACAAGGTGATGTTGAATCTCAACATTCTTGTAACTTGGGTAGTAATGATGTGTTGCTAGATACCGCTCATTACTTATGCTTCTAAATGAGTTTAGGAGCATTGCCAACGTTACAAGAACCTATAGGGTCACACACAAAGGGCAATTAGATGGAGATTAGGTTCATTTGATGTACCTAGAGGATTAGGTTCATATGATGAACCAAATTGGATTAAGAGTAATCCAAAGTAAACTAATTGAGTTGGACTCAATTTGGTTCATGTGTTAAATGAGTTTAATTTGGACTTAGACTTATTGAGCAAATTAATTCAATGAATAAAGATTCATTAAATTAAAATTGGCTTAAACCAATGGTTAGATTTGATCAACCATGGGAGAGAAGTTGTCAAGTTTGACTTGACTTGAGAGGAAGATGAAAGGTCAAGTTTGACTTGACCATTGCCACCTCATTTGTGAGTTAGCATTAAGTGGGCCAATGATGATGTTCCACATCATCAAGGTTGGCTTATGTGTGTGCTACATCATGAGGGAGATCAAGAGTTGTGACTCTTGATATCCCATGGAGGTATATAACCTCATTTCAATGTGGTCGACCACTTTATGTCAGTGTGAGAGTTTCATTTTGTGTGTGTAACCTCCTTCTTCTTCCTCTCTACCTTTCTTCTCTCCCTCTCCTCCACCATTGCTGTTCATCTAAGGTTGCTAGCACATCTTTAGAGATTCTCTCCATCAATTTGTTCGTGTGGATACGCATAGAGGGTTGTACACTTGACAACCTTGAGATCTGACGAACCTTGGGCGAGCGGGATACGTGAAGGGCTTCGCTACAAAGGTATAATAAGTCTTTTCCTTGTAGATCTAGTGTAGATCTAGGCTAGAAAACATGTACACAAAGTTTTTTTTACGAAATTTTATTACTTCGCACGGATCCGATGGCATAGGATTCGGGGTTTCCGCAACGCAAAAGCGGTTTTTGCAGCCCGAAAAACCCAACAGATAATACTCCTTTTTATAGTGTCACTATTATCTATGCACATATCTCCAAGCATTTGCACACTTTCCAAAACACTCATAAAAAAGAATAAGTTATAAAGTGGTTCTGACTCCTTTTCTTAAATAAGCCCACAAATCTTTGTGATTTTATAGCTTGGAAGCTTTGAAAGCACAATTTGTTTGTAGCATATTCTCTGTCCTTCGTGACACAAACTTTTAAAAAAGAATACGTAAGTCCATGGGGCCTGCTTTAAGTCGACCGACCACTACTCAGGAGGATCGCCAATGCGGTTCGCCGAATGTAGTTAGTGACCCGGTGTGCATTCAATCATTCTATCTGATTCGAAAGCTGTCTATCCGATCGACTTGTCTGATCGACCTGTCTGATCGACCTACAACCCCGACTAACTAAGGCAGTCGGTCAATTCACTTAATACATAGTAATGAGGTTTGTCCACTTGCCTCAGGCTAGGGCATGATATCCGGCCGATCAAAAGTCTCGGTCGACCACTCGCGCCCAACTGGTCATTCGAGGCCCGCTCTACCATGTAGCCGGTTTGGGTACACCCTCTCTCTTGTTGGTGACTTTGACCATTTCTTGATTTTGACTGTCTCGTCAATCGATCTCTCCTGCCTTGACCCACCTTTTAGGGTATCCACTTTTATCATTGTATTAATAGTTATTTTGATTATGTCGATATAATTTAATTAAGATAAGTTACCAAACAACGTAAATAAATTTTTTGAATATTTAAATTATAAATTTAAGTTTCAAAATTATCATATCTCATACCCATTTTGCCCCTCCATATTTACCACAATTGATTACTATAGTGTAGTAATAAATTTGAGATATTATTCATCAGCACCTCAAATCGATTGCTACACTAGAGCAATCAATTAAAAAAAATCTAATTTATATTTTAAAAATTCTTAATATAGTTTGTCAAATTGATGTTTGAAAGTATAGATATAATCAAGAGAACTAGACGAACATATAGAATCTGATTTCATGTCATTCTGAGCTCTTTACGTTCATCAGTCAGTTTCAGTAAAAATTGACTTATGTACATAGAGAACTCGAAATGATATGGAACTAAGTCATATGTGTTGTTCTTCTAATTATATATATATACTCTCAAACATCTATTTTACACACTATATGTTGGGACGAATAGCTCATCGCGCTTGTTCACTTGCTTCAGTGTTGTTGATTTACAGTGGAATAGACTCGAAGCAAACTCTCCAATGCTAACATGTAAATTTACTTGGTATCTACCTCAAAAAGAGATGACTAATCTAAGGATCCACACATGACACACTCTCCACTATGAAAACAACTCCTTTGAAATAATCCGGAGGTGGAGAAACCTCGTACAAACTCACACATGCATATAACTCGAAACAAGAAGTAAATACACAAGAATACAAATGAAAAACCTTCTTACTTGCTTCCTTGTTGCTTATAGATGTCTCTTGAACCTTGGAAGTGCAGCTGTTGGTTGCTACTGAGAATATCGTACTGGTTCCCCTGTACAAAAATTTTGTACAAGTCTTGAACCATTCCTAACAACCTATTGTGTTCTTTAGAAATTAAATTTGAAATCGCAAATGGAACTTAACATTATTGATTCCAAATTCAACTTATCTGTTCTTAGTGATTTAGACTTAGATCGCAAACGATGCTTAACATTATTGATCCAAATCCACCTATGTTACAAATTCAATTAAATATTAATTTCAGATATCGACTTCTAGGTTAAACATGGCGAGGCACTAGACCTTCTTGGGTATGGGAGCATCCACCACTTCCTAGACAAAGCCTTTCAACGAAATTTAATATTTAATTTCCTTATAGTAATCTTAGGTTTAATCAAAAAGAGCAATCGAATCACAAGTTCGAAAAACAAAAAAAACACAAAATCAAAAACATAAATTCGATTACCTAGATTCATTAGCTCTTGTATTTGGTATTACAAGATCTAAATAAAAGGATAAACTAGTTATGATGCGGAAACTAATAACTAATTATACCTTTTATAGCTTATAGACCTCACGATCTTCTGTCGTATTCCTCTTCTTATCTCGGACGTTGTGTGAGCGACGATCTACCGAGACGAGAATCCACCCAAACTTCCTTCTTCTCCAAGCAAGTTTCGACCACCACAAGAACTCCAAGAGAAGATGAGGTTCGACCACCACCACCAAGCTCCAAGGTATGGTAGAAACAAAGCCTTCTTTCTCTCCTTCTTCTCCAAGCAAGATCCGACCACCACAAGAACTCCAAGAGAAGAAGAGGTTCGGCCACAAGAAGAAGAGAAGGGAAGGAAGAGGGCCGACCACACCAAGGAAGAAAAGAGAGAGGAATAGATGATAGGCTATTATTCTTATTATCAGTTGAGGCACATCTACCCTCTCTTTTATATTCCTTGGTATTGGCAAATAAGGAAGGTTTTAATAAAAACATCCTTATTTTCCTTGTCATTGAAAAGGAAATTTTAACTAATTAAAAATTCTTTTCTCTATTAATGTGACCGATCATATCTAATCCTCCATGGAAGTAAAGTTTTAAACACAAAATTAAAATTTCCTAATTTGTTTATGAAAATTTTAAATAAAAATTTCTCTTTTAAAAATTCCCTTCATGATTAATCATAAAAGGAAACTTTTATAAATTAAAATATCTTTATTAAAACATGTGGATGATTTACAAAAATGAAAGTTTTCTCTAAAATTAAAATCTTCCTTTCAATATACAAATAAGGAAAGATATCAAATCTTTTCTTAATCTTTTGTAAAAACTATAAAAGAAAAGATTTAAATTTTAAAACTCTCTTTTAAATCATGAGGATGATTACAAAAAAAGAAAAGTTTTATCAAAAATTAAAATCTTCCTTTTAACTACAAATAAGGAAAGATATCAAATCTTTCTCTTAATCTTTTGTAGAAACTATAAAAAAAAATATTTAAATTGTAAACTCTCTTTTAAAATCATGGCTTCCACATAAGAAAAATTTTAAAAAATAAAATCCTTTTAATTTATTGTGACCGACCACACCAAGCTTGGGTTCAAGCTAGGGTCAGCCACCTCTTTAAACCATCTCACCTTGGTTTGGTCGACCCTAGCTTGGGCTCCAAGCTAGACTTAGCCGGCCACCTTAAGGTGGGTAAGAAGGTGGGTATGGGTGGGTATAACACTTTATAAATAAGAAGGTACGACAGAGACCGAGAGGAGGAATTGATTTTGGTCTCCGATGAACTTAAGCTTCCCGTGTTCACCCCGAACACCCAACTCGAGTTCATCAATAATATCTCATTCCACTAAAGAGTTATTATTGAACTACCGCACCAATCCCATATTACTATATGGGCTCCTTCTTATCATGAGTGTGCTAATATCCCTGTGTTTAAGATGTAAAATGAAACACCCCTAGATTTTTTTTTACTCTCTCTCATTAACTACTATTTGAATGATCATATTGCAGTACTATCAAGAAACTATCATAACCAATAGACATGACTGTATCAACAAATCTTTATCGATAAAAACAATATCTCCTCAATATTTCCCACCTGAATGATAAAGAAACGAAAATCCCTCGTGGTAAAAACCAGTATGCTCTGCACTCCCAGACAACAGACAGTACCATGCGTCCATCCCGCCTCCTCGTCTACTCCATCCGAGGGCCTTCCGTCATGTCCTAAGTGTCATCCTCACCTGTAATGTAGACATCATGAGTCTACGACCCAGCAAGCACAATCCAATATGAAAGAATGGACATACATGAAGTAATAGAAATAGCAACTAGGGGTCACATCAAAATAAAACATAATCTCATTACGATAAAGCAAGGAAAGGCATGCGGCAAATAAATGATCCTACATAGCTAATAAGGTATGTCACATATCCGGTAACCACAATTAGAGTTAGTCAACAATCCCATAAACCTAGAGGTACCTCCTAGAAAACATGCAGTCAGTCATATAGCCGAAGCTAACATATATGATTTATCAGTCAAGTTTGGATGGATCCTCCCCGGAACTCATCCCGGGTCAATCATCCCGTACTACTATCACATATGCTCATACTCATCCTATTCTCCATATAAGAAAAGAAAACACAATCTGTCCTCATTATTCTATATCAGTTAAACATATCTTTCTATTCCTTTCATTCTGTAACCTTTTCTATATTAAAGAAAATAGCGGAATCATGCAACCTCAAAAGAGAGTGATAAAGAAAATGGAAATCCAACATTCAATCTGTTAACAATGCAAAATAAACAAATGGAACTTGCAACACAGTTAAGTGATAAGGTAAATTTAACTCCTACAGCAACAATACCATGATCTGAACCATATCAGAATTTAATCAAACACCTGTGCAACATGAGTCTACTGTTGAAATGTATACTAAAAATCTAACTTTTTATATAAATATTTACTTAGAAATCAGAATCATATTGTTCAAATATCTACATTTATAAGTTAAATGTAGTTGTTCAATTAATTTATATTGTAGATAACATAGTGTGTGGTGTCACACACAGAATATAATGTTATCAATTCTTTATAAATTATAAACAGTAGCTCACGACTGAAATGGAAAGGAACAAACCATTGGAATAATCGTATTGTAATTAGGTATTGGTTTATCTTGACTGATAAATTACACTAGTACACTCTAAGTGTATTGAGCATGACCATTTAAGGTAAGTTCTTTTTATACTGACTTAATAAAAGAACAAAACCTTAGTTATTATGGAAGTGTATGCTCTTAATCCTAATATAATAACAAGCATGATCCTGTCCGAACCAGGAGTCAACGGACGCTGGGGATGTGGCGCTCTCTGCTGGATCCTCGAATGCTCCGGCGAACCTGCACAGAAGTCGGGCCGGGGAGATCCCGGCGACGACCCTCCGACGTTCAAGTCAGGCAAGGGAATAGGCGAAGAAGGTGGCTGCAGGATGAAGACTCGCGTACCTTCGGTTGAAGAAGTGGAGGCCTTATATAGACCTCTCGAAGGAGCCTGGGCACATCAATCAAAGCAATCACCTGCTTTCGACCATGCCCAGGTGTGGGCCTGTCAGAAGGGTATCCATAAGACCATACTGTTGATACAATCACCTGCTCTCGACCATGCCTAGGTGTGGGCCTCTCAGAAGGGTATCCATAAGGCCATACCACTACTGTATCAACCTTTCCGTGACGTGATGGTGGGGCCTTTAATAGTGTCATCTTGCGTACAGTCTAATCATCATGCCTTTGCTGACATACCATATCCCGAGCCGAGCGAATAGGCCGCTCGACTAACCACTGTTCCCTTGCCACGATTCCGGCCGAGCGGACACCTCCGTTCGGCCATTCTGTCCTCGGCCGAGCGGACCCCTCCGCTCGGCCACTCGGCTCCGGTTCTCCTTTGGCGTCGGAAACCCAAACCTTTGGTTGGGTAATCTCGGGTTCCGCTCGGACGAGACCCCATCTGTGGGTCCCCCATTCTTACCGCAGGATCACTTGCCTCCCCTTCAAGTCTAGTCGAAGGAGGCAGTGAGTCCGACTGACTGGACTATGTGTACGAGCGGGCGGTCGTCGCCTTATCGATGCTGCTGACATCCCGTGAGCCGTTCGGCCCTCATGCCAAATTTAGCCGCTCGGCTCTTCGCTTTATATGCCTTGGCGCCCAACGTGGCTGTTTGCTTGTCTAAATCCTTTTGAAAATCGCACCAATCTTTTTCATTAAGCCGAAGCATGCGCGGTATGGGCGCATTAATTGTGCTCGGTGACAGAGCGCCACGTGGCTCGTCTCTATTGGCGGTGACGTTCCGTACGATGGGACGCCCTTTGTTTTGAAATGAACGGCTAGATGATGAGCTCGTCTCTTGTGCCCTACATCCGACGGTGGAGGCAGATCGACTTCGGTCGTATAAAGCCTCAGTCCTCCTCTGCCGCACCTTTGCTCGTGCTTTGTCCTTCTAACTCTTCTACTGCTACGGCCTCCGGCGATCCGGTTCCTGTTTCTCGGCGGCTACCATCTCACCGGTGATCTCTTCCGCCCGTCTCCTTCTCAGTGAGCCTTCTTTCTTCGCTTACTAGGTCTTCCTTACTCATTTTGCCTCTCTTTCGTTCCCATTCTTCCGATTTCTTACTGTCCTTTTGTCTCTTCGAGATGGCGAGCTCTTCCGAACCCGTTGCCCAGGCTCACGGTCCGTGGTATATGAGTATGGAGAGTAGGTTCGATGAGGAGCGCGCCCGGCGCGTTGTTAGGACCTACGGGATCCCTGACGACCATGAAATAGTTGTAGCCGGCCCGACCGATCGGCCTCATAACCCTCCGATCGGTACCATTTGTTTTTTTCTAGACCAATTCCAGGGCGGCCTTAGATTTCCTACCCATCCATTTATTTTGGAAGTTTGTAATTATTTCCGCATCCCGCTCGGCCAACTTGTGCCGAATTTCTTTAGGTTGCTGAGCGGGATGGTCGTCCTCTTTAGGCTGCACAGTATCCCACTTGACCCCAAAATATTCCACTACTTCTTCTATCCCAAACAATCCGAGTTGGGTACTTTTATTTTCCAAAGTAGAATAGGCTTTAAATTTTTTGAGAACATGCCGACCTCCAACAAGCACTGGAAGGAATTCTTCTTCTATATACAACTTCCCGAGCGGCCAGCATTCCGAACCAAATGGCAGACCGCTGTGCCAACCCAGCCGGAGCTCGGCAAATTCAGAAGCAATCCGGCCTACCTTCATGCGTCAAATTGCTTGTCCGGTCAGCGGTACAAGATCGACCAGTTGCTTCTCAAGGGGGTGTTGTATATTTTTGGATTATCTCCCGTTCGGGCCAATCTCCCTTACCGCATGGGTAAGGACTCTTTACTCCTTTCGCCTTTTTTATCTAACTGATTTTAATTTCTTCCATCGCAGCTGAAGTCATGTGGCGCTCCAAGGCTACCGATCATATGAGATTGAAGGCCGTGGAAATTGAGGCGGCTACCAAAAAAGAACTTGCCGAGCGGGGTCTTATCCCCAGCCGCCCGGCAGATGCAGGAGAGGGGGGGACGCAGTCCGCCCCTGAAACAGAAGTTGCCCGATCTATTCCTCCGCTCCAGAGTTGGGAGTCCCAGTGCCGGATTCACCGTAGTTCGCAAACGTCGAAGAGACCCCACCTTCCACCGACCCAAGAGGGCGAACCACAGGCGTCGATCGAGGTCGCCTCGCCAGATCGCACGCCGTCGCGGATGGTCTCGCCCACCGCACAGCCCTCCGGCTCTCCTCCACGGACTCGTCGTCGCTTACGACGGTTGGGCAAACATCAACCATAGGGAGTCCTCGGGCCAGCGACGGCGGCTGAGGAAGTGCCGGACGGCCACCCGACCATCAAGACTACCCTTCGATTCCCATCGGAGGAATATTTATTGTCTGGCGATCCAAGTCCCGTTCATGAAATAACCTTGATGGGTCCGCTCGCCAAACTTTTCGAGGACGCCTAGACTGGTGGCCCTCATGACGCCTAAGCGACTTGGCGATAACCACATCAGCCACTCGTGTAAGTTCATTTTCTTCCGTGTCATACTCGGTTCTCGATTTTATTATTTCCTTTACAAGATTGGTCGAGCAAATCGCCACTAGCCATCGACTAGCCGAGCTGGAGGATCTCATGGAAAAACTCAGTCTCGGGGTCCATCGCCGAGCGGAAACAAGCCCTCGGAGGCGAAGAAGGTCGACCGCTGGTGGCTCGACTTGAAGGCTTGGTGAAGAAGCGCGACGAAGACGTGAAACGCGCCAGTGATGATCTGGACAAGATGAAAGTTGAAGTCCGAGCCCTAGATCAGCGATCCAAGAGCTAGCTACCGAACGGGATGAGCGCTCAGCTGAACGCACTAAAGCGGAGGTGGACCAGAAAGTTCTTCAAGATTCACTGATTGCCTCCCGTGCGGCGCTTAGAAAGTACAAGGAGGGAGAACCGAGTCGCCTAGCAGCAGCGCGCCAAGAATACCTCCGCTCAGAGCGGTTCGGCGCAAAATTCGGTGGCAACGTCTCCTCAACTTTCGCCGAGGCGGTCAAGGTCACCATGGCGTACTTGAAGAAGGGGGGGCACCTTCCTGCTGACCTGACCATTCCCTCTTCAGATCTGGCGGCTATGATTGACGATATCCCGGACGCTTTCTTCAACTTCGAAGACCCCGAGTGAAGAGTATTCCTCGTCTCTATCTTGTTTTTGCGTTTCTTACGCCCAGCGCAACTTTTTGTACTTGCCGTCCGGCATGCTTTCCCTTTAATGCAATTATGTCTTTACTTGTGTCTTCCTGATCATTACCCATAATATTCTTCTGTTTGCTTAACGTTTATGCTTAGAGTCAGTCATGCTCTAAGTGTTCTTCGTCACACGGCCGCTCAGTTTAACCCATTAAGCAAAGTCCGAGCGGGAGGGCCTACTCGCTCTACACGTATCTAGCCTGTGTGAAGTCAACGAACGCCAAGTATCGAAGGACCAACGCCCGAGCGGGCCTAAATGTTTTAATACTTGTGGTTTCCGCGGTTTCTTATTCACTGATATTCGTTCGTCCGCCCGGGGTATTTATAGTCGCCGGACCGACTCGATTTTTAACGATGGTGCTCGTCGATTTTCCGCTCGGTTTCTATAGACGCCGGCTCGTCTCTCGATTTTTAACGACCGAGCTCGTCGGCGCGGATATTTATAGCCGGTCGGCGCGGCTCTCGATCTTTAACGACGGAGCTCGTCGGCGCGGATATTTATAGCCGGTCGGCGCGGCTCTCGATCTTTAACGACGGAGCTCGTCGGCCTTCCGCTCGGACGTTTATAGACGCCGGCTCGTCTCTCGATATTCAACGTCGGAGCTCGACGGCGCGGATATTTATAGCCGGTCGGCGCGGCTCTCGATCTTTAACGACGGGAGTCGTGGGCCTTCCGCTCGGACGTTTATAGACACCGGCTCGTCTCTCGATATTTAACGTCGGAGCTCGGCCGCGGATATTTATAGCCGGTCGCGGCTCTCGATCTTTAACGACGGACTCGTCGGCGCGGACGTTTATAGACGCCGGCTCGTCTCGATATTTAACGTCGGCGTCGGCGCGGATATTTATAGCCCGGCGGCTCTTTAACAACGGGACTCGTCGGCCTTCCGCTCGGACGTTTATAGCGTCTCTCGATATTTAACGTCGAGCTCGGCGGGCTCGGAGTTAGCCGGCGCGGCTCTCGATCTTTAACGACGGACTCGTCGGCCTTCCGCTTCGGACGTTCGTCCGCTCGTCTCTCGATATTTAACGTCGAGCTCGGCGCGGATATTTATAGCCGGTTGGCGCGACTCTCGATCTTTAACGACGGGACTCGTCGGCGCGGATATTTATAGCCGGTCGGCGCGGCTCTCGATCTTTAACGACGGAGCTCGTCGGCCTTCCGCTCGGACGTTTATAGACGCCGGCTCGTCTCTCGATATTTAACGTCGGAGCTCGACGGCGCGGATATTTATAACCGGTCGGCGCGGCTCTCGATCTTTAACGACGGGACTCGTCGGCCTTCAGCTTGGACGTTTATAGGCGCCGGCTCGTCTCTCGATATTTAACGTCGGAGCTCGACGGCGCGGATATTTATAGCCAGTCGGCGTGGCTCTCGATCTTTAACGACGGGACTCGTTGGCGCGGATATTTATAGCCGGTCGGCGCGGCTCTCGATCTTTAATGACGGAGCTCGTCGACCTTCTACTCGGACGTTTATAGACGCTGGCTCGTCTCTCGATATTTAACGTCGGAGCTCGACGGCGCGGATATTTATAGCCGATCGGCGCGGCTCTCGATCTTTAACGACGGAACTCGTCGGCCTTTCAAGGCTAACTCCTTACCAGGTCGAGCGACCTTGGCCTTCGTATCATATCCCGCGCTAGAACAATATTTATGCCCGGCCGAACAACACGGATCATTCGCTTACGAGTTTAAATATATAACCCTCCAGGCCGATCGGCTCGGGGGCCTTCGTTCTCGAGCTCCTAGCTCGGATATAAACCTCCCGGCCGATCGGCTCGGGGTCTTCACGCAGTAAGCCGTTTGGCAGGGAATGCTCAATGCGCTTTCATCTTTTTGCTTCCTGTATTACAAGTACATAGGCGACTAGCATATACACCAGAATAAATTACAATCATGCACCTTTCATCCAGCTCGATAGGGCTGGAGATGATTTGCACTCCACGGTCGATCCAGCTGCCGCCCGTCCTCATCCTCCAAGTAGTAAGTGCCCGAGCGGAGTTTTTCAATAACCTTGAAGGGACCTGCCCAAGGAGCTTCCAGCTTGCCGACGTCGCCGACAGGCTTGACTTTCTTCCAGACGAGATCGCCGACCTGGAATGATCTGGGGATTACTCGGCGGTTGTAGCTCTGCTTCATGCGCTGCCGGTATGCCATCAATCGCACGAACGCCCTAGCTCGCTCCTCTTCGACCAAATCCAGCTCCATGTTCCTCCGCTCGGCGTTCCCCTCATCATAGCTCTGGATTCGGACGGACTCAACGCCGACTTCAACCGGAATGACTGCCTCACCGCCATACACCAAATGGAACGGTGTGGCGCCCGTCCCTTCTTTCGGCGTCGTTCGGATGGCCCATAAGACGCCCGGCACTTCATCCGGCCAACTCCCTCCTAAATGCGCAGAATACGAAGAATTTCCCGATTGGCTACTTCGGCTTGACCATTGCTCTGGGGATAGGCCACGGACGTGAAATGTTGCTCGATGCCGTAACTTTTGCACCAGTTCTCTAGCACCTTGCCTGTGAATTGCCGCCCATTGTCGGAAACCAATCGGCGAGGGATGCCGAACCGACAGATGATGTGTTGCCAGATGAATTTTTTGACCATCTGCTCGGTGATCTTCGCCAGCGGTTCGGCTTCCACCCACTTGGAAAAATAGTCGACGGCCACTAGCAAAAATTTCCTCTGCCCGGTCGCCATCGGAAATGGACCGACAATATCCATTCCCCATTGATCGAACGGGCATGAAATGGTGGATGCCTTCATTTCTTCGGCCGGTCGGTGGGAGACGTTGTGATATTTCTGGCACGAAAGGCATGTAGATACTGTCCGAGCGGCGTCTGCTTGCAAAGTTGGCCAAAAATACCCGGCCAGGAGGATCTTCTTGGCTAACGAGCGTCCGCCCGGATGCCCCCCGCATGATCCTTGATGCACTTCCTGGAGGATGTAAACCGAGTCCTCTAAGCTCACGGATTTCAACAACGGGCGCGAGAAAGCTTTCTTGTAAAGCTGATCGCCGATGAGTGTGAACCGACCGGCCCTCCTTAGCAACCGGGCTTCATACGCATTGGATGGTGCGGCGCCCGAGCGGAGGAATTCTATGATGGGTGTCCGCCAATCGCTTGGAAATGTAAGGCCCTCCATTCGGTCAATGTGCGCTACCAGCAGTACTTTTTCAATTGGTTGCTGAATGGCGACCGGCGTTATAGAACTTACTAGTTTGGCCAACTCATCGGCGGCCTGGTTCTCCGTTCGGGGGATCTTCTGAATAAGAACCTCTCGGAAAGTAGCTTTGAGTTTTTCAAAGGCCTCAGCGTAGAGTTTAAGCCGAATGCTGTTGATTTCAAAGGTGCCAGAAAGTTGTTGAGCGTAGGATCACCCGACCGGCTCCCACATGTCGTCTGCCTGCAATCCGCTATGAGGGCCTCATACTCCTTCATTGTTGGTAGCTTTGTAATCCATCCGGACGGATAAGTGCATTTTCTTCTTGAGGTGAGAGCAACCAATCTCACTTCCGAGCCGAGTGGAAGACCCATCCACATATATTCTCCACATAGCTTCAGGCTCTGTCTTGCACTTCGGTCACAAAATCAGCCAAGGATTGCGCTTTGATCGCCGAGCGGGGCTGGTATTGGATGTCAAATTCACTTAGTTCTGTCGTCCACTTGATGAGTCGTCCAGACGCTTCTGGATTCAACAGTACTCTTCCTAGTGGACTGTTCGTCCGGACAATGATGGTGTGAGCCAAAAAATATGGTCGAAGGCGCCGAGCGGCTAGGACCAAAGCAAAGGTCAACTTCTCGAGCCCAGTGTAACGAGATTCGACATCTTTTAAAATGTGGCTCAGAAAATACACCGGCTGCTCCTCGCCGCTGGACCTTACAAGTGCCGAGCCTACAGCATGCTCGGTTGAAGACAGATAAATATAAAGTGACTCACCCCCGATCGGCTTGGCTAGTATAGGCAGAGAATTAAGATATGTCTTCAATTCTTCTAATGCTCGGTCGCATTCCTCGTCCCAGTGAAATTTAGTGGCCTTGCGCAAAATTTTGAAGAAAGGGAGGCTCCGGTCGGCAGTTTTGGAGATGAATCGGGACAATGCGATTATCCGACCGGTCAAACGCTGCACTTCCCTTGTATTTCTTGGAGGCGGCATGTCTTGTAGAGCTTTCACCTTGCTAGGATTGGCTTCGATTCCCCGATCGGTCACTATGTACCCCAAGAAACGCCCTCCTTTTGCTCCGAACAGGCACTTCTGGGGATTTAGCTTGACTCCATATTTGCGTAGCGTTCGGAAGGTTTCTTCCATGTCCTTGAAGAGATCGGCCGCTCGGGCAGATTTGATAAGAATGTCGTCCACATAGACTTCCAAATTCCACCCGATCTACTCCCTGAACACTTTGTTCATCAAGCGTTGATAGGTGGCCCCGACATTCTTCAATCCGAACGGCATCACATTATAGCAATAAGTGCCGTCGGCCGTCACGAAGCTGACTTTTTCTTGATCTTCACGGGCGAGCGGCACTTGATGATAGCCTTGGTAGGCGTCGAGCATACAAATTAATTCGCAGCCGGCCGTAGAGTCCACCAGCTGATCTATCCGGGGCAGAGGATAAAAGTCCTTGGGGCATGCTTTGTTCAAGTCCCGAAAATCAATGCAGACTCTCCACTTGCCGCCCGGCTTAGAGACTAATACTACGTTAGCCAGCCAGCTCGGGAATTGCACCTCGCGTATATGGCCGGCCTCCAGAAGTTTCTCTACTTCCGTCCGGATGATGGCATTCTGCTCGGCACTGAAATCCCTTTTTCTCTGCTTCACTGGCCGAGCGTCCGGTCGGACATGCAACTCATGCTGCGCTATGCTCGGCGAAATTCCGGGCAACTCATGTGTCGACCAGACGAAGACATCATGATTTCGCCGGAGGCATTGGATCAGCTCCTCCTTCTGCTTCTCCTCCAGATCAGAGGCAATAAAAGTCGTGGCCTCCGATCGGGTCGGATGAATCTGCACTTCCTCTTTTTCTTCATAAATTAAAGAGGGTGGCTTTTCAGTGATGGCATTTACCTCGATTCGAGGTGCCTTCCGAGCGGAGTTGGATTCTGCTCGGACCATCTCGATGTAGCATCGCCGAGCTGCTAGCTGATCTCCCCGTACTTCTCCCACTTTGTCCTCCATGGGGAACTTGATCTTCTGATGGAAGGTTGAGACGACCGCTCGGAATTCGCTGAGCGCCGGTCGTCCCAAAATGACGTTGTAGGACGAGGGAGAGTCGACCACCACGAAGTTTATTGTCCTGGTCCTCCTGAGCGGCTCCTCTCCCAGCGAGGTAGCCAGCCGGATCTGTCCGACCGGCTGAACTTCGTTACCCGTAAACCCGTAGAGCGGGGTTGTCATGGGCAGCAGCTCGGCTCGATCAATTTGCAGCTGATCAAACGCCTTCTTGAATATGATGTTGACCGAACTCTCTGTGTCAACAAATATGCGATAAATAGTGTAATTTGCTATTACCGCTTTAATGAGCAGAGCGTCGTCGTGGGGCACTTCAACTCCTTCTAAGTCCCCGGGCCCGAAAGTGATTTCCGGTCCACTTGCCCGCTCTTAGCTGCAACCGACTGTGTGGATCTGGAGCTGCCGGACACCCGCCTTTCTGGCCCGGTTGGAGTCTCCTCCTGTCGGCCCACCAGCAATAAAGTTGATCTCGCCCCGGGAAGTATTGCTCCTATTTTCCTCTTCCCGAGTGGACGGTCGGGACCATTCTCTGGACGCTCGGCGATTCTCCTGTCTTGGAGATCAGTGCCGATCGGGCGTCTGTTGATGTCGCCTCTCGGTGCGGGTCCGGTCGACTTCATGGGTCCTTTGTCTCCTGTCGATGGAAGGAGACCGTCGTTCGGCATTCCTAGGAACGGGATTAGCCACGAAGGGAAGACTTCGACAATCCTTCGTGTTGTGCGTATCCGTCCGGTGGAAGGAGCAGAACATCGGGGTCCATCTCTTCTTTGGCTTGGGCCGAGTGGCGGATACCTCTTGTACGTGTGATCTGGCGTGGGGGGATCGGATTGCTTCGGCCCTCGGTCCTCTGGGCGGCTGATGAGCGGCGTGCTGTTTCCGTTCGGCATGAGTAGGTGCCCGCTCGATTGGAGTTTCCTTTTTCCGGGCGGCTTGCGCTTCTTCCACGTTGATGTATTCGTTAGCCCGGTGTAGCATGTGATCATAATCTCGGGGCGGCTTTCGGATGAGCGACCGGAAGAAGTCCCCATCCACTTGGCCTTGTGTGAAGGCATTCATCATGGTCTCCGATGTGACCGTTGGAATATCCATCGCCACTTTGTTGAATCGCTGGATGTAAGCTCGGAGCGATTCACGGGCTTCTTGCTTGATGGCAAACAGGTTTTTGATATCGCCGATCGCTTGCAAAGTGGTGGAGGAAGGCCGTTCGAAGTCTTTGAAGATCCGTCAACCTCCGAAACCACCGTTGAGCCGATCCCGAGAGGGTGGTAAGAAAAACTCGGCATTTTACTTCATCTGTGTATTGATGGAGCGTAGTCGTGTTATCAAACTTACCCAGATGATCATCCAGGTCTGTTGTTCCATTGTACTCGCCGATCGTCGGAGGCACGTAGTGCTTGGGCAGAGGGTCTTGTAGAATAGCCTCCGAAAATTGGCGATTGATCCGCTCGGGAGATGAGTCCGCTCGGGGCTTTCCCTTTTCTCTCGTCTCGCATTTCGTCGAAGAAGATCCTCTATCTTTTCGGTAGTGCGGCTTGAGTGCGAAATAAAGCCGGTGGAATCGCGATGGTGAAGGTGCTTCCGCTCGGCCACCCGATGCAGACGTTGCTTGTTGCTCCGGCCGTTCGGCTGCTGCTTTCTGTTTTTGCTCCACAAGTTTGGATGCCCTTATCTCGACTAGAGCGTCGAGTTCTTCTGTCGAAAGCGTCACCGTGTGTTGTCGTCCAGCCTCGTCCATTGTTCCCGTTCGGATGCAGGTGCGTTCCCACAGACGGCGCCAATTTGATCTTGTCCAAACCAGGAGTCAACGGACGCTGGGGATGTGGCGCTCTCTGCTGGATCCTCGAATGCTCCGGCGAACCTGCACAGAAGTCGGGCCGGGGAGATCCCGGCGACGACCCTCCGACGTTCAAGTCAGGCAAGGGAATAGGCGAAGAAGGTGGCTGCAGGATGAAGACTCGCGTACCTTCGGTTGAAGAAGTGGAGGCCTTATATAGACCTCTCGAAGGAGCCTGGGCACATCAATCGAAGCAATCACCTGCTTTCGACCATGCCCAGGTGTGGGCCTGTCAGAAGGGCATCCATAAGACCATACTGTTGATACAATCACCTGCTCTCGACCATGCCTAGGTGTGGGCCTGTCAGAAGGGCATCCATAAGGCCATACCACTACTGTATCAACCTTTCCGTGACGTGATGGTGGGGCCTTTAATAGTGCCATCTTGCGTACAGTCTAATCATCATGCCTTTGCTGACATACCATATCTCGAGCCGAGCGAATAGGCCGTTGCCACGATTCCGGCCGAGCGGACACCTCCGTTCGGCCATTCTGTCCTCGGCCGAGCGGACCCCTCCGCTCGGCCACTCGGCTCCGGTTCTCCTTTGGCGTCGGAAACCCAAACCTTTGGCTGGGTAATCTCGGGTTCCGCTCGGACGGGACCCCATCTGTGGGTCCCCCATTCTTACCGCAGGATCAAAGCACATATATTTAGTATTTATTTCTTTGACTTATCAAAGGGTGAGATTTAGCTCGATAAATCAATAGACCCGATAAGTTGGAAAATGATATTACTTATAGTGTGTATTGTTGATTATAGAAGGAAACTGTGCCCTAGTCATCTAGGTTGATAATGTCACCAAGAGAGCTTATAAGGATTGTCATGTTAAACCCTACAGATGGACTTAGTCTGACACGACAATAAGGTTGAGTGGTACTATTCTTGGACTAAGATATTAATTAAAGTGAGTTGTCAGTAACTCAATTAATTAGTGGACATCTGACATCTTAAACACAGGGAGATTAACACACTCATGATAAGAAGGAGCTCAAAATGTAATTTGGGGTTAGTGTAGTAGTTCAATAATAATTCTTTAGTGGAATGAATTATTATTGATGAAATTAAGTTCGGTGTTCGGGGCGAACACGGGAAGCTTAATTTCATCGGGAGACCAAAACCAATTCCTCCTCTCGGTCCCTATCGTAGCATCTTATTTATAAAATATTATACTTACCTATACCCACTTTTATACCCATCCTAATGTGGCCGACCAAGCAAGCTTGGAACCCAAGCTTGGGCCGGCCAAGCAAATAGGATGAGCCAAATTGTGTGGCCGACCCTAGCTTGAATCCAAGCTTGGTGTGGCCGGCCACATTAAATTAAAAAAGATTTTATTTTTTAAATCTTTCTTATATGGATACCATGGTTTTAAAAGAGAGTTTAAAATTTAAATCTTTCCTTTTATAGCTTTCTACAAAAGATTAAGTGAAAGGTTTGATATCTTTCCTTATTTGTAGTTAAAAGGAAGATTTTAATTTTTGATAAAACTTTCCTTTTATGAAACCATCCTCACGATTTTAAAAGAGAGTTTTAAAATTAAATCTTTCCTTTTATAGTTTCTACAAAAGATTAAGAAAAAATATGATATCTTTCCTTATTTATAGTTAAAAGGAAGATTTTAATTTTTGATAAAACTTTCCTTTTTTGTAACCATCCTCATGATTTAAAAGAGAGTTTTAAAGTTTAAATCTTTCCTTTTATAGTTTCTACAAAAGATTAAGAAAAAATTTGATATCTTTCCTTATTTGTATATTTAAAGGAAGATTTTAATTTTAGAGAAAACTTTCCTTTTTGTAAATCATCCACATGTTTTAATAGAGAGATTTTAATCTATAAAAGTTTCCTTTATGACCAACCATGAAGGATATTTTTAAAAGAGAAATTTTTACTTAAAAATTCCCAGAAACAAATTAGGAAGTTTTAATTTTGTGTTAAAACTTTCTTTGCTTGGAGCAATGAGGTGGTCGACCATGATATTTAGGAAAAGGAAATTAATTTTAATTAATTAAAATTTTTCTTTTCGTGGCAAAGAAAATAAGGAAGGTTTTATTTAATTTTTCCTTATTTGCCAAGACCAAGGAATATAAAAGAGGGAGTAGGGGTGCCTTCATGAGACACATCTCTATTTTATTTTTCTCCCTCTCTTCCTTGGTGGTGGTCGGCCCTAGACCTTGCTCTTCTCCTCTTCTCTTCTTCTTTAGTGGTCGGTTTCATCCCTCTCTTGGAGCTTTTGTTGGTGGCCGGTTCTAGCTAAGAGAAGAAGGAGAGAAAGGAGGTTTTGTTTCTATCGTCCTTTGGAGCTTGGTGGTAGTGGCCGAAACTCTTCATCCCAAAGAGAAGTGCTTGGCCGAAACTTGCAAGAAGGAAGAAGAAGGGCTTGGGTGGTTCTCATCTCGGTAGATCGTTGCCCACACAACGTCCGAGATAAAAAGAGGAATACGGTAGAAGATCAAGAGGTCGTTGCATATAAAGAAAGGTATAACTAGTAATTCTTTTCTGCATTATACTAGTTTTTCTTTGTATGAATTCCAAACACAAGAAGCTAGAGATTCTATATTTTCGGATTAGATATTCGAAGTTGTGTTTCTTTTATTTTATTTTTCGAATTTGTGATTCGATTGTTTCTTTTGATTAAACCTAGAGTTATATAAGGAAATTAAATATTAGATTTCTTTAAAAGACTTTGTCTAGGCGATGGTGGATGATCCCATACCCAAAAAGGACTACTGCCTCGCCATACAGTCTTGGAAGCCAATTTTAGAAATTAATATTTAATTGAATTTATAACATAGGTGGATTTGGATCAGTAATGTTAAATATCATTTGCGATCCAAGTCTAAATCACTAAGAACAGATAAGTTAAATTTAGAATCAATAATGTTAAGTTCCGTTTGCGATTCCGAATTTAATTTCTAAAGAACACAATAGGTTGTTAGGAAAGGTTCGACACTTATACAAAATTTCTGTACAGCGGAACCGGTACGATATTCCTAGGATCAACCAACATCTACACTATTTGAATTTGTTTAATACTGTTACTACGGTAAATCAAAAGCATCCTCAATCAAAGCTCAAGACCTCTTCCATAACCTGACTGAAAACTTCATAAGCCAGAAAGGAATGACACATATTAAACTCTACTTATCCGCCCCAAAGATTCAAGAAATGATAGAAAGAACAAGAACAGCAGCAATCAATCCTAGCTACCAAATGGAGAAAACCAACCCAAAGCTTTCATCCGGAAGAGAATAGAGAAAACAATACCATCCACAAATCCCGTTCCGAAGCCCAATTCAACAAGAAGAAACCAGGCAATTTTGCACAAGGGCTCCGAGTTAAAGTACATCTCGGTCAAGTATTTAAACAAACACATGATATGCGAAGAACTCAAAGCATCGGCAAAACGGAAAAATAATCCGACTCAGCCTCCACCCACCGAGCACCACCAATCTATAATAAGAACCCTCCGAATGTAATCGAGCCCAAATAAACAGTATGCATTTACAAGACCAACCGTGAAACCTCAGATCGATTCAAAAGACTGCCAAGAAGAAACCAACCAAGGAAAAACTGCAAAGAACCTCACGGTTTGAAGTTTAGCATGCTAGAAATCGGATCCTAACTCAGCCAAAGCGTCCAGAAGAGCATACCGTGGAATTCAAACTCCATCGAACTGAAATCACTGCCAAACTTCAGAATCAAATGTGAATCCAAGCAAAACCTTCAGCCGAAAACCTCCAACAAATCACATCTCTACAGAGGAGAAGCCAAAACAAAAACATCAGCACAACATATCACGGTAATACGCTTAGACACCGAAACCCAAATCCCCATCCAATCCCTATCCCCAAATCCATTGCGGAAACTCGAATAAACCACAGAACGAAGCAATTATCATCACAGAACATGGAATCCAGGCAAAAATCTAACAAACCTCATCATTAAGCATTTCAAACCTCCTATGCTACTCTCCCTTACCTCATGGATTTCACAAAATCACAAGGATATGAACTTGCCTGTCCTTCTTTGCTCCCTCGCTGGAAACCTCGCCCCCCTGTTGTTGCGCCGAGGATGTCCTTCGCCTGATCGAGACATCCTCCACAGAACCAGTTGCTGGCGACGCTCGGCCTGAGCTCAACCGCGATGAGGTGCACCTTCAACTTCGGCGGCACAACTTCGATGAGCAGAGAGCGAGGAGAAGAGGTCGGGAACAGTGGTCTAGGAGCTTTTATACTTAGGTTTTATGGGATTAACTTAGGTTAATTAAAGTTAATCAACTCCTAACCTAAGTTAGGTATCCTTCATATGGTTCCTTCCAACTTTATTCCTCTATCCCCTTAAATCATGTTGATCAAGTTTATTTAAATTCCAAGAAAAATATTCTCAAAATTTATAGAAGATTTCATAATTAAGTTTTTAATTAACGCTCGTGCGACCCTAACAAATTTTGTAAATAAATTTTTTATTTACGTTTACGAGATCTTATATAAAATGTCCACTAATTAAATGAGTTATTGACAATTCACTTAATTAATATCTAGTTCCAAGAGTAGTACCACTCACCTCATCATCATGTCGAACTAAGTCCACCTGCAGAGTTTACATGACAATCCTTATGAGCTCCTCTTGGGGACATCATCAACATAGATTACTAGGACACAGTTTCATTCTATAATCAACAATACACCGTATAAATAATATCATTTCTCAACTTATCGGACCTATTGATTTATCGAACTAAATCGCACCCTTTGATAAATTAAAGAAATGAATATTTAGTATATGTGTTTGTTATTATATCATGATTAAGAGCACACACTTCCATAATAACAAAGGTCTTGTTCTTTTATACAGTAAGTATAAAAAGAACTTACCTTAAATGGTCCTGCTCAATACACTTAGAGTGTACTAGTGTAATTTTATAGTTAAAATAAACTAATACCAAAATACACTACGACTATTCTAATGGTTTGTTCCTTTTCATCTTAGTCATGAGCTACTGTTTATAATTTATAAGGAATTAATAACATGATCTTTTGTATGTGATACCGCACACTATGTTATCTACAATATAAATTAATTGAACAACTACACTTAACATATAAATGTAGATATTTGACCAATGTGATTCTTTATTTTAAAATAAATGTTTACAAAAATCTAGGTTTTTAGTATACACTCTAACAGTAGCAACCACTATGTGAAAATCGAGTATAGACTTCGCCATAGATTACTTCGTCAATTTATAAATACGAAGTAATATATGATAATAAACTTCGATAATAAATTTAATGAAGTCAATTTTATTTTAGACTTCATAGATTAAAAATAGTGAGTTCACTACTAATTTTTATTGATATTTTACTTCATATTATATATTTGATGAAGTAATAAATCTTAAAATAAAATTCATATATTTACATACCGAAGTAATAAGTCTGAACCTATTAAAATATTTTTCTATTTATTAATAAATTAATAAATTTATTGTTTTTAAACTATTCATTTAATAAAACCCTATTAACTTAGGATTATTTCTCCCGCATAACTCTGTCTTCACCGCCCCAACTCCACCGAGCACGCATCATCGCCTTTGTCATAGGAAGAAGAGGCGACAAGTGATTTCTTCACCGCCTCGACCTTTCCCTTCGATCGCGCGCGTCTTCCCTCTCCCACACCCTCCTTTCCTTTCCCTGCAGCATTGTGTCTTTGTTTTTGAGGTTTCCTGGCCACGGGAAGAAGAGGCAACTACTTTCTAGCATTTCGAGTTTGAGATCACCGTCTCTAACCAATTCGATCCTGCAGCGCCATCAACTCGTCAACCAGGTTGGTTTTCTACCTATGGTTTCTGGCATCTCATACCCTTGGGCATCTCCTTCCCTATAGTTAGCATCCCATATTATCCTTAATTTTGAGATCGCCATCCTCTCTTAATTTTGAGAAGGGTGTGAGATCTCGAAAATTTAAATAATAGGGTTATTTGAGAAATAGCCTTATAGAATTTTTCCGGAATTTTTAGAAATTTTCTGGGAAATTTTCGGAGTTCGTACGGAGGGTTTTTAGGATCAATTGGTGGCCGCAGATAAAGCTTGTTTGGGATACCCGTTTAAGTGAGGAAATGTTTTTAATTATAAATTCCCTTTTCCTTTTTCTTTTCCCAACAAAACGCCGATCCACCCGACCCGAACCCTTCTTCCTTTCTTCCCCGACGCCAAATCCTCTCTTCTTCCCAATCTCTCTCTGTTCTCTCTCGCGGGCAAGCGATGGCGACGGGAGCAAGGCTCCAGCTTCGGCGATCCTTCTCCGCTGGCATCGACGCCTATTAATCTCAGATCCGGCTGGTGTTCTTTCCTCTCCTCACTGTTGCCGATCATTTCTCGAGCCCTAACCTCTCAGTCGATTGCCGACCATCGCTCTTCGCATGAGGTCGGGTTAGCAGCGCCTGAGGTACACGCAGTGCCCTAGTTGAGATCTTGCAGTGGGTGCGATTGATTCCAATCTATGTCTCCTCAAGTTGGATCGGATTGGGCGACACCTCCTGGAGGCAACCGATCGAGGTAAGGTTTCGTGTTCTGTGTGGGATATTGAGATGATCGTGTAATCGATTCTTCCTTTCCCTTGTTCACCAGAGGTATCCGGTTGGTGGACAGCAGCTGGATTAGGGCAATGAGGTGAGGTGCTGTTTTGGTGGAGTATTTGCTTGATTCCGGCCACCACATCCCTGTCAACAAATTGGCACATCTGAGACAAGGTTAGGTTATCATTTAGGTGGTTGTTTGGATTTGGGATATCCAATCTTGATCTCTATTCTTGTTCTGATCAGTGATTTTATAGCTTGACCTGTTCTTGATCCGATCAGTAGGGAGGAATCCAGGTTTATTCTGTGGTTTCTTTGATCCAGCAATTCATCTTGTTGCTGGCAGCAACAATCCCTGCTGTGGATCAACAATCATGGTTGGAGGTGAAGTGGTGCTCTGTGGTATTCTTTGTCCAGCAGATCATCTTGTCTTTCCAGCCAGCTCAGTTGGTTTCCAGCAGCTCACTTTGTTCCAGCAGTGGCTGTAAATTAGGTAAGGATTAGGTATGTTTCAATACATGATTAGTTGTAGATCATGTTTCAAATTTGGATATGTGTTAGATGATTAGGTATGATCTTGATACCTACTGATAATTAATCATCATTGGGTTGTGCAGATTAATTAGGTTATATGGATTTAGGTTTTGGACTTCTATCTAAAGGGTTGTTTGGGGTTAAGGTAATTAACCCCAATTAACCGTTAGGAAGGTTGAGGGATATGGTTTAGGGTAAATCCTTAAATTTCTATTTAGGATCTATTTAGCTATTTGTTTGTATTCTAGCTAAATAAAAGTAAATGTATTTGTTTACACAGGACTCTGATTCGAGACGGATATCTCGATTTCAGATTTGGATTGACTGTACCTTCTATTTGAGACGGGTACCCTTTGACTTATCTTTTTGATAATGTCTTATGATATGTGTAGTTTATATATAATTACTAGTGGTAGATGGCAGATTATCTCTTCCCTGGTCTTGGCTTAGTTGATATATATCACATGCTTCTTCTGTTAGTTGATTTACTTTAGAACTGGATGCCTTTATCTTTTGCCATGTGTATATGTGTTAATAGAGATAGAGGTATTTATTGTGTTTCCTTCTATACTGGATTAGTTGATAGATATGTTGGATATGTGATATTGGATTCATGTTGTTTATTATCCTTGTTTTACGTTTTGTATTTGTTGTTTACACATTTCTATTCTTGTACTTTTTTTGCCTATCTGGAATTGCAACATTTTTATTTTGCAAAATTGGAACTGCCTTCATGTTTTCATCTATTGCTTGGAACTGCCTCATTTTTTTGATATTATTATATCTCCTACCTAATATATTGTCATTTACACATTTCTATTCTTGTATTGCCACCATGATTGTCATCAACCAATATCAATATAGTAATTCGGCTTAGATTGCTATTGGTAAAGGGTGAAGTGATTTGTCTAGAGAAATAGATACATAAAGATTTTTGGCAGAATTTCAAAAAATAGGATTTCAAGAAATCACTTGGAAATGAGTTAGCTTGTACTGTGAAATAGATGGAATTAATTGAAACTTGATCAAATTTAGAGGAAAATTTGAAATAAATGTAATTTTGTCAAATAAGGTTGATTTAGGAAAACTCAGCCGATGTACCCAATTCTTCGCTGATGCAACTTGAGTCCTAGCCAACATAACAAGAGGAGGACATATTTTTCATCGCTTATTTGAATTGCAGATTAACTCAACCTTGACACCTCTATAAATTTATCAGAAAATCAATTGTTTAATCTTACTAATTTTCTTGATACAGCATTTCTAATTTTCTTGATAGACAAATTGAAGTTCCATGCATTTTACATTTTGAGTTGCATGTAGTATTTTTTAATTTTTATTTATTTACTTTAATATCTTTAGATTTTGATCGAATCTATCCATAAACATGATTACATTCACAGGTTTGTGGAATAACTCAAAAAAATGTTTTGCTGACCTAATTTTTCATAACAGTTAAAAGCTGTAAAATTCTCTTACCAGGGATCTCAAGCCTGACAATCTATTGCTTGATAGATATGGGCACCTAAAGCTGTCAGATTTTGGATTATGCAAACCATTGCATTGCAGTAATTTTCTAGATTTGCAAGAAAAGGATATTTCTAGTGAAAGAGACATCACTAGGTCTTCACAGAATAATGAATGGCCTTCCATACCGAAAGGTACACAACAGGAACAATTAGAGCATTGGCAAAGAAATAGGAGAAAATTGGTAATCTTCGTTAACTAGTTATTTTCCATTATCTGTGTTGTAATTGAGGTGCATGCGGCCTGCTTGTTTATGGAAATCCATGCATTGTTTGCCCAAATACTTGAATTTGGTTACCATGGGAAATGATTTGATAACGCCTTTACTAACAGGACAAAGCTAATAACTTATAGGTATACACTATTCAAATCTAGGAAAACATGCTAGCTAAATTCACCTTAATCATATTTGTCATAGAAGTCAAACAGATGCTATAAACATATTGCTCATGTTAGTCATTATGTGAAAATCATATGATAAAAATTAGTCTATGAAACAAGAGGATCTGCCTAAACGCGTGGTCTAATGGTTCAACTCCAGAGGTTTAGCTACTAGTTTCTTGTCATTTTAGTTACACTGAGGTGCAATCTTTTCTAGATTAGTATCATCAAGGCACATATGCAGTCTCTCCTGCATTTACATTCATCATGGTATCTAGTTCTAGATTGATGTTATAATTTACCTAAAACTGTTCACTATATCACATGGTGCTTCTTGGGCAGAATCTTGATGGACAGGTTTTCTGTTAAACAATAAAATGGTATCGAGGAGGTTGTTTACAACACCTTAAATACTTGAAGAGATAGGTGCTAGGCAAATTTTGGTTTACATGGGGTATGTTTGTCTTAAATACAATATTTGTTCAAATGCTATGCTTTGTTTGCAATATCTATTCACATGCTTTTGGTTTGATTTACATGGAGTATATATAGATTTGTCATTATTTTATCATTACCTTGCAACTATCTTGTAGTTACCTTTACAAATACTTGAAGAAAGAAAATAGAGCTGAGTATGTCTCATTTGTGGATCCTGGTCACATACCAACATGTGGTGTGGGCGAAGAAGGCAGTATATTGTCACAACATATTGCTGAGTAGTTGAGAGCATCAAACAGAGATAGTATCTGCTTCATTCCATACAACACTGGGTAAGATTTTAATTATTTATCAATTTCTACTACATACTAATCAATGTTATATTTTCATTTGTGCAGGTACCATTGGATCTTGACTATAATTAATGAAAATAAGAATATGATATATTTATTAGACTCTTTGAGTAATAGGAACTGAGATCATGCTTGGCAAACTATTGTGACCAAGTAGGTAGTAGATTATGTTGATTGTGAATATATACATTAAATTCATTAGAGGTTGATAAAATAACTTTCTATTTTTTACAATGTAGTGGGGTCAAGTTATACAATGCATCAAGGGGTATTTCAAAATGACTTGGTTTTAAACAATTGACGGTATGTATTGTGACTATGTATTTAGACATCAATTAATAATTCTTATTATTCGGATTATGACTTATTGATGACATTTTCAATTTGATTAGGATAATCTAAAATAAAAAGGTGGTGTTGAATGTGGATATTGTGTAATGCGGTACATGAAAGAGATAGTCTTGGATGAATATCCCCAATTGGAGATGAAGGTGAATTTCTTCTTTATAAAATATCTTCTTTATGAAATATTGAATCATTTTACATTGACTCTCAAACTTTTGTTTATGTTTCAGTTTGCAACATCAAAAAACAAACAGTATTACAATCAATCTCGGTATGATGAAGTCAGAAGTGAATGAAGCGAATTCGTCTACTTCTATATAGGTGCTTAAGTGTAGGTTGTGATATAAATTTTGGATTGTATTTAGAGATTTATGGATATAAAAACTTTTGGGTTATGGTTAAACATGTCTTTTATGAATATACTTTTGGATTGTATTTGATACATATTTATGATATAATTGTTCAATTTTGATTGTGAAAAATATTGTGTTGGAGTAACATATTATCATATACTTTTTTGGTCAATTAAAATTGTATTGTAGTAAAATATTGTCAATTACTTCGACGGTATAAATAAATGATGGAGTAATACAACACAAAAGACTACAATACATTTAAATAGTGGCATAGTTAAAGAAATTATTTACTTTACTACTGATCAAATTTGGGAAGTAGTTCGTATAAATTACTTCGCTACAAATGAATTTATTTGTTGTAGTAAAATATGTTCTATTACTTCTATACTACGATAAAGTAATACAATAATATATACTTCGACTAAGTCAAATTATATGGAAGTAAAATTAAATATTTACAACACCAAAATTTAAAAAATGTGAAGTCGTATACATATTTTACTTCGTCAAACAACGTAACCTATGAAGTAATATATCATCAATTACTTCGGTAATTTACTGGTCTTGATGAAGTAATAAAGTTTTTTTACTTCGAAAACGGTTCAATTTTGAACCGGTTTTGAACCGGTGATAGACTTCGGTAACGTGAGGTGAAGTAAAAAATTTACCCTTTTACTTCATGTGCGTCTACTTCGGTAATTAACTACTTATTACTTCGGATAATATCCGAAGTCTATTGCTGATTTTCACATAGTGAACACTCATCCCCAAGAGCTTCCAAGAATCTGGCGGTGAGTGTCGGAGAGATTGTGAGCACTCTAAGAAGAATTGTTGAGAACAATGCACGCGAAACCTTTTATCGGGTGCACAACGACTAGTTTTCCAGGCTTAATCGACTACCCCAGTCGATTAAACCTTGCTGAATCGATTAGCCAGATCGATTCAGCAACATTCTGTTCGATCAGGGGAAATAATTTAAGCGATCAGCCTGATCACTTAAGCTTCGAATAGAACCATTCTGTTCGAAGCAAAGTCACCGTAAGTGATTACTCTAATCGCTTACGGTGTCTTAATCGATTACACCAATTGATTCAAAATCTTTCTCGCAATTCCAAGCTTAAGCGATTACCTTAGTCGCTTAAGCTATGGTAATCGACAACCTTAGTCGATTACCAAATCCTAACTTTCAACTCAAAGTCTAGGGTTCACTTTCCCAACATTCGGTCAACCGTGACCTGTTGGGACTTCTCCTTGCCTGACATATGGTCAATCTTGACATGCTAGGACTTCTTCACCAAATGTCCGGTCAATCCTTTGTCCCACTTGGACTTTTCTTCTTGTGTCAAGTGTCCGGTTAACCTTGACCCACTTGGACTTCCCAACACCAGGTTTCCGGCCAACCTTGACCTACCTAGATCTCCACATGCCTAGCTTCACTCACCAAGACTTTCATTCTGTCTAGCTTCAAACACCAAGGCTTTCACTTAGTTTCACTCACCAGGATTTTTTTCTACCTAGCTTCACTCACTAGGGCTTTCGCCTAGCTTCACCCACTAGGATTTTCCTTCTGCCTAGCTTCACTCACTAGGGCTTTCACCTGGCCACACTCACCAGTATTTCCCTTCTGCCTAGCTTCACTCACTAGGGCTTTCACTTGGCTTCACTCACCAGGACTTTCAACATCAAGTGTCCGATCAACAGTGACTCACTTGGATTTTTTTTTTCTTATGCCAACCTTCCTGTTGGACTTGCCCTTGCCTAACCTCCAGTTAGAACTTTCTAGTCAAGTATCCGGTCACCTTTTACCTACTTGACTTTTCTTTACACAAAACTAGTCAAACCTTGACCAATGAGGAATTGCACCAACAATTTCCCCATATGGACAATTACAACTACAATCTCCATATATTGTCAAACATCAAGACTCAAACTTGAGTCAACTCAAGATTGGTCAAACTGGTCAACCTTGACCTAGGAAAATTACACTAACAATCTTTCTCTTTTTGATATTTGATAATACGTTTAAGTTAGACTAATCTCATAACCTCAACTTCTTCTTCGCGCTAAAGAATGAATGAGGGTTTTCTTCATTCTCCCCCTTTCATTCTCCCCTTACTAAGAGGACAAACTTCCCCTTTGGGTTAAGAAGGCCTAACTTAAACTCTATATTCTCTCCCTTTGGCACACATAAAAAATTCTCCCTCTAAAGAGAGATGCATACGTTGTTTACAACCTCACTTGTTATTCACAACATTACAATGAAGATCTCATACCCTTCTTTGTGCCCAAATGCTCACTCTTGAGCATTAATCATTCAATGTTCATCCTAGAACATTCACCCATTACAATGAAGATATCTAATCTTCCATTGTTTTCAAATACTCAACCTTGAGCATTTACAATAACGAAGGTTTACAACCTTCCATGGTTTTGTAAATGAATAAAAGTTCATGTTTTTAAGGAGTAGCTCCCCCTCAAAACATACTCCAAACTTCTATCATTGCACCAACAATGATTTAGATTTCCTAAACCTTTAGGAAATCTAAAATATGAAAGTTTTGAGGTTCAAATATCAATATTTAATGCAAACCTCATTCTAAACTTTAACTTAGTCTTCCTTAATCATTCCAATCTTGTTTTCATCAAGAAAACTACTCTTAAATAATCATAAATGAATTTTTTTAGGTTTAGGATGGTTAACACGACTAAATACGACTTATTCAACTCAAATAACCTTATTTGAGCTTAAAACAGGCTCTTAAGCACTTAAAGAAGACTCTTAATCACTTAAGACCAATCGTAATCGACTAAATTTGGGATTCAATCAATTCCTAGAGGTTAATCGATTGTTGTAATCAATTAAGACCTTTAATCGATTGTTGTAATCGATTCCGTGAGCTACTGTGCTCACGGGAATTTGTCTAATAGATCAACCTGATCGATTAAGATATGGTAATCGACTAACCTAGTCGATTACCATTTCTGATTTCTGAAATCGATTTCAGCCAAATTTTAGAAATGTCTTTAAAATTCTACAAAATTCCAAAAATCATGAAAATTCTTGTAGATATTATTTAAGACATATACTTTCATGGGAAAATAGTTTTCTAAGAAAATACATCTTATTTTCAAAGATTGACATAAAATTGAAAACTCTTAAAAACTTTAATGTTTCTTCCAAGTTTGTGTCTAATTTTTCAATGGTGATTACTATCAATAAATAATCTTCACCAAGGTTTTCCAAAAGTATTTTGAAATGATTTTCAAAATCAATTTCCAACCATATTCTTTGAGCTAAATGCACATCACTTGTACATTAGCTTTTCCAATAATTGGATAACACATAACTATGTGTTTTAATAAAATTAAAACTCAAAAAGATGCATTAAAACAACATCTTGAACTTTGTTTATTATCCTAACATCTCACTTATATCTAATATGTACTAAAACACATACAGGTCAACTTATAGTCTTTGTGAGATGTAGATTTTGATTTTTCCTTAAACTAGGGATCATGCATATCTATCTAGGCATACTAAATTGATCATCCACCTAAGATGTCACTTGTTGATAAATTTATTTACCACCTCTTGTTAATAAATGTCATTGTCCTTAATTATAAGGAATTTAAAATAATGCATGATGATTTATGATATACATCAAAATGAATATTTTTTAAAAGAAAAATACTTTTATCTACATGATATATGTATGACATGACATGATATGTGATCCGGCGGTAAGAACAGGGGACCAGGTCAACGCCATGTGGAAGTCAAAGAGCCGAGCGGTTCATCGAAGAAGGTCGGACCAACTAGGCCGACTGGAGAAAGGGGTCTGACCGACCGGGCGGCCGCCCGGTGTTTAGCCGATGGCAAAAGGCACCCCTATGGAAGTCGGGGTTCCAGCGCTCATTGAGCAAGAGCGTAGGGCCGAGCGGACGGCACACTCGGCCGAAGACAAGAAGCATACTGCTAACAGTCACCACAAAACACATTACCGATAATTTCCCAAGTGGACCATCATATATGACCGGTCGGACGGAAGGCGGACGTGGGCCGGTCGGACGCCCGGCAGGAGTTCGGGGAAAAAGACAAGGGACATCTTCTGACAGCTGGCATGCTTCGTGATATGGTCATACTCCAAATCACGCGACAGGGGGTTCCGTTGTCCCATCGAGGACATACTTGGACTGTAGCAGTATGGGTCAGGTAAGCTCACTGACAAGCCCTTACTGGGGTATGGGCTACGGACACGTGTACACCTCGATATGTGTGCACTCGCTTCTCCGCTGCCCTATATAAAGGCCCTCATCCTTCGCCAGAGGTACGCGTTCTAATTTTTGGAGAGCCACTTTGTCACTATTTGCTTGCCTGACTTGAGCGTCGGAGGGTCGCCGCCGGGAACCCCCTCCCGGCCCGACTTCTGTGCAGGTTCGCCGGAGCTTCATGCAGCCAGGCGAAGATCCACATCAGCAGCCGGGGAGCGACACGTGCCCAGCGTCCGTTGGTTCAACGTTCGGACAGGATCAAATTGGCGCCGTCTGTGGGAACGCTCTTGCATCCGAACGGAAACAATGGACGAGATTGGACGACAACACACGGTAACGCTCTCCACGGAGGAACTCGACGCTCTGATCGAGTTGAGGGCCGCCAAGCTTGTGGAGCAAAAACAGAAGGCAACAGCGGCCGGCCAGAGCAGCAAGCCACCTCAGCATCTGGTGGCCGAGCGGAAGCACCTCAAGCCACCGTTGCATTCCACCGGGCCCTATTCCGCACCCCCGAAGTCGCACCCACTCATAGAGATTGGGGATCTTCTTCGGATGAAATGCCGAGACGAGATGACAGAAAAGGAAAAGCCCCTCGAGCGGACTCATCGCCCGAGCGGATTAATCGCCAATTTTCAGAGGCTATCCTACGAGACCCTCTGCCCAAGCATTACGTGCCTCCGACGATCGGCGAATACAATGGAACCACCGATCCGGATGATCATTTGGGCAAGTTTGACAACACGGTAACCCTACATCAATACAGAAATGGGGTGAAGTGTCGGGTTTTCCTCACCACCCTATCTGGATCAGCTCAACGTTGGTTTCGGAGGTTGCCGGACGAATCCATCACAAGCTTCAAGGACTTCCGGACGGCTTTCCTCCATCACTTTGCAAGCAGTCGGCGCTATCTAAAAACCAGTGTTAGTCTGTTCGCCATCAAACAAGAAGCCCGTGAATCGCTCCGAGCTTACATCCAGCGGTTCAACAAAGTGGCCATGGATATTCCAACGGCCACCTCGGAGACCATGATGAATGCCTTCACACAAGGCCTCGTGGATGGGGATTTCTTCCGATCGCTTATTCGGAAGCCGCCCCGAGACTACGACCACATGCTACACCGGGCCAACGAATACATCAACGTGGAGGAGGCGCAAGCGGCCAGGAAAAAAGAAACTCCAACCGAGCGGGCTCCTCCTGCCGAGCGGAAACAGCACGCCGCTCATCAGCCGCCCAGAGGACCAAGGGCCGAAGCAATCCGCTCCCCCCATGCCAGGTCTCACGTGCAAGAGGTAGCTGCCGCCCGGCCCAAGCCAAAGAAGAAATGGACCCCGATGTTCTGCTCCTTCCACCGGACGGATACGCACAACACAAGGGATTGTCGAAGTCTTCCCTTCGTGGCTCATCCCGTTCCCCGGAGTGGCGGCCGACGGTCTCCCTCAGTCGACAGGCGACAGAGAACTCATGAAGGCGATCGGACGCGAGCTGATAGGCGACAGCAACAGACTCCCGATCGGCATCGCTCTCCAAGGCAGGAGAATCGCCGAACGTCAAGAGAACGATCTCGACCATCCGCTCGGGAAGAAGAAAATAGGAATAATACTTCCCGAGGCGAGATCAACATTATCGCTGGCGGGCCGACCGGAGGAGACTCCAACCGAGCAAGAAAGGCGAGCGTCCGGCAGCTCCAGATCCATGCAGTCGGCTGCAGCCGAGAACGAGTTTTGGGCCTGGGGACTTGGAAGGAGTTGAAGTGCCCCACGACGACGCTCTGCTCATCAAAGCGGTAATAGCCAACTACACTATTCACCGCGTTTTTGTTGACACAGGAAGCTCGGTCAACATAATATTCAAAAAGGTGTTCGATCAACTACAAATTGACCGTGCCGAGCTGCTTCCCATGACAACCCCCCTCTACGGGTTTACGGGCAATGAAGTCCTTCCGGTCGGACAAATCCGGATGGCTATTTCACTGGGAGAAGAGCCGCTCAGAAGGACGCGTACAGCAAACTTCGTGGTGGTCGACTCTCCCTCATCATACAACGTCATTTTGGGACACCGGCGCTCAGCGAGTTCCGGGCGGCCGTCTCCACCTTCCACCAGAAGATCAAGTTCCCCGTCGAAGATAAAGTGGGAGAGGTGCGGGGAGATCAACTAGCAGCTCGGAGATGCTATGTCGAGATGGTCCGAGCAGAAGCCAATTCCGCTCGGAAGGCGCCCCGGATCGAGGTAAACGTCATCACTGAAAAGCCACCCTCTTTAATTTATCAAGGAAAAGAGGAAGTGCAGATTCACCCAACCTGGTCGGAGGCCACGACCTTTATTGTGTCTGATCTGGAGGCCAATCAGAAGGAGGAAGTGATCAGATGCCTCCAGAGAAATTGTGACGTCTTCGTCTGGTCGATGCACGAGCTGCCCGGAATTTCACCAAGTATTGCGCAGCATGAGCTCCACGTCCGACCAGATGCTCGGCCAGTAAAGCAGAGAAAAAGAGATTTCAGCGCCGAGCAGAACGCCATCATCCGGGCGGAGGTGGAGAAGCTTCTGGAAGCCGGCCATATACGCGAGGTGCAGTTCCCGAGCTGGCTGGCGAACGTAGTATTAGTCTCCAAGCCGGGCAACAAGTGGAGAGTATGCATAAATTTTCGGGATCTTAACAAAGCCTGCCCGAAAGACTTTTATCCTTTGCCCCGGATAGATCAGCTAGTGGACTCTACGGCCGGCTGCGAATTAATATGTATGCTCGACGCTTACCAAGGCTATCATCAAGTGCCGCTCGCCCGTGAAGATCAAGAAAAAGTCAGCTTCGTGACGACCGACGACACCTACTGCTATAATGTGATGCCGTTCGGATTGAAGAATGCGGGAGCCACTTATCAACGCTTGATGAACAAAGTGTTCAAAGAGCAGATCGGGCGGAATCTGGAAGTTTATGTGGATGATATTCTCATCAAGTCCGTCCGAGCGGCCGATCTCCTCAAAGACATGGAGGAAAACTTCCGAACGCTACGCAAATATGGAGTCAAGCTAAATCCCCAAAAGTGTCTGTTCGGAGCAAAAGGAGGGCGTTTCTTGGGGTACATAGTGACCGAGCGGGGCATCGAAGCAAATCCCAGCAAGGTGAAAGCTCTACAAGACATGCCGCCTCCAAGAAATACAAGGGAAGTGCAGCGTTTGACCGAGCGAATAACTGCTTTGTCCAGATTCATATCCAAAACCGCCGACCGGAGCCTCCCTTTTTTCAAAATCTTGCGCAAGGCCACTAAGTTTCACTGGGATGAAGAATGCGATCAGGCGTTCGAAGACTTGAAGGCATATCTGAACTCTCTCTCGGTATTAGCCAAGCCGGTGGCGAGTGAGCCACTTTGTATCTACTTATCTTCAACCGAGCAAGCCATCGGCTCGGCACTAGTGAGGGCGAGCGGAGAAGAGCCTGTGTATTTTCTTAGTCACATTTTAAAAGATGCTGAATCTCGCTACACTGGGCTCGAGAAGCTGGCTTTCGCGCCTTCGTCCATACTTCCTGGCGCATACCATAATTGTCAAAACCAATAGCCCGCTCGGGCGTGTATTATTGAATCCAGAAGCGTCCGGGCGGCTCATCAAATGGACGACGGAGTTAAGTGAATTTGACATCCAATACCAGCCCCGCTCGGCAATCAAAGCGCAGTCCTTGGCAGATTTTGTGACTGAGGTGCAGAATTCAGAGCCAGAAGCTATGTGGAAAATATTTGTGGACGGATCATCCACTCGGCTCGGAAGCGGGATTGGAATACTGTTGCTCTCCCCTCAAGAAGAAAAGATGCACTTATCCGTCCGGCTGGATTATAAAGCTACGAACAACGAAGCAGAATATGAGGCCCTCATAGCCGGCTTGCAGGCAGTACGGCATGTGGGTGCCGGTCGGGTGACGCTTCATTCGGATTCCCAGTTGGCTGCTCAGCAGCTCTCTGGTACCTTCGAAATCAACAGTGCTCGGCTCAAGCTCTATGCTGAAGCCTTTGAGAAGCTTAAAGCCAATTTTAGAGAAGTTATTGTCCAGAAGATACCCAGAGCAGAAAATCAAGCGGCCGATGAATTAGCCAAACTCGCGAGCTCGATAACGCCGGTCGCCATTCAGCAGCCAATCGAACAAGTGTTGTTGGTGGCGCACGTCGACCGTATGGAATGCCTTACGTTTCCGAGCGACTGGAGGACACCCATTACGGAGTTTCTGCGCTCGGGCGCTACACCGTCTGATCAGAATGAAGCCCAGCTGCTACGGAGGAGAGCCGGTCGGTTCACACTCATCGGCGATCAGCTTTACAAGAAGGCTTTCTCACGCCCGCTGTTAAAATGCGTGAGCTCGGAGGACTCGGCTTACATCCTCCAAGAAGTACATCAAGGATCATGCGGAGGACATCCGGGTGGACGATCGCTGGCTAAGAAGATCCTATTGGCCGGGTACTTTTGGCCAACCTTACAAGCAGACGCCGCTCGGACCGTGTTTACGTGCCTTTCGTGCCAGAAGTACCATAACTTCTATCACCGACCGGTAGAGGAAATGAAGGCATCAACAGTCTCATATCCGTTCGATCAGTGGGGAATGGATATCGTTGGTCCATTTCCTATGGCGACCGGACAGCGGAAATTTCTGCTAGTGACGGTCGATTATTTTTCCAAGTGGGTGGAGGCCGAGCCGGCCAGGATCACCGAACAGATGGTCAAAAAGTTCATATGGCAGCACATCATCTGTCGGTTCGGCATCCTTCGCCGACTGATTTCCGACAACGGACGGCAGTTCACCGGAAAGTTGCTCGAAGATTGGTGCCAGAGCTATGACATCGAGCAACACTTCACGTCCGTAGCATACCCCCAAAGCAATGGTCAAGCTGAAGTAGCTAATCGGGAAATTCTTCGTATTCTGCGCGCTCGGCTCGACCATATGGGAGGAAGCTGGGTGGATGAGGTGCCCGGCGTCTTATGGGCCCTCCGAACGACTCCAAAGGAAGGGACGGGCGTCACGCCTTTCCACCTGGTGTACGGCGGTGAAGCGGTTATTCCTATCGAAATTAGCGTCGAGTCCGCTCGGATCCAGAGTTATGATGACAACAACGCCAAGCGGAGGAACCTGGAGCTGGATTTGGTCGACGAGGAGCGAGCCAAGGCGTCCGTTCGGCTGATGACGTATCGGCAGCGGATGAAGCAAAACAACCGCCGCGTAATCCCTAGATCGTTCTAGGTCGGCGACCTTGTCTGGAAGAAAGTCAAGCCGGTCGACGTCGGCAAGCTAGAAGCTCCATGGGCGGGTTCCTTTAAAATCATCGAAAAGCTCCGCTCGGGCGCTTACTATTTGGAGGATGAAGACGGACGACAGCTGGACCGACCTTGGAGCGCAAAGCATCTCCAGCCTTATCGAGCTGGGTGAAATGTGCACTGATGTAATTCATTTTTGTGTGTATTCTAGTTGCCCATGTCCTTGTAATGCAGGAAGCAGAAATGAATTAAAGGATGGCTAGTATGCTCGCCGAGCGGCTATGTTAAAGATTAGCCGTTAAGACCGTCGAGCTCCGACGTTAAATATCGAGAGACGAGCCGGCGTCTATAAATGTCCGAGCGGAAGACCGTCGAGCTCCGACGTTAAATATCGAGAGACGAGCCGGCGTCTATAAACGTCGTCGAGCTCCGACGTTAAATATCGAGAGACGAGCCGGCGTCTATAAACGTCCGAGCGGAAGGCCGTCGAGCTCCGACGTTAAATATCGAGAGACGAGCCGACGTCTATAAACGTCCGAACGGAAGATCGTTGAGCTCCGACGTTAAATATCGAGAGACGAGCCAGCGTCTATAAACGTCCGAGCGGAAGGCCGTCGAGCTCCGACGTTAAATATCGAGAGACGAGCCGGCGTCTATAAATATCCCGAGCGGAAGAAGGCAATAAAAAAGGACTGCAAGTGTCCGAGAAACTCGCCGCCAATATCGTTCGACCGACTCTACGTTCCGCTCGGCTCAGAGTCCAAAGGTACTTGTCGGCTTCTAGCGAGCGATCTCTGCTATCAAAGCGGAATGTTACGCGTTCGAAATATTTAGCCGAGCGGAAGGGCACTCCATGTACTTCGCAAAAATCCCTTTCGAATGCCAAAGGTATGATAATAGGCGAGCGGACAACACACCTATTAACTAGCAAAAGGACAAAGTACGCGAAAGGGAAACATTGCATTAAAATTAAAACTTCAGGCCGAGCGGCCTAAGTACAAAAGGGATCATATCTAGCCGAGTGGCCGAATTACAAAAGTTACTCGATATAATCGTAGAGGGTCTTGGGGATGTTATCCAGAAGCGCCACCTGATCGCCGACCGGTATATTAGTGGACTCTGGAAGAAGGCCCTTGGACTTCAAATATGTCATGGTAGCGGTCATAGCCAAGTCGAAGGCTGTGTACATCCGCTCACAAATTTTCTCCGAGAATTCGGGCGAGCGGATGTAGCCCTGTCTCAAGGCAGCGACTTGACTCGGCTCGGCATCTTGATATTCTTTGAAAGTCGCCTGGGAGCCAGTGAGGGCCTCGTTCAGATTCTGAAGCTTTTCCGCGTCGGCCGAGCGGCCCGCCTTCTCTCTGTTGAGTTGCTCCATCAGCTCTTTTATCTTCAGCTCCAGGCCCCGAGCCTCCACGTTCTTTTTCTCCAGATCGGAGATGGCCGTATTTTTTCGTGTGGTGGCCAGGGTTAATTTTGTGTCGAGCGACTTGACTTGTCGCTCGGACTCAGCCAAGGTGTGGGCCTGATCGGCTATTTTCTTCTGCTCGGCCGCCATCATATCCTGAGCCCTCTTAAGCTCCTTCTGCAGCTCGGAGTACGATGGACCTTGTGAGCCAGACAGATCGCACGTCGCCTTCAGCTGCCTTAATTCCTCATCCACCATGGCCAGGCGGTTGGAGACTGCAATCTCCTCCACCCATCTCTGGCAAAAGAAAATTAGAGTTGTTAGCGACCGATCGGAAAGAATGCATACAAAACTTCGGAGAGAGCGAACTTACCCCCGTGGCCTCCCGCATGTGGCTATTGGCCAAGTTTCGGAGGGGGATCAGCGCTGTGCGTGCCCGAGCATCGGCCCACATCTCAGCTAGGGGCCCTTTCAAGGTAATAGTATGCTCGGGCGCGGTTGGTCGGTCGGCCTCTGACAGTAGCTCTTCAGTCGGGAGATGAAGAGTGACCCGAATCGTATGACAGGTCGTCGACCGGAAGGGATCGCCGTAAAACTGGAATGAATGGTCGAGCTGGACCGAATGACGAGCGGCGGAAGGTGCTAATCGGAGTAGCCTCAATGGCGAGCAACTGGCTCGTCCAAGGCATCCGTCGGTCGATCTCTGGCGCCTTGCCCCGAGCAATCACAATGACCCGCTCGGATGGTTGGACCATGGAGGTAGCCGACCGCAGGGAGTTCCACTCGGCGCCTCTTTGTAGAGGTCGCTCCTCCTCGAGCGGAACCTTCCTCGGGCAATTGGTTCTCCGGGGTGGCTCCACCGCCACGCTTTTGTTGAGAAGCTTGAGCGACTCACCTGAGTCCCGCTCTCTCCTTCGTGGGATCCGACCGGCTGGATATCCAACGCTTCCATTTCCTTGGCTGTTGCTGCCGCCTTTCTCTTCAAAACGCCGGCCATCACCGAATCCATGACGATGTCCGCTGCAAGGGAAAGAAAAGAAATCAGTTAGCAATTAAAGCAAATGCCCGAGCAAAATTCTTACCGAAGTCGGTCGGAAGAGGAGTCCGTATGGGACTCAAGCCGAAGATGTACATCACTCCTTCGTGAAGAAGCTTATTGATGTCAAGTCGCAGACCGGCTAGTATATTTGCAGCGTGGAGATAGTCCGGTCGAGTCTTGAATTTCTTTAGCTCGGGAGTGGGGGGCAAGCTGACCTGCCACTTGGTCGGGAAGTTGGCCTGATCGGGCATACGGATGTAGAAAAAATAATCCTTCCAATGTTTATTGGAAGTAGGTAGCTTGTTGAAGAAGACTAAGCCGGGTCGAGCTTGGAACATGAAGGTGTCCGGCTCGGCTTGCTTGGGGTAATAAAAATAAAAAAAGACCTCCGGTCGGAGGGGGATATTGTGAATCTTAAATAAAACAACAACACCACAGAGGAGACGAAAGGTGTTGGGTACCAGACTGCCGAGCGGAACACCGAAAAAATTACAAACGTCTATGATGAAAGGATGTACAGGGAAGCGCAGACCGGCGGTAAATTGGTCGCGAAAGACACAGAATGCTCCGCGCGGCGGCTTGTGTGGCCGAGCGGAGGGACCGGCTAAAAGAAGTTCAAAATCGTCAGGAATATCAAAATTATCAGTCAAGATATCAAAGTCACGCCGGTCGAATCGGGACTGCATGGTGGTGTACCATGGGCCGAGGGACTGGTCTTCAGGGTGGGAAGAACTAGCCATTGGCTGAGCGAATGAAACCAGGAAAGATGACAGACAGAAACAAGAAGAGGGCACCGGAACAGTATCCGAGAGCAAAAACGGGAGAAAGAAATGTAAAAAGAGCACCGGAAACAAGAAAGGCAGGAGGAGAACCTTATGAAAAAGAAGGAAGATCGAAGGGAGACACCGGAGATCGTCGGAAACAGGAGAACGCAATCGCCAGAGCTCTAAAGCGCTGGGGGCAAGGGTCGAAATTGCAGAGGCAAATGCGAGAGAGAAGGAAACGAAGGATTTATAGGGTGGAGGCCGGCCGGTCTCCACCGCTGGATCCAGGTCACGGGAATCAAAGCGTGCATCGTGCCATCCATTTCGAATCGCTTCGATCCCATCAAAGCACCATGCCGCCACCGCCGTACGATGATGACATTGCGCCACGTGGCATTCGACCATTCGAAGCATTTAATGAACGCATGCTTAGCCTTAATGTCGAAGATTGTCACAGATTACGAGGAGATCCGATGAAGGCTAATGTTGATTCACGCAAGGCCATCTTTGCGGTAGGCCGATCGGAGGATACTAGCACGAAGGAGCCGCCCGACCAAACTCGCAGTCCAGTCAGTCGGACTAATCGCCTCCTTCGACTAGACTTGAAGGGGAGGCAAGTGATCCGGCGGTAAGAACAGGGGACCAGGTCAACGCCATGTGGAAGTCAAAGAGCCGAGCGGTTCATCGAAGAAGGTTGGACCAACTAGGCCGACCGGAGAAAGGGGTCTGACCGACCGAGCGGCCGCCCGGTGTTTAGCCGATGGCAAAAGGCACCCCTATGGAAGTCGGGGTTCCGGCGCTCATTGAGAAAGAGCGTAGGGACGAGCGGACGACACGCTCGGCCGAAGACAAGAAGCATACTGCTAACAGTCGCCACAAAACACATTACCGATAATTTCCCAAGTGGACCATCATATATGACCGGTCGGACGGAAGGCGGACGTGGGCCGGTCGGACGCCCGGCAGGAGTTCGGGGAAAAAGACAAGGGACATCTTCTGACAGCTGGCATGCTTCGTGATATGGTCATACTCCAAATCACGCAACAGGGGGTTCTGCTGTCCCATCGAGGACATACTTGGACTGTAGCAGTATGGGTCAGGTAAGCTCACTGACAAGCCCTTACTGGGGTATGGGCTACGGACACGTGTACACCTCGATATGTGTGCACTCGCTTCTCCGCTGCCCTATATAAAGGCCCTCATCCTTCGCCGGAGGTACGCGTTCTAATTTTTGGAGAGCCACTTTGTCACTGTTTGCTTGCCTGACTTGAGCGTCGGAGGGTCGCCGCCGGGAACCCCCTCCCGGCCCGACTTCTGTGCAGGTTCGCCGGAGGTTCGTGCAGCCAGGCGAAGATCCACATCAGCAGCCGGGGAGCGCCACGTGCCCAGCGTCCGTTGGTTCAGCGTTCGGACAGGATCAATATGTTTGTGCATTTTCATAATAAAAATAAATGTAAAATATGATGTTATGGAATATGATGGACAAACAATTATGACAATTTAGCATAAATAAATATACCTAGATTATCTATCTAAGTATCCCTAATTATTTGCTAAATTAAAAATTACTCCTACATTACCCTTATCTTCTTAAGAAAATGTCAAAAATCCTAACTTGGCATTTCTTTAGTTTTTCTTATTTGTGTCAATTTTAATTAAATCCAATTCTTCAAATTTTGGCACATTTTACTCTTTCAAAGAGTAAACATTTAAACTTTCTCATTTTCCAGGAGTATAACTACCTTGAAAATTCCCTCCATGTGTCAACTTCATCAAGGTTCGGTTAACTACCCTTTCAATTGGAGTTGATACTCTCTAAACTTATCTAGGGTATAGAGAATGCACTCCTAGGAACCTAAAATTGATTAGTGCTTCTTGGATGTTCTAGGTATTCACTAGGGATGGGTTCCCTAGATATCTTCCTAATGATCTTTTAGGCTTCTTAGAAACCTTGGTCACACTTGACTCACTTAGGTCAACTCTAGGGATAGCTTCCCTTGTAGCCTTCTTGGTGGCTTTCTTTGACTTCTTAGAAGTCTTAGTCACATTAGTCTTTTCAAGGTTAATTCTAGGGATGATCTCCCTTGTAACCTTGGTGTGACCCCTAGATCTAGGGTTAGTTCCATAACTATATGGAACCCTATGATAAGAAGGGGCATCCTTCTTGACTTTGGGTTTGTATCCCAAACTCTATGGCCATTGGATGGCTCTCGCATTCCTAAACCTAGGTTTTTGTTCTTGGGCCCTTGTTCTTCATGTGTGATTTTCTAAGGGTCTTCTCTAATTTATCAAGTCTTGAACTCAAGACTTAATTTTCCTTCCATAACTCCTCAACCTTAGATTTTTCATTAAAACCTTGAGTTTTCTTTCTCTAAGGCATTTACCTAAAATCCTTTGAGTTATTGCCTAAATTTTTATCTACCTTCCTAACCTTAGATTGAGTTGTCTTAGCATGATATGCTATATATTTCTCATTAATCATATCATGCTTTCTATTCTCATGATAAATACAATTGAAATGATATAAATTATTTCTAGCATGCTTTTTATTATGACTTAAAGAAATTGTCTCAATAAATGATACATTGGGTTTGCTCTTGAGAGCTCCCACTTGACTTGTGCTTCCTCCTTTAAGCTTGATCGGTTTCTTCCCTTTTGGACATTGACTCCTAAAATGTCCTCTTTGATTGCAAGAGAAGCACACAATGTACTCTTTTCCTTTTTCGTTCCATGGGACTGACTTCCTTGGGGTTCTCCTTCCCCTTTGGTGTCACTTGGCCCTTCTTCTTGGTTAATTTAAGACACTTTCTTTTGTAATGCCCACTTTCCCTACACTCAATGCAAATAATGTAACTTTTGTTTTTACAAATTGAATTAGTTATACCTTATTTGCTTGTAGAGGTGGTACATGATCCTCCATTTGATTTTTCTTGATTTTTGGAGGTGACACTACCTTCTTCTTCATTTGACCAGGATATGGAAGCTTCTTCTTGCTCCGGTGTCAATGAATGACGCTCCCCCTCAATCCTAGAGGTGGAGGCCTCTTCATCTTCATCCTCTTGCACATGAAATAAAGAGTATGCTCCCTCTTTGCCTTTTTCATTGCACTCCATTGAGGATGAGGCTTCTTGATCTTCTTCTTTCGATGTTGAGCATCTCTCAACTTTGGACTCCTCTTCTTCTTGATCCAATGAGTTTCCCTCTTTTGGTTTGTCTTGATTTGGTGTAGTGAAGGGTTCTTTATGAATCTTTGTCAATTTGCTCTAAACCTCCTTGGCATCCTTGTATTCTCCAATTTTGCACATAATAGTGCTAGGCAATAAGCTAACCAATAATTTGGGTACTTTATCATTTGCCTCGCACCTTTAGATTTGCTCTTGACTCCATTTGCTTCTCTTGATGATTTTGCCTTTGCTATTTGTTGTATCTTCAAATCTTTCTATTAGAACAAACCATTGCTCTATCTCCATCATAAAGTAGTTCTCAATCCTTGATTTCCAAGAATCAAAACTCGTTGATGTGAATGGTGGAGGCATCCTTGTATCATATCCAAGTCCATCTCAGAAATCCATTTAAAGTTGAGCTTGCGAAATCTTTGACTCGTTGACTTTAGTGCTTCAACTTCTTCAACCTCTAGCTCATTGCCCTTCCGGCGATGAGTTCGATGGGCAACGGCCTCGCTTTGATACCACTTGTTGGGACACTTCAGAGCTAGAGGTGGGGGGGGGGGGGGCAAATAGCTTGTCACTCTTGTTCGCTTGCTTCGGTGTTGTTGATTTACAGTGGAATAGACTCAAAGCAAACTCTCTAATGCTAACACGTAGATTTACTTGGTATCCACCTCAAAAAAAGGTGACTAATCTAAGTGATCCTATTCGAGAGTCAAGGCAATGGATGCTAGGGGACGTGTCGCTCCTGTTGACCGTTGGTGGACTCCGAGCTGGAAGATCCTGCAATCACAGCAGCATCAGTGTCGAGCCAGGGAGGGGTTTCCTGATGATGACCCTCCGACACTCAAGTCAGTCTCTGGCGATGTGTAAGTAAGGAAGTGGAGAAACAGAGTAACAGTGTAGCTACAGTAGAAATTATGCATACCTCCGTTCAAGCTTGGGGCCCTTTATATAGGGCTCCAGGGGCGCGCGTGCACACTTCTCGAGATGTGCACGCTTCTCAAAGCTTTCCCTGAAAAGACATGTCAGGAAAGCGTCTCTAACATCATACCTTAATGACTCGAGCATATCTCTGACATGATAGTGGAAGCTTCCGTCGTATGATCCTCTGCCTAGTTATGCCGCCAACCATGTCATATATCAATGACACGAGTTCCCACAAGGATATCGGATAATCCTCTTTTTGTCTGTTAGTGGACCGAGCCGGCTGGTTGTTCAGCCAGTCGTCAGCCGTTCGGGTGGTCCGACCTTTGGGCCGAGTGAATTGGTCGCTCGGCCAACATTCCACTATCAGAGCTCCGTTGTTGTGCCGAGCTATATCTGAGTGACTGCTTGGCAGCGATCCCGCTTCGTCGATTCCAAGGTTCGATATAAGTCTGAGCGAGCTGGCCGCTCGGTGTATGCCTTGCTGGCACACGATTTTCTGAGCATCGAAAGCTCAGTATACGACCGAGTTATGGTGACATCGGGTTGATATCGGCTTGGCTATCCTTCACCCCAGTCGGGCGAGTGGGTTGTCTGACCGACCCGCGATACAGGGGCATTGACCATCTAGACTTTGAGGGGTGGACCCTTATCACCGGATAACTAAGGATCCACACATGACACACTCTCCACTATGAAAACAACTCCTTTTTTGAAATAATCTGGAGGTGGAGAAACCTCGTACAAAATCACATATGCATACAACTCAAAACAAGAAGTAAATACACAAGAATACAAATGAAAACCCTTTTGCTTGCTTCCTTGTTGCTTGTAGATGCCTCTTGAACCTTGGAAGTGCAGCAACATTCATCCCTAAGAGCTTCCAAGAATCTAGCGGTGAGTGTCGGAGAGATTGTGAGTGCTCGGAGAAAACCTCCATCTTCATCATCCAAAATGTGATGTCCCCTAGGCTTCCTCCTTCATACTTTGGCAGTTCTATCAAGTTGGTCATCTTTGCTTCCTTGGTGGTTAGTCCAATGGAAAGCGTCCTCACCCTAATGCCACTTGTTGGAGATCTTACGGCCGGCTTGAAAGGGGAGTTGAATAGACGTTGACCCCAATTAATCGCTTCCTATGTATTCGTTAGTACGCAAGCGGAAACACAAATACTAATATGAATACGAAAGCTCAAGACAATGAAAAAGAACAAGCAAACTAATACACGTCGATGTAACGTGGTTCGGAGATAAATTGTGTAGGATCTAAAAGAATTTAGATATCTCCACAATGATATGATATTGTCCACTTTGGGCCTAAGCCCTCATGGTTTTGCTCTTGGGCTCTACCCAAAAGGTCTCATGTCAATGGAGATATCTTTTTCTTATAAACTCATGATCTTTCCCATGTGTTTTCAATGTGGGACTATATTTACAACCTTGCAACCCCAACAATTCCCCCTCCCCCCTCAAACAAAGGATCACAAGGTCCCCCTCAAGCATCGGGTCACTTTTGACCTGCTTAGGGCCTCCCCTCAAATATCGAGTCACTCTTGACCTATTCAGGGCTTCCTCTACTTTGTTTAAGGTTTCACCCACATAGTTTAATCTTGGATCATGGCTCTGGCTCGTGCTTCTTCCGGCGGTTAGTCCGGTGAAGAGCGATCTCACTCTGATATCAATTGTAGGATCGAAAAGAATTTAGATATCTCCACAATGGTATGATATTGTCTACTTTGGGCCTAAGTCCTCATGGTTTTGCTCTTGGGCTCTACCCAAAAGGCCTCATGCCAATGGAGATATCTTTTTCTTATAAACTCATGATTTTCCCATGTGTTTTAATGTGGGACTATGTTTGCAGCCTTACAATCCCAACAACTTGCTCCTACTCCACGACTGTCTTTGAGGTAGGTGATCCTGATCCTTCGATGGATTAACCCTCGGCAAACTCAGGCTATCTCAAGTTGTTTCTTATGGGTGGAGAAACCTCACCACAAAACTCACCAAGACCTTTTGGATTACACAAGCACTTGAGAACTCTTGTGACTACTAATTAGGCTTTAACCAAGTCTCATTTCATCACCTTGGCCGACCATCCCAATCTCCTTCTTATAGAGCTTGGAAGAAAATGTCCTGCTGTTTTACCGTTACCAGTCGACTAGTCCTTACACGAGTCGACTGGTGTCAGCCCAACGGCTCTCTCAACGTCTCTCTTCCAATCGACTGGTGTCATGTACCAGTCGACTAATCCCAGTCATTTCGAGCACAGAAGCTCTTTATGCTCTCCCCCAATCGACTGATCCTAGTACCAGTCGACTGGTACAACCATAAACCTAGAGTTTCCCATCCCGAGTACAATTCTCTCAGCACTCGGACTCTCACAACTCACTTGACTCTTCTTCGCAGTTTTGACCTCTTACCTTCAAGCTTACTTCCTTTTGGCTCTCGGACCTCGGATGCATCTAAGCTCGTGGCTCGTCCCAATGTCATCCTTCGTGTATACCTCAAAGTATGCTTCCCTCGGCTCTTATCCTTGGTGCCTTGTTCATAGTCCCTCGGATGCTCCATCCTTCACTAGACCCGAAGCTATCAAGCTAAGTCATATGTGTATCCTGTAAACCTGCACACTCACATACACATATCAAATAACAAGGGTAATCCTAACTTAAATCCTTTTCCTAAATACCAAAATACATGGTTTCACATACCATTGGGATTAATCCAACAAGGCCTAGTGAGTGAAGCTAGACAAATGGGAAATCTTGGTGAGTGAAGTCAGGTGAAAGACCTAGTGAGTGAAGCTAGACAGTGAGAAAATCTTAGTAAGTGAAGCCAGGTGAAAGCTCTGATGAGTGAAGTCAGACATGTGAAAATCCAGGTGGGTCCAGGGTGACACCAGACACTTGGCACGAGACGGTAAGTCCAAGTGGATGAAGGTTGACCGGACACTTGGCATGGTTAGAAAAGCTCAAGTGGGTCAAAGGATTGACCAAACACTTGGTAATAAAATCCTAGCAGGTCAAGGTTGACCAGATACCAAGCATGAGCGAGTCCCAACAGTCACAGTAGACCAGATGTTGGGTTTAGGACCCTAGACTTGAGTTAGTCAAGTTAAGGTTGGTCAATCGATCAGCTGATTGATTGAACCAAAGCGCAATCGATCAGTTGATCAATTGGGAGAGCTTCACGAGAAAGGATAGCCCAATCAATCATTCGATCAATTGGGGTTACGCCAATCGATTAATCGATCGATTGGAGGCCACTCGTGTGAAGAGCACAGTGTGCTCCCCAATCGATCAGCTGATTGATTGGGATACTACAATCGATCGGTCAATCAATTGGGGATTATTTTTTCGCGAGATTACGAGATAGCCTAAATAGATCGATCAATTGATTCAGGGTTTATCTGTGAGAGCACAGAGGCACTCTGAATTGATCGGTCAATCGATCAAAGCCTCCCCAATTGATTGGTCAGCCGATTGGGATATGACTATTGCACAAGATGCAGGCTTTGGACGGTTGGGATCGCAGTGATCTGACATGGCAATCGATTGGGAGCAGACCCAATCGATTGGGAGCCTTATAAATGCAGATATAAAGGCGACAGTGAGTTTAAATGAGACAGGTCTTTTACTACAATTCTCTTCGGCTCTTCACACTCATCACCGTCAGATCTTGAAGCGTTCTTGAGACAAGTGTTGCTGCACTTCCAAGAGTCAAGAGGCATCCTCAAGCTACTCAAGATCAAGAAAGAAGAGGTTTTCTTTTGTATTTCTGTATTTACTTCTTATTTCTAGTTATATCTTGTTGTGTGGATTTGTACGAGGTTTCTCCACCTCCGGTTGTTCCGAGAAGGAGTTATTTTTTTAGTGGAGGGTGTGCTCGGTGTGTGGATCTTTGGATTAGTCATGTAATATACCAAAAATATAGCTAAGGATTTAAAAATATTTAAAATTTGATATAATTAAATTATGTGAATGAAAATAAATATTTTTCAATGGATAATTTATCAGGAAATAAGTTTATATGAATTTTTACAATTTATTAGAATTTTTATAGATTTTTTATAAGTTATGTTACATTTTATGGGATAAACGGGTGGAATATAAAACCTCTATTTAAGTTGGGAGTTAATAATATCAATTAACCTAAGTTTATATTCAAAGACCTAAGTACATTCCTTCGTCTCTCATCCTCCGTTCGCGACAACGTTGTCGTCGCTCATCGCGTGGGTATCTGCTATTTCCGCCGCCGCCATCGCCTCCCTAGCCACTGGAGAACATCAAAGATATCCACATTTGTGTTCTATATAGGATCGAAAGAGTGCAATAGAGGGTGGGGGATATCGCTCGTTTAAAAACTCTTTTCTTTTTCAACGTTTAAATCAAAGTAGTGCAGCGAAAAGTAAAGAACAATTTCAGTTACTTGGTTCGGAGCCTACATCAACTCCTACTCCAAGACCTGCTATCCTTGACTGCACTATTGGACAATTCACTATAACTCTTCTTTCTGAAATCTTCGGAAAAAAATAGTGTATACAAATAGATGACTAAGATATGAATAGCCTACTATCTTATAAGTAAATAAGTACAATGCAAGCTAATAAAAATATACCGATAGAAGATTAGAGATGCAGCTTGTCGGTAATTCTTGGAGCAGTAGCTTGCTTATGAAGACGAGTAGTTGTAGTATGAACAGTAGCTTGCACAAAGATCAACTTCGAACATATTCGTTGTTAAGCCTCAGACCTTGAGCTTCACTTTTATAAGAATGGTCTGTTAGAGTGTATACTAAAAGCCTAGCTTTTGGTATAAACATTTATCTAGAAATAAGAATCACATTGGTCATATGTCTACATTTATGATAAATGTAGTTGTTCAATTAATTTATATTGTAGATAACATGGTGTGTGGTGTCACACACAGAAGATCATGTTATCGGTTTCCTTATAAATTATAAACAGTAGCTCACGACTAAGATGGAAAGGAACAAACCATTGGAAAGTCGTAGTGTAATTAAGTATTAGTTTATCTTAACTATATAATTACACTAATACACTTAGAGTGTATTGAGTAGGACCATTTGAGGTCGTTCCTTTTATACTGACTTTATGAAAGAACAAAAACCTCAGTTATTATGGAAGTGTGTGCTCTTAATCCTAATATAATAACAAGCACATATATTTGATATTTATTTCTTTAATTTATCAATGGGTGAGATTTAGTTCGATAAATCAATAAGCCCGATAAGTTGGGAAATGATATCACTTATAGTGTGTGTTGTTGATTATAGAAGGAAACTGTGTCCTAGTGATCTAGGTTGAGAATGTCCCCAAGAGGAGCTCATAAGGATTGTCAAGTTAAACCCTGCAGGTGGACTTAGTCCAACATGACGATGAAGTTGAGTGGTACTACTCTTGGAGCTAGATATTAATTAAGTGAGTTGTCAGTAACTTACTTAATTAGTGGACATTTGTTATCTTAAACACAGGGAGACTAACACACTCATAATAAGAAGGAGCCCAAAATATAATTTGGGATTGGTGCGGTAGTTCAATAATAGTTCTTTAGTGGAATGAATTATTATTGATGAAATTAAGTTGTGTGTTCGGGGCAAACACGGGATGCTTAATTTCATCGGGAGACCAAAACCAATTCCTCCTCTCGGTCCCTATCGTAGCCTCTAGTATATAGAGATTTATACCCACCGCATACCCACCTTCTTACCCATCCAATGGGGTCGGCCAAGCTAGCTTGGAACCTAAGCTAGGGCCGGCCAAGACCAAGTGGATGAGCCATATAGGTGGCCGGCCAAAGCTTGGGTCCCAAGCTTAGGTGGTCGGCCACTAGAATATTAAAAAGGATTTTTATTAAAATTATTTCTTATGTGGATATCATGATTTTAAAAGAGAGTTTAAAAATTAAAAATTTCCTTTTATAGCTTTCTACAAAAGATTAAGAGAAGAGATTAATCTCTTTCCTTATTTGTAGTTTAAAAGGATGGTTTTAATTTTTGGTAAAAACTTTCCTTATTTATAAATCATCTACATGTTTAAAAGAGTGTTTAAAATGTGAAATCTTTCCTTATTTATTGATTAAAGGAGGATTTTAAATTTTAAGAAAACTTTCCTTTTTAACTATGTTCATGATTTAAAAGAAAGTTTAAAAATTAATAATTCTCTTTTATTAGTTTCTACAAAAGATTAAGAAAAGATTTGATATCTTTCCTTATTTGTAGATTAAAAGAGATTTTAATTTTTAGAGATAACTTTCTTTTTATCCACATGTTTAAAAGAAATATTTTAATTTATTAAATTTCTTTTTTATAAACCAATCATGAAGGGATTAAATTATTGGAGAAATTTTATAAATTTCTAGAGACAAATTAGGAAGTTTTAATTAATTAAAACTCTCCTTGTTTGTAGCTTTTATGTGGCCGGCCATTACAAATTGAAAAGAAAAATTATTTTTAATTAAATAAATTTTTCTTTTTAATGGTAAAAGAATTAAGGAAGTTTTTATTAAATTTTCCTTATTTGCCAAAACCAAGGATTATAAAAGAGGGGGTAGAGGAGGCTTCAAGGTGAACGTCTCTATTATTTTTCTCCCTCTTTTCTTCTTTGGGTGTGGCCGGCCCTTTGTTTTCTCTCCTCTCCTTTGTGTGGCCGAAACTTTCTCATGGTGGAGATAGCTTTGGTGGCCGGATCTAAGAAGGAGAAGAAGGAGAGAAAAGAAGCCTCTTTTCTAGCATCCCTTGGAGCATGGTGGTGGTGGCCGAACCTCTTCATCCTAGAAGAAGTTTTGATGGCCGAAATTTACAAGGAAGAAGAAGGTGCTTGGTGGTTCTCATCTCGGAAGATTGTTGCCCACACAACGTCCGAGGTTAGAAGAGGAATACGGTAGAAGATCAAGAGGTCTTTCTAAAAGGTATAACTAGTAATTTTTCTTTCCGCATCATACTAGTTATTTTTGGAAATAATACCAAATACAAGAGGCATGCGATTCTAGTATTTCGAATATGTTTTTCGATGTTGTGTTCTTTTATTTTTTTTTCCTTGTGATTTGATTGTTCTTTTCGGTTAACCTAAAGTTATTTTAGGAAATTAAATATTAGCTTTCCATAAAAGGTTTTGTCTAGTCGGTGGTGGTTGCTCCCATATCCAAGAAGGCCATGTGCCTCGCCACGTCAGTACTGGGAACCAATTATGGAAATTAATATTTAATGGAATTAATAACTTAAGGTGATTTGGGTCGAACGTGTTAAGTTCCGCAGGAGACCCAAGTCAAAACCTAAAAGAACGAATAGATTAAGTTTTGGATCAAACGTGTTAAGTTCCGCAGGCGATCAAAAATTTAATTTAAAAGAACACATGGTAGCTAGGAAAAGGTTCAGACCTTTGTACAAAATTTTTGTACAGTGGAACCTCTAGGTTTTCCGAGTAGCAACCAACATGGTCAACGTTCGGTCAACCGATCCTTGGGTTCGGTCGATCGAACTTGCTCCTTGCCTTCTTTGCTGAGATTCAATCCTCGAGCATTAAAGATGTTTAATGGTTTGGTCGACCGAACGGTGAGCTTTCCTCATTCGTTGAGATTCTTTATTAATATGTCATTAATGTCTTTATTGTTCGGTCGATCGATCCTCTGGTTGATCTTCCTTCTTTGCTTCGGCTTGATCTGATCTATGCTGAGTCATCAGGGTTCGGTCAACCGATCAGCTGGTTTGGTAGACCGAACAAGCTTAGATCAGAAGCTGTGTTCTATTCTGTTCTGATCTAGTCTGAGTCAACTTGGTTCGGTCGACCGATCCCTGCATTCGATCGACCGATCAGGTCGTATCTATAAAATAGTGTTAGACAATATAATACTGCAAAACAAAGGTTCGCACAGTAATATTATATTTGATACATGAGTAGTATTAGACAGTAGAACTGTCATGATCTCAACTTAGAAATCTTCTCGGTTTCTTTAGTTGGATCAGCGACCTTAGCTTGCTCCTTTTAGGAACACGACCTCACTGTCGCTCCTCCAGTTGCATACCTCAACTTACCTATCAAATATTGGTCCTCCAGATCTATTCGGACTTTACCTGCTTAGTGTCTGATTACCTGATCCATTAAGACTTTTCCTGCAATACTACATTAGCCAACAACAATAACAGTAATACATAATACTATGGTAAACCTACACTTAGATTTTCTCCTTGCTTGGAATTCACTTCTCCAAGGCTTCTCATTACCTAAGGTTATCTTTCCCTAGGATTTTCTCTGTCTGGCTTCACTTATCAGGACCTAAGGTTACTACCCCTAGGGTTTTCTCCACCTAGCTTCACTCACCAAGACTCAGTATTCGACTAACCAGAGATCAGGTCCTCCAGACCTATCGAATCCACCTAGCTTCCACGATCTACTGAGATTTCTCCACCTAAGGTTACCACCCCCTAGGGTTTTTTTCCACCTGGCTTCACTCACCAAGACTCGGTATTCAGCTACCCAGGAATCAGGTTCTCCATGTTAGGGTCAATTTGTAGGTAGAGGGAGGTGAATAGTTCGTCGCACTTCGTTGGCTTGCTTCGTGATGATGATATGCAGCGGATAGAACTTAAAGCAACACTAACACAAAGGATTTACTTGGTATCCACCTCTAGAAGAGGTGATTAATCTAAGGATACATACATGACACACTCTCTACTATGAAAAATACTCCTTCTTGGTAACTACCGAAGGCGGAGAAGTCTTGTACAACCTCTCAATACAATAAAACGAAAAAAAAGAAACAAATACAAAGAAAATCTTGCAAGATTTACACAAATGAAAACCTAGCTAGCTTCTTCTTCTTGTGTGGAACTCCCCTTGACCTTGAAAGTGCAACAACACTTTGCTCTAAGAAGCTTCAAGAACTGATGAGATCACCTAAGAGAATCGTGAGAAGAGGAACTGGAGAATCGCTAAGGAAGAAAGGTTCACTGCAGCTTATTACCGTGCACTTCCTTCGCAATGGTCATATCTCAATCGATTGGTCAATTGATTGGGGAGACTTAAATCGATTGGTTGATCGATTTAGAATGCCTCTATGCTCTGCTGGAAAAGGCCTAAATCGATTGTCCGATCGATTCAGCCTTTCTCGTATCGCGCAAGATTTTCAGCTCCAATCGATCACCCGATCAATTGGTGGAGCCCAATCGATCGCCTGATCGATTAGGTATGCTTCTGTGCTCACAATTCAGGCTCCCAATCGATCGGCCTATCGATTGGGTTGCTGTTTATCACAGCACTCTCCCAATCAATTGGGCTTCAGTTCAATCAATCAACTGATCGATTGACCTCCCTTGACTTGCTCAACTCAAGCTCAAGGGTTCCTAGATCCAACATCCAGTCAACCATGACCTGTTGGAACTCCTCATGCCTAGCATCTGGTCAACCTTGAACTGCTAAGACTTCTTCACCAAGTGTTCGGTCAATCATTTGACCCACTTGAACTTTTCTCCTCGTGCCAAGTAACCCGTCAACCTTTAACCACTTGGACTTACCATCTCATGCCAAGTGTCAAGTCCTCTATGACCCACTTGGACTTCCTTCCACCAGATGTCCGATCACCCTTGACCTATCTGGATTTCCTTGTGCCAAGTATTTGGTCACTCTTTTAACCTACTTGGACTTCCCTACACCAAGTGTCTGGTCAACCTTAACCCACCTGAATTTTCACATTCCTGGCTTCACTCACTGGGTCTTTTCATCTGTCTAGTTTCACTCACCAAGACTTTCACCTAGCTTCACTCACTAAGATTTTCACCTGACTTCACTCAACAGGATTTTCCCACTGTCCGACTTCACTTATCGGGACTTTCTCCTGCCTGGCTTCACTCACTAGGACTTTCACTTAACTTCACTCACTAGGATTTTCACCTGGCTTCACTCACCAGGATTTTCCCACTGTCTGACTTCACCCATCGGGACTTTCATCACCAAGTGTCTGGTCAACACTTACCCACTTAGATTTTCCTTTCTGCCAATCTTCCTGTTGGAATTGCCTTTGTCTAACCTCTTGTTAGGACTTTCCCAGTCAATTAACTGGTCAGTCTTGACCTACTTAACTGTTCTTCACATCAAACTGGTCAAACCTTTACCAGAAGAGAATTGCACCAACAATCTCCTCAATCGAACGATTGCACCTGTAATTTTTATATATTGTCAAACATCAAAACTCACACATTAAGAGTCAAGCTTAATCCAACTCAAGTTTAATCAACTTGGTTAACCTTGACCGAGGAATATTGCACCAACACTCCAGACCTATCGAATCCACCTGGCTTCCATGATATACTGAGATTTCCCTTACCTAGTGTGCAACTAGGACTTCCCTTGCCTAATCACAGTTAGGACTAGTCACTCGGTTGACTTCTCACCCTTGCCTAGCCACGACTAGGATTTCCCATGATCAAGTTCCATTAAACATACTTAAACATATTTGTCGGGCATTAAAACCTTGGAGGTCGATTGCACCAACATTCTAGGGCCCAAGCCGCGAGCAAATAACACGAGCGACAAGTACTCTGGTGGTCTTCGCTTTCCTCGCTGCAAGCATTTGTCGGCCTTCCTCCTTCCCACGTACGTGACTTGAGCAAGCCCGGCCCACTGTTCGATCGTTGCTCCTTCTTTCATTGAGCTGGCACCACTAGCTTTGCTCTAGCCTCAACCAACACCATCGTCCTGATACCCAACTACCGGTTGACGCCTGTCCTCCCTTCCATTGTGGGTCGCCGAAGACTGCTCGATTTCCATTGCAAGCAAGACAGCCGACACTGCCCTCTTTTCCCCACCTAATGAGGTCACCTACGCCACCACCTCCTTAGCCATTGCTATTGTCTCCAGCCATCGTGCCTTCCCTGGTATGAGTCACCACCGGAGATCCATTGTGGTTAGGGATTCGGACTCCATTTGACATTCGGACTTGAATACTCTACATTTGAGATGAGTAGATCCTGCTTATCTTCTTGATAGCTTTGATTATAGTGCATGATTTTTTACTACCATGTTTGATGAGGTTACAGTTACTCGCCTACCTTAAATGTGTCCTATATTGCTTTTGAGTTGATATCTTATTGGTTGTCCTTATATGTTGATTTATTGTTGATAGTTATGTAGATATGTTTAATAATCGTGATTGTATTTATGGATATGCATGATATTACCATACCGTAGTGTAGGAGATTGGATATTCTGCTAGACCCCTTAATAGATGATTTGAATATGTGTTTATTATTAGGATGATCATACCGTAGTATCAGATATCAAGCATCTTGCTAAACCTTTGTTTATTATTTCATACTGTAGTGTAGGATATTGAGTATCCTAATAGACCCTTCTTATTATTTAAGTCTATAGCTTATGTTCATGAATTTGTATTATAATATAGTTTTATACTTAGGCTCGTGCTTGTAGGGTGATCCTGTCTGAAATCTACGAAGATGTACGCTAGTTCCGATGAACGTCGATCCCTGATGAAGAGAACCTCCTGTAGATCTAGAAGAAGCTCTCCACGATCCTACGCACCGTGAAATAAATCAACAAAGCGTTAGTGACCTAAGACTGGGGTGGAGATCCCTGGCTAGGCCCTCCGACACTCAAGTCAGTTTCTCTCTCAAAAAGGTGGAAGAAAGGAAGAAGAACAGTAACTAAAGTGAAACAGAGTTTGGATGCTAGAACTTGCGTACTTTGCCAACAGAGAGGATCCCCCTTTTTATACTACCTCACGCGACCTCCGTAGTCATGAAGTGGTCCCCGGTTCATTAGGGTCTACTAGGAGATGAAGTCATCTTCTATATTTCGTGCAATAATCCTTTAAGGAATCTTTTCTGTACCCCAGATGTACCCTTTTTGTTGTTTATGACTTGTATTTATAATGGGGACATGTCACTATGACTGAAGAAACTTCTAGAAGATATTTCTCACCAAATATCATGTTGGACATGTCTTGGTCGATCGTTCAAGTTGGTTGCATATGCTGTTAAGAATACCCCCTGTTGAATATGTCTCGGTCGGTCATATATTAGAAATACCTTCTATTGAATATGTCTCGATTGGTCGTTCAAACTGGTCATATATTAGGAATACCTTCTATTGAATATGTCTTTATGCTCGGGCGGGCTCTTCCTAGCCGAGCATATATGGGCACGTGAGCGCTCGCTCGGCCTGCAGTCGACCGGTGATATGCTGTGAATCATATATAAGACTAAATGTCTTTATACTTGGGCGAGCTTTGGCTAGCGGGGCGTATATGAGCACGTGGGCACTCGCTCGCCTACGATCGGCCGGTAACATGTTGAGAATCATTTATAAGGATAAACGCCTTTATGCTCGGGTAGGCTTTGCCTAGCAGAGCGTATATGAGCACGTGGGCGCTTGCTCGACCTACAGTCGACCAGTAACATGTTGAGAATCATTTATAAGGCTAAAAACCATTATGTTCGGGCGGGCTTTGTCCGACCGAGTGTATATGAGCATGTGGGTGCTCGTTCGTCCTTCGGTTGGTCGGTAACATGTTGAGAATCATTTATAATGTTAAACGCCCTTATGCTCAGACGGGCTTTGCTCGGCCGAGTGTATATGAGCATGTGGGTGGTCGCTCAGCCTTCAATCGGCTGATAACATGTTGAGAATCATTTATAAGGCTAAACGTCATTATGCTTGGGTAGGCTTTACTCAGTTGAGCGTATCTAAGCACGTGAGCGCTCTCTTGGCCTGCGGTCGGCCGGTAATATGCTAAAAGTCATATATAAGGCTAAATGGCTTTATGCTCGGGTGGGCTTTGCCTAACTGAGTGTATATGAGCACGTGGGCGCTTGCTCGACCTGCGGTCGACCGGTAATATACTAGAAGTCATACATCAGGCTAAATGTCTTTATGCTCGGGCGGGCTTTGCCCAACCGAGCATGTATAAGCATGTGGGTGCTCGTTCGGCCTTCGGTCGACCGGTAATATGCTAGAAGTCATACATAAGGCTAAATGCCTTTATGCTTGGGTGGGCTTTGCCCAGCCGAGCATATATAAGTATGTGGGTGCTTGTTAGAACTTCGGTCGGCCGGTAATATGCTAGAAGTTATACATAAGGTCGAATACTTTTATGCTCGGGCGGACTTTGCTTGGCCAAGCGTATATGAGCGTGTGGACGCTCGTTCGGCCTGCGGTCGGTCGATAATATGCTAGAAGTCATACATCTGGCTAAATGCCTTTATGCTCCGCCGACTTTGCCCGGCCGAGTATATATAAGTATGTGGGTGCTCATTCAGCCTTCGGTCGGCCGGTAATATGCTAGAAGTCATACATAAGGCAAAATGTCTTTATGCTCAGGCGGGCTTTGCTCGGTCGAGCATATATAAGCATATGGGTGCTCGCTCGATCTTTGGTCATCCGGTAATATTGTAAAAGTCATACATCAGGCTAAATGTTTTTATGCTCAGGCGAGTTTTGCCCGACCGAGCGTATATGATCGTGTGGGCACTCGATCAGCCTACGGTTGATCGGTTATATACCTTTCCTACCTTTCTCAACCTAGACGTCCCCTTCACTCGACAGGTCGATCCATCATAACCCATATCATAGGGCATTGATATTATATGTAGTATAGTTGTATATTTGTGAGGGTATATATATTAGTGAGATGGTGCTAACCTATACTTAGTGGGAATCACTCCCTAGCAAGGGGGTAGCGTATTCCACTAGGCTTTTCCTTTCAGATCAAACTTTAGAATTACTTGATCTTGACCTTGTTGTTTATTATATATGTGATGATACCATGAAATTAGTTGAGATATTAATACAAAATGACTAGTATTCTTTTGATGAGATTGGTTGACTAATATGTTGAGAACCTGATTATCTATTTTCTGCCTATATATTAGTAGGATTATATCGTATTATAGGATACTAAATATCCAAGTAGACTCTTACTTGTTATATAGGCTCATGCCTATACATTAGTAAGATAATACCACGGTGTAGTATTTCGAGTATCCTACTAGACCCTTGGTTAGTATATCCTACCGGCTCAGAGGTCCTAGTTGCCAGTCCCGCTCGAATTGGATTTATTTTGAGTTGCTTCATTTTATTATTTTCGTTGCTTATAGTTATAGTTCTCTCTGTTCTGGATTTTTTAGTGTTTCACATGTATATGCATACATACACGCATTATCATTTGTGACTTGGTATTGTTATCCTTCATCAGTATTTTTATATGGGCTTGAATTGGTTCAATATCGTATTTCCTATATTGTCACTAGGGGGTACCGTCTGATTTGGCGGATAAGTATATCCTCGGGGCATGATAATTTTATTAGTATTAGAGCATGGTTCGAGTTCAACTGCTAGGTTTTGTATTTTTGGAATTTTGATCTCGTTTCAATTTATGATTTTTCGAGTTTAAGACAAAGCAAGCCGAAGGATATCTCTAAGCTATAGAAAGTAAGGTATACCTCTAATAATTATCTTATCTTTTGTGTTCACTTGTTGGTGTAAGTTATTGTTAGATAAGTTAAATGTCATAGAAATTGAGGTATGGTTGGTTAGACTCTCTTCCATTAAGTTGGATTATGTAACTGTTTTTATACCTTCTATTGGGTATTCACTTATTTAGTTTAACCTGATGACTCTTAGAGAAACAGCGCTATTTGTAATCGTGGTCGAGGTTGACCATGGGCACGATCAGTTAACACTTAGGACCCGAACTTGATGTTGAGGATGTAGATTCTTCTGCGGCACCAACTAAAGCCAGGTTGGAAGGCATGGGTCATGTCCATCAACAATCTATTGGAGATCAAGGAGTACAGTCTTGAGAAATATCAATGATCCCGTCCGGAAGCTGAGTCGGATGGAGGCGAGCCTTGGTGTACTGGAAGTTGACGGAAAGTCGTCGAGGCGTCGGATCTACCTGGTACCCCCTGGAAACGTTTGCACGGGCGGCTGACGAAGGAAGATGACCAAGACGATGATGCTGCTACTCTGCGCACACTCAGACGAACCCACGAGTCGTTAGAGATCATAAACCAGGGAAAAAGTCCCCGGCTCCGGCCCTCCGACGCTCAAGTCAGGTACTTTTTCCACAGAAAACACAGAGAAAGGACGAAAAGTAAAGACTGGTGAGAAATGATGAGTGAACGTACCTGCATAAGGGACAAAGCATCCCTTTTTATACTGCAACTGATACTTCTAGGACCTGGCAGGTGTCAGGGAATGTCGGCTGTCAGGCTTTGTCTAGCGATGAATGACACGTGGCTTCTCCTGATAGGCTGACGACAGAACCAAAGTGGGAATGAGCACCGACTGTTAGTATATTCCCTGACACACTGATGATTCTTTGACATTCTCTGACATTTTCTGACGAGCAGTTGCGATTCCTTGGCTTTTTTGTCTGATAGTGCCTGGACTCTAGGTCTGCATCCTGACCTGCTTCGATCCACTGCTATCCATGGCTTGTACGTTCCGACTTGCCCGACCGGTCTGTTTCCCTACCTACTTTCGTCTACTTATCCATGGTTTGCACGTTCCGACCTGCCCGACCGGTCTGTTTCACGACCTGCTTTCGTCTACTGTTATCTTTGACTTGTATGTCCCGACCTGTACGCCAAGTCTGTTTCCTGACCTGCTTCTGTTTACTGTTATCCTTGGCTTGTATGTCCCAACCTGTACGCTAGGTCTGTGTCCAGACCTGTTTATTGTTTACTGTTATCCATGGCTTGCATGTCCCGACCTATACGCCAGGTCTGTTTCCTGACCTACTTCTGTTTTCTATTATCTTTGGCTTGTATGCCCCGACTTGTACGCTAGGTCTGTGTCCAGACATATTTATTGTTTACTGTTATCCATGGCTTGCACGCCCTGACCTGTACGCCAGATCTGTGTCCAGACCTGTTTACTGTTTACTGTTATCCATGACCTACACGTTCTAACCTGTACGCCAGGTCTGTTTTTCGAGCTACTTCTGTTTACTATTATCCACGGCCTGTACGTCCCAGCCTGTACATCCAGTTTATTCTGCGCCAAGGGCCTTCTTTCCTTTACCTTTACTTGACTTGTGGGCTCAGTCCTCAGCTGTACCTGGCCCGTGGGCTCTGTCCTTGACCGCTATCAGGGCTGGCTCTTGTCTAACTTATACTCCCATCTTTTGACCATCCCATCAGCTGAGACATGGACCTTGACCATGTAAGCTTGACTTCTGACCAGTTATGGAGGCTGGACTTATGACCTCCACGTAAGCCTAACTTCTTACCTCCACGTAAGCTTGACTTATATGATCATCGTGTGGTTTTGACTCCTAACTACATCATCTCACTGACCCCACGAACATACACCATATCAATCAACAACAGATATAGATGTCTTTGCCACTACAAATTGGATAATAGACCAGGCACGCATTCCAATATTGGTCTAGTTAATAGAGGATTGATGTTCTCTACTCCATGGAAGATTTTCAGCGTAGGTAATGATATCCAACCAAGGTTACATTTGGACCTTGGTAGTCGTACCTTCACTACTCAGTGATAAGTTTTGGAAAAATGATGGAATTTAACATCATTATTCTGGCATGGACTGCTATTTCTAACGGGATCTGTTGTACCTTGTGGTCTCAAGGTGATATATTTTCATTGTGCATATGGTAAATGCTCCCATTTCTTCTGCAATTAGGTTGTCTAGTTAACCTTTGATTCTTGCTTTGTATCACGAGAAAGTTTTGATATGGTAGCTAGGTTTAGGTTCGCTGCAGCTTGTAGCTGAAATGCTTTTCTAAATGAGAGGAATCATTAGAGTTCTTGGATCATAAATGTTTGATATAGGGACTTGTGATCTAAGACCACGATGTTTATGCAAGACAAGGAAATTGACAGTAAATGTAATACTTTGTGGAGTAAAGAAAATAGAGCATTTAGACGCTCAGATATGGTAGAGAAGGGTTGGTAAAACTCAGAAGAAAAGGGACATGATTGAGGCCCCTTAGTTGCGTTCATAAACATAGTTGAGGTCCCTTAGTTGATGACAGGAAGTAGCGAACGAGTGTGCATTTTCTTTTTTATGAATGTGTTTCCGAGAGAATGCGTTGTCATACAAGTAGTGATTGCAAACTTCACATCGGCCTGCCACCTGATCTATGCTTTGGAATTCTTCTTAGTAATACTGAGAAGCTTGTTGAAATTATTGTGATGGTTATGTACCATCCTTACATTGAAGAAATTAGAGTGACATGTTGAAAATTAACATTTATTGACTTATGATTAACCAATATAATATGCATGGTTATCATTATGTTGCCCTGCCATAACTGAAAGAGAGTTAATCACATTGTAAACTTAAGAGGTGCCATCATACAAATCTCAAGCATGTGTTCAGGTCTTCTAGTAAGAATAGAAATTAATAATGAAATGTTTCTCACGAGATTGAATCAAAAGACCTTTAGTTGTTCATCAATTTATGCCTTGAACCTCTGGTGCACGCTTGGCCCAGGAACCACACTTGAATCACTAGCAGACTGAGCATAAATTTTCCCATTTAGCTTCTTAGATGTAATTATTCTGGTATCGAGGGGAATCTGATTTGTTTTAAATTAAATTAAAATACTCAACTCTGTGACACTATAATAGGTTGAACATGCTCTAACAAGTAAGCAAATCAAACTGATCACCATCCGTTTGTCATCTGGTATCTTGACATTTGGTGTATCAACCAGTGAAGGCAGTGAAGGCAGAACATCAAAGTGAAGTAGCGGAAGCATAATGAACCCATAACCCACAGGAAAGATCAGAAATCAGTAGGATTACTTTAGAAGATTCAGATACCGGAATGGGAATGAGAATATTACGATGGACTTTGTTGTGGGGTTACCTAGAATATAAAAGGGAATGATTCGATTTGGGTGATCATTGATCGATTAATCAAATTCGTCCGTCTTCCCACTGACTCACTAGACTAACTCTTTGGACCACTAGGCAGAGTTTCCAATGAGTCATGTGTACAAAACTTCATTTTGTACAATTTTAGGCAGACATAAATAAAAAAAAGCACATCATTTAGACACTAGAAAACTTGCTTACAGCATGAGGGATAGACTTTGACAATAGCTGGAAAGATCAGCTATGTCTAGTGGATTCACCAACAGCAATGGATCATATTAGTAGCATAACGGAAGTATAATGGATTCATAACCCACAGAACACTAATTATCTACTTTAGAGATAGATCATGTTGTGTATAAGGGATTCCAAATTGTTATTGATTCTTTGAGATATTATAATGGCCTAGTATATGGGTATGCTATTTAGGGGTTACCCTTAAATGAGAATCCCTTGGTTTGAGCAATAAATTTGTGGATCAATTTTTATTAGTGAAAGAGAATGTAATATACCAAAAATATAGCTAAGGATTTAAAAATAATTAAAATTTGATATAATTAAATTATTTGAATGAAAATAAATATATTTTAGTGGATAATTTATCAAGACATAAATTTATATGAATTTTTAGAATTTATTGGAATTTTTTATAGATTTTATACGAGTCATTTTACATTTTATGGGATAAACGGGTAGAATATAAACCCCCCATTTAAGTTGGGAGTTAATATAATATCAATTAACCTAAGTTTATATTCAAAAACATAAGTACATTCCCTCGTCTCTCATCCTCCGTTCACAACAACGCTACCACTGCTCATCGCGTGGGTATCTGCTATTTCCACCGCCGTCGTCGCCTCCTTAGCCACCGAAGAACATCGAAGATATCCATGTTTGTGTTTCGAGGCAATAACTGCGAGCAAATGACACAAGTGACAAGTACTCTGGTGGTCGTCACTTTCCTCGCCGCGAGCATTCGTCGGCCTTCCTCCTTCCCGCGTACGTGACTTGAGCAAGCTCGGTCCACTGTTCGATCGTTGCTCCTTCCTTCATTGAGATGGCACCACTAGCTTTGCTCTGGCCTCAACCGGCACTGTCGGCTTGATACCTAACTACCAATCGACGCCTGCCCTCCCCTCCATCGTGGGTCGCCGAAGACTGCTCGGTTTCCATTGCAAGCAAGTCAGCCGACACTGCCCTCCTTTCCCCACCTAATGAGGTCACCTATGCCGCCACTCCTTAGCCATTGTTGTTGTCTCCAGCCGTCGTGCCTTCCCTGGTATGAGTCACCACCGGAGATCCATTGCTATTAGGGATTCGGGCTCCATTTGACCTTCAGACTTGAAGACGAGTATAACACTCTACATTTGAGGTGGGTAGATCCTGCTTATCTTCTTGATAACTTTGATTATAGTGCATGATTGTTTACTACTACGTTTGATGAGGTTACAGTTACTCACCTACCTTAAATCTGTCCTATATTACTCTTGAGTTGATATCTTATTGGTTGTCCTTATATGTTGATTTATTGTTGATAGCTATGCAAATATATTTAATAATCATTATTGTGTTTATGGATATGCATGATATTACCATATCGTAGTGTATGACATTGGATATTCTGCTAAACCCCTTAGTAGATGATTTGACTCCGTGTTTATTATTAGGATGATCATACCGTAGTATAAAATATTAAGCATCTTGCTAAATCTTTATTTATTATTTCATACTGTAATGTAGGATATTGAGTATCATAATAGACTCTTGTTGTTATTTAAGTCTATAACTTATGTTCGTGAATTTATATTATAATATAGTTATATACTTAGGCTCATACTTGTAGGCATTGATATTATATATAGTATAGTTGTATTCTTGTGAGAGCATATATATTAGTGAGATGGTGCTAACCTATACTTGGTGGGAATCACTCCCTAGCAGAGGGGTAGCGTATTCCACTAGGCTTTTCCTTTTGGATCAAACTCTAGAATTACTTGATCTTGACCCTATTGTTTATTATATATGTGATGATACTATGGAATTAGTTGAGATATTATTACTAGATGACTAGTATTCTTTTGATGGGATTGGTTGACTAGTATGTTGAGGACCTGATTATCTATTTTCTGCCTATATATTAGTAGGATTATATCGTATTATAGGATACCAAGTATCCAAGTAGACTCTTACTTATTGATCCGGTGATAAGGACGGGGGACCCTCGTTGGTGGAAAGTCAACGACACGTGGAGGTCAAAGGTCAAGAGATGCAACCCTGAGACCCGACCGACCGGACTGAGAGGACCGACCAGCATCGACCGACCGCAATGAGATGGCTGACCGGCGGGAATCCCCCGAGCGAAATGAAAGACAACCCGACTAGGGGTCGAGTTTCCGATGCTCAAGGTAGAAAGGTTTCAGGGCCGAGCGGGATGTCCGTTCGGCCGGGGCATAAGGCAACAAAGAGTCAGGAGCAATCTCATCCGAGCATACGACCGAGGCAGAGTGATATGCCTGCCGAGCGGCCGAACCACTCGGCCCAGAACAGACAAGAAGCGCAAGAAGACAAAGGAGACAAGGGATAACATCATCCTCGAGACGTCTGCCGCCGACAAACAGCAGAGTTGGCGGCCGAGCCGTACATAGGATCATACGGTGGAAGCTTCCACCATCACATCCTGGATATGCTCGGACGATTGCGGAATGGCGCCAGAGGTACTTTTCTGACAGAGGCTCGTTAAGGTATGTTTGGGGAAGCGTGCACACATAGAGAAGCGTGCCCATGCCTCCCCGGGGTCTTATATAAGGACCTCAGACGTCGACAAAGGTATGCGGAAATCTCTACTGTAGTCACAGTTACGCTGCCTCTCTCGTTGCCTGATTTGAGCGTCGGAGGGCCATCGCCGTGAAACCCCTCCCGACTCGGCTTCTTTGCAGGTTCGCCGGAGACCTACATCACCAGTCAGAGACAGCGGAACGTGCCACGTCCCCAGCGTCCGTCGACTCAGCGCTCGGACAGGATCAAATTGGCGCCGTCTGTGGGAACGCACCTGAATCCAAGCCTAGAAGATGGAAGAAGCTGGACGTCAACTTCTGGTAACGCTCTCTCCCGAGGAGCTCGAAGCACTCGTCCAAGCGCGAGCAGCAAAAATGGTGGAGCAGCAGCAGAAAGCTCAAGCCAAGCAGGCAGCGCAGCAGGCGACATCAGCCTCGGGGGGCCGAGTGCCACCCGAAGACATGCAGGAGCAGCTCTCAATATGGGGGCAGAATAAGGGACCGGCCGGCACCCAGAAGGGGGCGCTGCCCGTCCCGATACCTTTTCATCGGGCTCTGTTCCAGACGCCCTCGGAGGTAGCGCAAGTTAATCAAGACAAGGGATCTTCATCGGACGAAGCACCCGTCCGGGACATCAGAAAAGGAAAAGCGCCCCGAATGGACGCGCCACCCGAGCAGATCAATCGACAATTTTCAGATGTCATCCTGCGTGATCCACTGCCGAAGCATTATGCGCCCCCTACGATCGGGGAATACAATGGAACAACCGACCCAGACGACCATCTGGGTAAGTTCGACAGCACTGCCACTCTGCATCAATACACAGATGGTGTGAAATGCCGAGTGTTCCTCACCACGCTTTCGGGATCGGCATCGGTGGTTTCGGAGACTGTCGGACGGATCTATCACAAGTTTCAGGGAATTCTGAACGGCGTTCCTCCATCATTTTGCAAGCAGCAGGCGCCACCAGAAGACAAGCGTCAACCTGTTTGCCATCAAGCAAGGCGCGAGGGAGTCACTCCGAGCGTACATTTAGCGCTTCAACCAGGTGGTCATGGACATTCCAACGGTCACCTCGAAAACAATGATGAACGCGTTCACTCAAGGGCTCGTGGACGGTGACTTCTTCCGCTCGCTCATCCGGAAGCCGCCTCGGGACTACGACCACATGCTGCACAAGGCCAACGAATACATCAATGTGGAGGAAGCCCAGGCGGCGAGAAGGAAAGAAGCCCTGAGTGACCAACCAGCTTCCGCCGAGCGGAAGCAGCCCGTCAGTCACCAGCCACCCAGAGGACCGAGAGCCGAAGTCGCCCGTCCTCATCAGCACACTCGGCCGCACGCCGTCCAACAAGTCGCGGCTGATCGGCCCAAGCCCAAGGGGAAGGTATGGACCCCCGATGTTTTGTTCACTCTATCAGTCGGCTACTCACAACACCCGCGACTGTTGGAGCCTCCCCCCCATCGCTCATCCTGCGCCAAGGAGCTACCGCCGCCGATCGCCTTCACCAGACCGGCGACATCGACAACGGAGCCCCGTTCAAAGGATAAAAAGGAGATCCCCCGAGCGGCAGCATCGTCAGCAGCACGGAGACCACCATCGGACGTCGCATGAACGACCTCGACCATTCGCTCGGAAGGAGGAGAATAGGGGCAACGTATCTCGGGGCGAGATCAACATCATTGCTGGAGGCTCGACCGGAGGAGACTCCAATAGAGCCAGGAAGGCACACGCAAGGCAGCTGAGGATACATGCAGTCGGTTGCATCCAGGAGAGGGCGAGCGGACCTGAGATCAGCTTCGGACCCAGGGACCTCGAAGGAGTCGAAGTCCCACATGATGACGTCCTGATCATTTGAGCGGTAATAGCTAACTATACTATTCACCGCATTTTCATTGACACAGACAGCTCGGTGAACATAATATTCAAGAAGGCCTTCGACCAGCTGCAAAAGACCGAGCTGAACTCCTGCCAATGACGACCCCCCTCTATGGGTTCACTGGGAACGAAGTCTTGCCGGTCGGCCAGGTCCGGCTAGCTATCTCGTTGGGCGAGGAGCCGCTCAGAAGGACAAGGACCACCACCTTCATCGTGGTTGATGCTCCTTCGGCGTACAACGTTATCTTGGGACGACCGGCTCTCAATGAGTTCCGGGCGGTCGTCTCTACCTTCTGCCAGAAGATCAAGTTCCCGGTGGAAGATCAAGTAGGGGCAGTGCGGGGAGATCAACTGGCCGCTCGAAGATGCTATGTGGAGATGGTTCGAACCGAGGCCAAGTCCGCTCGGAAAGTACCGCGGGTCGAGGTAAATACTATAACCGAGAAACCACTTTCTTTGGTTTATGAAGAAAAGGAGGAGGTGCAGATTGATTCTTCCCGACCGGAGGCCACCACCTTTATAGCATCCGACCTGGAGGCGAGGCGGTCATCCCAGTCGAAGTCGGGATAGAGTCCGTCCGGATCCAGAATTACGACGAAAATAATTCCGAGCGGAGACAACTAGAATTGGACTTGATCGACGAGGAGTGAGTCAAAGCGTCAGTTCGGCTGATGGCCTCCAGGCAGAGAATGAAGCAGAACTACAACCGTCGCGTGATTCCCCGAGCATTCTAGGTGGGTGACTTGGTCTGGAAGAAAGTGAAGCCGGTCGGGGACGTAAGCAAGCTGGAGGCTCCCTAGGCAAGACCCTTCAAGGTCGTCGAGAAGCTCCGATCGGGAGCCTACTACTTGGAGGATGAAGATGGACGGCGGTTGGATAGGCCATGGAGTGCAAACCACCTCCAGCCCTATCGGGCCGGATGAAAGGTGCGCCGATGTAATATATTTCATAAATATTCCGTTCGGATGTATCCTTTGGTTGCAGGAATGAAAGTTATAAGAACAAAGCAAAGACATGAGCATTGTGCGCCCATTGGATAGCTGTATGAAGGCATGGTGAAGACCCCGTGCCGTTCGGCTGGGCGTATATTATCCAAGTCATAGGCTCGATGGCGAAGACCCCGTGCCGTTTGGCCGGGCGTATATTATCCGAGCTGTAAGCTCATTATTGAAGGTCGTCGAGCAGCGACGTTAAATCTTAGAGTCGAACCGGCGACTATAAACCCTCCTGCCTAAAGACCGTCGAGCAGCGACGTTAAATCTTAGAGTCGAACCGGCGACTATAAACCCTCCGGCCTGAAGACCGTCGAGCAGCGACGTTAAATCTTAGAGTCGGACTGGCGACTATAAACCCTCCGGCCTGAAGACCGTCGAGCAGCGACGTTAAATCTTAGAGTCGAACCGGCGACTATAAACCCTCTGGCCTGAAGACCGTCGAGCAGCGACGTTAAATCTAAGAGTCGAACCGACGACTATAAACCCTCCAGCCTGAAAACCGTCGAGCAGCGACGTTAAATCTTAGAGTCGGACCGGCGACTATAAACACCTCGGCCGGAAGACCGTCGAACAGCGACGTTCAATCTTAGAGTCGGACCGGCGACTATAAACCCCCCGGCTTGAAGACCGTCGAGCAGCGACGTTAAATCTTAGAGTCGAACCGGCAACTATAAACCCTCCGGCCTGAAGACCGTCGAGCAGCGACGTTAAATCTTAGAGTCGAACCGGCGACTATAAACCCTCCGGCCTGAAGACCGTCGAGTAGCGACGTTAAATCTTAGAGTCGAACCAGCGACTATAAACCCTCCCGCCTGAAGACCGTCGAGCAGCGACGTTAAATCTTAGAGTCGAACCGGCGACTATAAACCCTCCAGAAGCAGCGACGTTAAATCTTAGAGTCGAACCAGCGACTATAAACCCCCCGGCCGGAAGACCGTCGAGCTCCGACATTAAACCCTAGAGTCGAACCGGCGACTATAAACCCCCCGGCTTGAAGACCGTCGAGCAGCGACGTTAAATCTTAGAGTCGAACCGACGACTATAAACCCTCCGGCCTGAAGACCGTCGAGCAACGACGTTAAATCTTAGAGTCAAACTGGCGACTATAAACCCTCCGACCTGAAGATCGTCGAGCAGCGACGTTGAATCTTAGAGTCGAACCGGCGACTATAAACCCCCCGGCAGGAAGACCGTCGAGCAATGACGTTAAATCTCAGAGTCGAACCGGCGACTATAAACCCCCCGGCAGGAAGACCGTCGAGCAATGACGTTAAATCTCAGAGTCGAACCGGCGACTATAAACCCCCCGGTCGGAAGACCGTCGAGCACCGATGTTAAACCCTAGAGTCGATCCGGCGACTATAAACCCCCCGACTTGAAGACCGTCGAGCAGCGACGTTAAATCTTAGAGTCGAACCGGCGACTATAAACCTTCCAGCCTGAAGACCGTCAAGCAACGACGTTAAATCTTAGAGTCAAACCGGCAACTATAAACCCTCCGGCCTGAAGACCGTCGAGTAGCGACGTTAAATCTTAGAGTCGAACCGATGACTATAAACCCTCCGGCCTGAAGACCGTCGAGTAGCGACGTTAAATCTTATTGTCGAACCAGCGACTATAAACCCTCCGGCCTGAAGACTGTCGGGCAGCGACGTTAAATCTTAGAGTAGAACCGGCGACTATAAACCCCCCGGCCGGAAGACCGTCGAGCAGCGACGTTAAATCTTAGAGTCGAACCAGCGACTATAAACCCCCCGGCCGGAAGACCGTCGAGCTCCGACGTTAAACCCTAAAGTCGAACCAGTGACTATAAACCCCCCGGCTTGAAAACCGTCGAGCAGCGACATTAAATCTTAGAGTCGAACCGGTGACTATAAACCCTCCGGCCTGAAGACCGTCGAGCAACGACGTTAAATCTTAGAGTCAAACTGGCGACTATAAACCCTCCGACCTGAAGATCGTCGATCAGCGACGTTGAATCTTAGAGTCGAACCGGCGACTATAAACCCCCCGGCAGGAAGACCGTCGAGCAATAACGTTAAATCTCAGAGTCGAACCGGCGACTATAAACCCCCCGGTCGGAAGACTGTCGAGCACCGATGTTAAACCCTAGAGTCGATCCGGCGACTATAAACCCCCCGGCTTGAAGACCGTCGAGCAACGACGTTGAATCTTAGAGTCGAACCGACGACTATAAACCCCCCGGCAGGAAGACCGTCGAGCAATGACGTTAAATCTCAGAGTCGAACCGGCGACTATAAACCCCCCGGTCGGAAGACCGTCGAGCACCGATGTTAAACCCTAGAGTCGATCCGGCGACTAAAACCCCCCCCCCCCCCCCCCCCCCCCCGTCGAGACAGCGCCTCGCAAGAGCACTTCAACGAGTTGCTAGCGGAAATTCCATGTAAAATGGAAAGTCGTTAGACCGGGCGATGAAGTTGAGAAGTTAAGAGAGACCAGGCATAGTAAGAAGTCGTTCGACCGAGGTAAGAAATTCCATACGGGAAAAAGGTTAACTGGATGACGTAGTCACAAGGAGCACCAAAAGAAAGGCTAACAGAGCAAAAGTTGGCATTCCAAGTTACATTCAACTGTTCGCCGACCGGGAGCACACTAATGAATGTTGCCCGGAAAGTATGGGCTCAAACAGTAGCAACAAAAATAAGTTTTTGATATTGATTAATTATCTAGAAGTGCAAAAAACAAAGCAGATAACAGTAACACGCCGAACGGTAGGTAGACGAAGAAGACCTTGAAACAGACAAAGAACAAAGGAACTCCTCACTCCAGGGGCTCGAAGATGGACTTCGGAACAGCTTCCAGCAGGCCGGCCATGTCTCGAGGAGGAATAGAGGTATCCTCAGGGAGATGGCCCTTGGCCTTCAGGTAGACAGTTGTCGCCCGGATGGCCTCTTCGAAGGACAGAACTAGCCAATCGCTAAACTTGTCACCAAATGTGTCCGATCGAAGGTAGTTCTGTTTCAACACCTTGAAGCGGTCAGGTTCTCCGTCCTGGTATTCCTTTAGCGCCGCTCGGGAGGCGTCGAGAGCTCCTTGGAGATCTTTCTTATCTGCCTGAAGTTTAGCTTCAGTGGTAGATCGGCTCTCTTGCTCAGCAGATAGCAGGTCGGTCAATTCTGTAACACGCTGCTCCAGCGCTCAGACCTGCACCTTCATCGCGTCCAGATCGGCAACGGCCCTATTTTTTCTGTTGGTGGCCACAGTGATCTGGTGGTCATGGGACTTGACTTGGACTTCGAGTCCAGCTACCCTGGTTTCCAGGCCAGAAGACTTGTGCCGCTCGGTCGCTAGCAGTTTTTCTGTCTTGGTCAGCTCGAACCTAAGCGTAGCATACGAGGGCCCCTCAGTCGGCGCCCCTCCGGAAATTTGGAGTTTCTTCAACTCCTCCTCCAGTGCGGCTCGACGATTGCTGACCGCAATGTTCTCCACCCATTGCTGCGTTTGGATGGGATAATGTCAGGAACCTGGTGAAGTCGTCATAATAGCGTGTTAAGAAACATACCCCGGTGGCTTGCTGCATATGGCTGTCCGCTAGCTGACCGGGAGTGATCAGGGCAACTCGAGCCCTCGCATCTTCCCACGTCTTGGCAAGCGGCCCTCGGATGGTAACTTGATGCTCGGGAGCAGTAGGCTGATCCGCCGCCAAAAGGAACTCCTCGGTAGGAAGATGGAGGACAAACTTGATCACTCGACGACCGCTCGGATTGGATTGGGAAGAGACGGCTCGGCTGGGTGACTCGCCAAGTGGCGCAGAAATAATGTCCGAGCGTCTGAGCTGAAGGCGAACCCGGGGCAAAGAACTAACGGGTTGCGCCCCAATTGAAGCTGCTGGCTGGTTGAGCTGGGAGGGAGTCCGATCAGACGAGATGGCCTCATGTGCGGCGGGTAGCGGGTTGATTGCCTCTAAGGGGGCGTCGACTGGCCCAATCACCGGCTCCGCATGCGTAATGGTCGTCCGGCGTCGCTTGCGTATTATCAATGGGGAATCGCCTGCCGACCGCTCCGCGTCCTTTGACGTAGGCTGCTGACCGGCCGAAGAGATAGCATCCCCGGCCGCTCCAGTTGTAGGGACCTGAGCGGCAGACTCTCGGGCCTCAGTTGGAGTTCCTCCGCTTTCGCCCTTATGCAAGTCGACCAGCTCGAAGCCTCGATCGGCCATCTCATTGGCCACCACCGCTTCCATTTTGACAGCTTTCAACTTCAGCCGATCATCAACCTTGGCACGCCACATGATGTCAGCTGCATAACAGAAGAATAAATCAGTTAGACCAAAAGGAAAAAGGACAAGGAAAGTGCTTACCCATGCTGCTCGGAAGCTTCGTTTGGATCGGGCTCAAGCCGAATATGTACAACACCCCCTCGTGAAGTAGATTGTTGATGTTGAACCTCTGGTCGGCTAATAGATTGGCTGTATGAAGATAATCCGGCTAGCTCTTGTATCTACCGAGGTCCGGCGGGCTCGGCACAGTGGTCTGCCATTGGGTGCGAAAGGATGATAGTTCGGGAAAGCGAAGGTAAAAATAACTTTCCTTCCAGTGCTTGTTCGAGGTCGGCATCTTATCGAAGAAGACGAGGCCGATCTGCGATTGGAAGAGGAAAGTACCCCACTCGGACTGTTTGGGATAGTAGAAGTAATGGAAAATTCTGGGGACTAAGGGAATGTCATGCAGCTTGAAAAGGATTACTACGCCGCACAACAACCTAAAAGAGTTGGAGACAAGTTGGCCGAGCGGGATGCGGAAATAATTACAAACCTCACCGATAAAGGGATGTAGAGGGAAGCGCAGACCGGCTACAAATTGATCACGAAAGAAGCAAACGGTGTCGGTCGGCGGATTGTGGGGCCGATCGGAAGAGGTGGCCAAAGCTAGTCTATGGTCAGGAGGAAGTTCGAATTCGTTAAGGAAACGTCCCACGTCAGTCTCATCAAACCGTCTTACCATGGTCATATACCATAGGCCGGGAGAGGGATCCGAAGGCTGCGAGGTGCTAGCCATCGCCGGAACAGTACCAAGGAAGAAAGGACCGAGGAAAGAAGAATGAAAAGGTTGACGAAGGAGATCGAAACTATATTGAATGGATGCAAAGACCACCAGAAGGGAGAAAACGGAAGAAAGTAGAGATGGGAGAAGGCTTACTAGGAACAAAACGTGAAGGAGGAGGTCGAAAGTTCGTCGGAGCACCGAGACAAGCGAGCGTCGGGAAGCTGGGCACGAGAGGAAGCACCAAAAGCACGAAGGCAGGAACGATGGAAGGAAAATCTGCGTCGGCGCTTCATAAACCCCGAGCTCAGTCCACCACAACCGTCCGATCTAGGTCATCGAAACAAACATTAGCATCGGACCGTCAGATTTGAACTGACGCCTATCCAATCGAAGCTGATGCCCTCGCCGTACGATGACGGCGGACTTGCCAAGTGGCGATCAGCGATTGGGCGGCATTTAATGAACGTCATTACTCGCGCGTGGGCAGCTTAATGAGGATTGGCAGGAATTTCGAGGAGACCCAACGACTCCGACCGCCCCCAAAACAGTAGCGCAACAAGCAGCGAATGGAAACTAAAACTACAAGGCCTAGTCATCAACTCGCTGGTCGGCCAAGCGAAGATATACTTCCGGGAGTGGCAAAGCGGTGTTACCCCAGCCGACCGGGTGTCCAGTCAGTCGGACTTAGCGCCTCCTTCGACTAGACTTGAGGGGGAGGCATGTGATCCGGTGATAAGGACGGGGGACCCTCGTTGGCGGAAAGTCAACGACACGTGGAGGTCAAAGGTCAAGAGATGCAACCCTGAGACCCGACCGATCGGACTGAGAGGGTCGACCGACATCGACCGACCACAATGAGATGGTCGACCGGCGGGAATCCCCCGAGCGAAATGAAAGACAACCCGACTAGGGGTCGGGTTTCAGATGCTCAAGGTAGAAAGGTTTCAGGGCCGAGCGGGATGTCCGTTCGGCCGGGGCATAAGGCAACAAAGAGTTAGGAGCAATCTCATCCGAGCATACGACCGAGGCAGAGTGATATGCTTGCCGAGCGGCCGAACCGCTCTGCCCGGAACAGACAAGAAGCGCAAGAGGACAAAGGAGATAGGGGATAATATCATCCTCGAGACGTCTACCGCCGACAAACAGCAGAGTTGGCGGTCGAGTCGTACACAGGATCATACGGTGGAAGCTTCCACCGTCACATCCGGGATATGCTCGGACGATTGCGGAATGACGCCAGAGGTACTTTTCTGACAGGGACTCGTTAAGGTATGTTTGGGGAAGCATGCACGCATAGAGAAGCGTGCCCACGCCTCCCCGAGGTCTTATATAAGGACCCCAGACGTCGACAAAGGTATGCGCAAATCTCTACTGTAGCCATAGTTACGCTGCCTCTCTCGTTACCTGACTTGAGCGTCGGAGGGCCATCGCCCGGAAACCCCTCCCGGCTCGACTTCTTTGCAAATTCGCCGGAGATCTACATCACCAGTCAGAGACAGCGGAGCGTGCCATGCCCCCAGCGTCCGTCGACTCAACGCTCGGACTGGATCACTTATTATACAGGCTCATGCCTATACATTAGTAAGATAACACCACAGTGTAGTATTTTGAGTATCCTACTAGACCCTTGGTTAGTATATCCTGTCGGTTATTGTCTCCCATTCGTGGTTAAGAGAGTCGTTAGTGAAAGTTAACTCCATGTGAAAGTCGACTATTTCAGGCACTGGCAGGAGAATTGATTATTGCCTGGTCAGCCAAGCTATGAGGTAGGAAAACAAAGAAAATAATACTTAGCTTTCCAATTCCTACCCTGAAGAGTCATTTTATCGAAAAAAGGTTGCCCTAGGGTGAGGTTAAAAATAAAAAATCCCATCGGTTTGGCACTGAGGAACAAAGAAGTAGTGGAACACGTAAGGGCTCAGGGGAATTTCATACAAGCGGAATAGAATGGTGATGCCACATAGAATGTGAATGGAGTTGGCGACAAACTAGCAAAAGGGAATATGGAAATACTAACTCACGTCGAGAAAAAATTAGGGATGGGAAAGCGAAGACCTGCTAGGATTTGGTCCTTGAAAAGTGTCGCATAACCAGCAGGTGGCCTGTGAGGACGGTCATTTTCAGTTGGCAAAATTACATGGAGGGAATAGGGGTCATTGTAAGTAAAGCGAAAGACATCTAATTCTACTCTAGTGAAGTCCGAGATTAGTAGGGTATACCACAAAGCGGAAGCATCCATTGCGGATTGAAAAAAGAGGTTGATTCAAGAAGAGGGAACTCAGGAATAGGGGAAGAATAACGGGAAAACCAGGGACAAAAGAGAACGAAGAAGTTGTTACCAAGGTCACCAGAGAAGAAAATGTAGAAGCACGATGAAGATGAAGTGTAGGTATGTGCAAGAAGCCATTAGGTCATTTTACAAGGGGATAATGTGAAAATAAACCATACGATCATATAGAAATATGAGCCAATCATCAAGACTGTCAGATTAGAGGGTAGGTAGATCGTCGGTCATATAGAATGTCGCACATCAAATTTCTAGTCGGGGAAAAAAGTAAGTCTGATAGACACATGACAGTATTCAAAAGGGGACATTTATGTCATCAGAAAAAGACAAAATAATAGCAAGGCATGTCATCCTGGGGTCTTTTCGTGCATTTATGACGCATGCGGTCTATCAATATTCTGGACAGTTTTCCCTGTCCAAGTCCACTCAATTATAGCTGAGTAGATCTTCATAAGGGCAAAACGCCTTATCCTAGCTACCAAGGGAAGACAACGCGACAACAAGCCTAGCAAGTATTTAATAGCTAACCGGCTATAAGCCGCCTAGCTCTTAGATGGACGGCTATGTGTCTCCTGGCTCCTAGTACAACTTGATTGACACGTTGGGATTCCGTGTAACGTACCTATCTTTGAACATTTAGAGAATACAACTACCTGGAGGAGCATAACATCAATCGTGAAGAAGAACTAGGTCTCTTTGCCCGATCGACACTTGGAAGGACGGGGCCTTAACTCCATCCCTCGCAGTGGGCCAATGTTAACAAATATGTAAAAATAAGTAGTACGGATGTAAAAGATGAGCAACACAAGGTAAAAATTATTTATAGGTCGAGGTCTACGCCTGAGCGGGTTTAGAGTACAGGATCAATGAAAAGCTATTTAAAAGTGGGGAAGATTTCATTGGGGAGCTCACTCAGTAGTCATTCACAATCTAGAAAATCCTCAAGAGGTTCGGATGTCATTAATCCAGCCTCCTGTAGTTGTGTGATGGTTCCTTTTGCATCAATAAGGATCATCTAGTTAATAACATTGCTGACTTGTAAGCCGAAGTCGTGGGAAGTAAAGTAGGCGGTCTTCCTAGTTTCAATATGATCATCCTCCCTCGCTCGGTAGGTGGTCAACTCACCTTGGGACTTGGTTAACTCAGAGTTCGCCTTAGCCAGCTCTAACTTAGAAGCTGCCGCCTCAGACTTTGCAGCCTCCAGCTCAGCATGCAGGAATTCCAAGGCGATCCTCTGAGTGTCCATTTGTTATTGCTGGTTGGATACCCGGGGGTATTGACAGCTAACTCAGCATCCTTCGCCACTAGTGTCGCCAGGGTAGAAGCATGGGAAGTTTCCAGCTACTTCAATTTGTCAAAAAGGTTCTGGGGCGTCAAGGTTAGCCACCACTTAGACCCTCCTTGTGCTTTCCGATCGAAGCATGTTGTCGCTAGTTTTTAAGGAGGTTTCTAGTTTCCATGATAATTTGTCTACTTTGGGTCCTCCAAAGTAGACAGAGAGTCGTGCCTTATCACATCAAAATAAAGTTGGTGAGATATATGATAATTTGTGCAAAACGATCCTCCATGGCCCAGTCCCTCACTTTTCATGGGCACGACTCTCTGTCTACTTTGGGTCGGTCCCAGTATCGATCGGTCCTCTAGAGCCAATCTCTCACTTCTCATGAGCACGACTCCCAGTTTATTCCCAATCGGCCCAAGTATCGATCGAACAATCACCATGGAACAATATTGTCAGGGAATCACAACCACTCGTCAGAGAATAACAGTCATTTGTCAGGGAATATTCTGATACTCTACCACATGCATACTGCGAAACCTTCCTTCACTAAATGGAAGTTCATCGTACATCCTCCACCATCCGACATACCCTCACACCCAACATTCTCTGATGTCTCATTATTACGGAGATTATGAGAGATAATATAAAAAGGAAGATCCTCTCCGTTAGCTAGGTACGCTTACACAGATGCATCTACTACAATTTTACTTTTCCTACACTTTTCGTAGAGCATCTTTTTCTGACTTGAGTGTTGGAGGACCTATGTCATGGATCTCTTCTCTGGTTCTCCCTCTAACGCCCCCATGGGATCTCTCTATGGTGTGTGCATGTCCGTGTGTATCATTTTTAACGTCTCCTCCCTACTCCCCTCAAAGATCTAAAAACTTGCAACGCACCTTGGGGTCCAGGAGCTCAATCTTCTCTTTGTTAACTCTCTCACCCTGATTGTTGGTTTCTCATCTGACATAGATTTCGGATAGGATCAATGCACATAATTTTATACTTTCTTACATTTGTGCCATCCTTTTGCTCTGTTCATTTCTAATTTAATCGTCAAAGTAGTTACGTTAGAGACTTTTAGCTCGCTTCATAATAATTTCCTTCCCACTTTATTGATATTTATAGGACATTTCCAGAGTCATTCTGCCTCATCCAGATCACCAGTGGTCCATGGCTCACACAGGATCATATATAATAATAAAAAAAATTCTGTCAGTTTGATATTCAAACTAACTAAAATAATCAGAAAGAGCGAATACGATGGTAAAAAACATCGCCATCAATGTCTGGAATTAATTTTGTCACCTAGATATCAATTGATGATGTCCCTTCTTCTGCAGCGTCACCCTGCGACGCAGCATCTCCATGGTCTTGGCTAGGAATGCTTGAGGGAGCCTTTGCTATCCGTTTTCTTTAGCGCCGGCGTACGGCAAAGCCAGCACAACGGCCGACCTGGTGGATCCTTCTCCAGGTTTGGGATCCTCTGATGCTTGCAGAGAAGAGCCTCTTTGCTTGAAGAGCTGCACTAGCATGGCAACCCGCCGGAGCGGAGACTGATCGTAATTTAGCAGAGAAGGCCTCTGCTGCCGGAGGAAGAAGATTGAATAATGCAGAATCAAGGCTGAGAGAGAAGTGGTTCCGGTGATGAGGGACAACCCCGAGAAGATGCGGAACGTGAGCCTGCTTGATTCTGTGTCAGTATCGTTGTCGGCGCAAACCGTGGGGTACAAGTTCTTCTCCAGCTTATCCATCAGGGTGTTGTTCTGCATCACCTTCAGAATAGCCCTTGACACCTCGCCGACGAACGGTGAGCCTTTTGGAAACGCCTGTCGATATTTTTAGGCCATTATGAAATGAGAAGGTGAATCCAAACATCGAATTATATAGCTAGCTGGAATAAACGGTGAATTGTGCTTACAAATCCAAATCCACTGCTCTTGTAAATCGGCCCGACCATTTTGAAGTTTTTGTGGCAGTATTTGGCCATGAAGACCTTGAGGTAAGGCACCTCGTCGACAATGGCCGCCACGCTCCCGTTGATCAGCGCCTGGTGGTACTCCTCCGCCGACTCGTAGGGAATGATCTTCGATTCGTTGAATTTTAAACTCTGCAGCAGCCCCTGGACGAAGGAGTCCTTTTGGTACCCCACCGCGCTGCCGTCCTTCAACAGCTGGGCGACGTCTTCAACTGTCGGCGTCAGCTGCTCCACCGTGAGCATGGAGGTCAGCCTCGCGGTGTAATTGGCCTGCAGAATGAGCACGACGAAGAACCAGAAGACGGCGACGAGGCGGCCGGAGTTGGTGGCGAGCCGCTCCCGGTGCGCGAACACGAGGGTGGAGAAGGAGAAGTAGAGCACGGGGCCGACGCCGACTCCGTGGAAGTCGTCGTTGTGGCGGTGCTCCAGGAGCCAGATGGTGGCGCCTGTGAAGATGAAGAAGGCGGCGCTGGCGAGCCAGAGGCTGAGGGAGAGCGGCTTCAAGAAGGTCCACGCGCCTTTGCGGCGGGCGTCGCGGGTCGGCACCACCATCGCCAGGCCTGACTCCGTGAACGGCTGCGTGAAGTCAAAGTACCGCGTCCGGTTCTCTCGTATCGTCAGGTCGCCGACAACCGCATCCAATCTCTAAGATCGATATTCTAATTATCCGAACACACATCCAAAATTTTTTTTTAAAAAAAAATTACAGAATTAATCGAAAGATTACAACTGACCTGATGAGAGAGCTGGTAAACCATATCATCGTAAGTTCCATTGCTGCCCCCTTGCTCATTGCTAAACCTCTTGTAACTGAAGTTCACAGAGAGCTCTTTCATCGCCGCTTCAAATAGCTCAATGCAGTAGCCCTTTCGCCCAGAGCTTTCATTAATTTCTACAAATTGTTCGAAGCCAGGCTTCACCGGAATTCCCACCACCAGTTCGATCGGCCACTCCCATCCCTTCGGCTTTCTCCAGCCGCCGCCGGGCCATTCGACGCCATCACCGTCGGTCACATTCACATTACTTAAGGAAATGCCCTTAGTGGGCGACCATAGCCCAATCCTTCTCTTCCCACCATCCACCACATTAACAATCTCGTAACTTCCCGATTCCAACACTTGCCCATCCAGCCGGAATCTGCCACCCACGCCGGCGAAGCTACTGCTCAGTAACAAATCTCTCAGCTCCGGACCTATCAGGGACGCTCCAACTCTTCCTAAGTCGGTGGAATTGGTGGAACCGGACGCCATGAACGAAGAATTCAGAGATCCTCGGACGTCCTCTGCCGCCATGGCTAAAGCCCAAACTGTGTCGTACGCCCACAAACCGAACATTGTAACGTTGAACTTAAACTGACGATCTTCCTTCCATCTCCGATTCAATCGATGCAGCCTCTCGTTTTCTCTCACCGAGGGGGTCAAACCAATCACTCCTTGTATCGAATCCATGGCCGAAGAGCCCATGAGATCGACGATATCGGTTAAACTGTAGGTTACGATCCACACGTAGCCATTTTTCATCATGCCTAGAGATTTCGTGAGATTGAAGAAACCAAAGGCCAGAGAATAAGAGTACATGTGTACAATAAAAACTCTGGTTCTGTTTGCTCTGAGCTTGTCGAGTTCGGACGCAATTTGCTTGCCGGTGGCTCGAGGAGCGATCATGCTCCGGCAGCTGACAGGGACGTCGACTTCTTGCAGAGCATCGGTGAGGAAAGGCGCGAACGCGGCACCGTAGTCTGAATCCTCGAGGACAGTGACTGCTTCTCGCCAGCCGAAAGCGTTGACTAGGGAGGCAACGGCTCTAGCTTGCGAGAACCCGTCCCACGCCGTGTGGAAGAAGTATGGAGAGCTTCGAACTCGTGGCAGCGACGCCGAGAACGAGAGGACCGGGACCCGAGCTCTGCCACCGAGCTCCGCCACGAACTTGGCCTGGGTTGATGCTTGTGGACCGATCACGGCCTCTACTCCGACGTTCTGAAGCAGATCGAGTGCTGAATTCAATTCAATTCGACAGAGTTACAATTGATACAAATTGAAAGAATCTTCAAATCACGAACGGACAGGTATCACCTGCTGATGCTGCAGGGATGGCGCCTTCATCACTTGTGTCCCTCCAGTGAAGAGACAACCTGGTGGAGTAGTTTGGATACTCTGTGTAGAAGTCGTTGGCGGCCATGGCGATGCAGGTCCAGCTTACGTTGCCAATCCATGTGGACCTGTCCAAGATGACACCCACCTGCAAGTTATCATGAGCCGCTGCAGTTGAGGTCGGCAGCAAGCCGAAAAGCGGAAGAAGGAAAGGGAGACTGAGGATGCTCCTCATGCTCTCGATCAAACCAGAAACTGCGAATGCCCTCCTCCCTCTTCTATCTGCTATTGTTTGATCTTGTTTCAATGTCTGATAATTTTTTGCCGTATCCAAAAAAAAGTAGTTCTTGTGGTTCTAATTTCGATTTCGATGCATGATTTTATTTTCCTGTTAAACATGGGGGAAAAAAATCTAATTGGTCAAACCGTGTTGATAAATTCCAAAGACAAAACAAATTTAGTCTGCTACAGTCGACATCGAGAAGAAATTGCATAACGGTAATGGTATAATTTTATCAAGAAATTTACTCAAAATATCCCTAGTAGAATTTATTAACTTTTCAAATTTTAGCATTTTTGAAAGTGGCATTCATGTAAAAAAAATATTTTTAAATTTAATGAGTTATTTTAGACTATTAAATAGCCTTAGTTAAAATTGAATAGTTATTTATTTATTAAGCGTGATCTTTATATATATATATATATATATATAATCATTGACTTGTTACCTCAAATCGTATATGCAGGGGTAAGCCATAAAATAATAAAAAAATATGTTTGAAAACTATAAAATATATTGGACGCTATTACTTTCCCGTTTAAATGTAAAATTCTCAAATTCGCCAGCTAATTTTTATTTTATTTTATTTTATTTCTGTACTTTTCAAGCCATATAAAAATTATATTAAATTTTATTGAGTTTGTTAGACTATCAAATCGGTGTGACTAAAGTGTTTGATAAATATTTTTTTAATGTTTTGTATTCGTAAATGTATTTTCTAATATACTCCCTAGTGTTTAATATCTTTTTTAAAATTCCTTTTAAAATTTTAAAGAATGATATTTAAGTGGCCATTAAAAATAAAATAGATATTTTTATTTTAAATATTAAATATTTTAATAGCAAAATGAAATCTTAATCAGCGTTTTGATATTAATAAAACATATTTAAAATTATTTAAATGTTCAAGGTGTTGGCGTCGAAGATGATTAAACTATATATTTTAATATTTGAATAAAAAATAAGTTGGATTTTATGTGTGCATTCAGTATGATATCAAGAGTGAATGAATTTGTCACTCTGAGACTTGGTGCGATGGTAAATACAAGGATGAGTATACCAAACAAAGAGAGTTTGATTCCAACATAGCGAGCCACTACTTGATGTGATGGTAAATGGAAGGACGAGTATACAAAGTAAAGAGAGTTTGATTCCAACATAACGAACCACTACTTGGTGTAATGGTAAGTGAAAGGATAAGTTTCTGAAACTCTCTCTGAAACAAAGAGAGTTTGATTCTAGCGAACCACTCATGACGTTGAATCATCCCGTGGCTCATCTATATTTCTTGAATTTATTTAATAGTCAATAAAAAAATTTTATAGGATTGAATCGGTCAATCCAAAAATGAATGAAAGGTAGAGAGACACACTGTGGCACGCTCGCCCCCAGCGCAAAGGTAGAGAGACACATGGACTAATAAGAGAGTGAAATGAATGAAAGGTAGAGACACATGGACCTAATAAGAGAGTGAATGATGATTTAAGTTACATTAGCACTTTAGATATTAATAGAATTTAGAGAAACATAAAGTTTGACTTGGCATGACTAAATTAGTTGACTCCTGTGCCATTAGAAGCCTCGAAGAAGTTGGACCAGAGATGCTTCAAAAAAGGCAAACAATGTCTGCTGTTCTTCACTCTTATACGGCTTCAGGTCACCAAAATTAGTAGAGGACTTATGCTATCCAGTGTGATAGCTAAGCATTTTATAAATTAAGAGCATAATAAAGAAATAATGATATGTTTTAATTAAGGTAAATTAAGATTAACAATCACATTGAGAAAGTAGCAATGAAATCTAGAGGTGATTAAGAAGAGATAAATATATTATTTCCGGATTCGAATACAGATCAGGACATAAGTTGACAATTCATCACTTGGTTCTCTTGCCAGGCAAGTGCAAAGAGTAATGGCATAAAGCAGTAGAGAGAACCCCAGGACTCGTCAATTTTGAGAGATGCGTTGTGAATGCTGAGCCACTGAGCCAACAAACACAGCAACAGATAAGATATCTGTTTATGTCCAGCTGTTGATTCGGGTGTACATAGGATACGGTATTTTGAATCGAGAGAGCGGCGGAAGCTTTCTTCAGACGATTGTGTCTTCTGCAAAGGAAGAGCACAAGCAGAATCGTGCAGCAATATCGTGTTGCTTTGCCTGTTGGCCATCATTTATTAGAACAATTGGCATCTCTCATGGATTTTTGCCTGGCTATACAACATAGAAGGAATATGACCAGCATGAAAACTTAAATATTCTTCAAAGAAAAAAGTTGTGCTGTGTTGAGTGCAGAAATTCGAACAGACTCAGGAAAGCCCCAGCTCATATTCAGCAGAGGCATCTGGGTGGGTAATGCTTCAGGAGTTCTCGAAAGTTTTAGGATCATTCATGAAGATTTCTGATGTTGAATGCCTCAAATGAAAGGGTTGCTGAAACTGGCTAGAAGGAATTCAGATTCAAGAACATCTGGGATAGGTAAATCTCCCAACATCTTCATCCTGTAGATACCAAGATAAAGGAAAATAGTCAGATTTACAATCAAACAGGGCTTTCAATTCAGAAAAAAAGATGAATTGATCAAAGAAACCAAACATAAAATAGACTGAAATCGGTTATAAGAACCTGTATACTAATTGGAGGTTGTTCATTGGTAATTTCAGCCACAGGAACCAGATTATTATGCATGGATGTTGATGCATCAGTCAGCAATGTAGATTGATAAGGATCACTATCCTCGGGAAACCAAAAATCAGTGAGCTCCACATACTGCTCATTTTCAAGTTCTCGTAGCATAGAAGACAAGGCAGTTTCATTGAGAAGGTCTGTGGAAGGCGTGTTGCCAGAAATCAGTTCCTGAAAATATGGATTTTCCTCAGGATCTACCCAAGAAGTTTCATTGATATTCACATCAGGAAAGGCTGAATCAGAGATCTGCAAGATAATTGTTACAGATCGTCACACACAATAAGTAAACATGTATTTGATATAAGCACTGGAAGAACAATGTCAGATACCTTGTCATGAGCATCCTCTCTAGGCGGAGAGCTATAAAGAATCTCTAATATTTCATCCAGCAGTATTCCATCAACTTCAAGATCAGGGTCGGAAGATGTCTCACTGACTGTAGAAGTCATAGTTTGCTCAGTGACAGGATTAAACGAAGTAGTCTGAACACCTAAGGATTCTGGACAAAGAGAGAAGAAATCCTCAGTAGTTGTGTCATCATCATAATCCTCTTCATTAAATGGTGCACCATATTGCTCCCCAATTTTAGGACCTGAGCCACTTTTCTGGAAGATTTTGCAGATTACATATGCATCCTGTAGAGAAAAATGAGTGATGAGTTACATAGAAGAATAACTATAATCAGGCAACACTGAAAATGACACTTCAGAGCACAGAGTGTAAATGCAACCAGTATTTTTACACAGATGGTCTGCTTGAAGGTTTATGAAGCTATTTGGCAGATTATGCAGATGTAGGTCCTAGACAAAGGCCTCAACTATGACCAATGCTCAAATTAAGAACAGTTAATGTGTGATGTATTCAGTGCCTAATATCTGAGAAAAGTTGCTGCCTAGGATAGAATAGACATCTATAATTGTCCTGGCATCTATTTCATAGGTCACCATGCACAAGAAAGCTGTTTATGCAGTAAAAATCCAACAAGCAAGACAGATTTTACCAATTTGAAACTAATCTCAATTGATTGGTTTAAACTACTTAATAGGAGCCAACAGCTATAATCAGAAATCATCAATAAGAAATATATCCAAATAGAACAATAATTAAACATAGAAAACCTAAGTCTCGAAATACCTTTACGACAAACAAATCAGCTTCCTAATGTGAAGCATTGCAGTGCATCTGTACATCTTTTGTCTCATGTAGTAAAGTTCCTCCATTTGGCACCTATTCTACTGAACATTCCAATAATCCGAGAAAAACTTATCATCAACGGGAATAGATTCATGGATGAGTGAAAATTACGTGACACATGCCAATATGCACCTTCACGAAAGTCTAGTTCTAGTCTTGATCATTCTAGGATTTTCTACCTGTTCATCCCTTTTGAATTGAAAATTTGGTCTTATTGCTATGCATTGAAAATGTTCCTTTGCAATGCAGATTCGAAGACCCAATAAAAATAACATTTAGCCTATACATTGACCTTCCTAATGGTGGAACAATTGCATGGTAGGCTACAATGCTTACTTGGACACTGACACAAGGTTACTAGACAATACACTAAACAAAGAATGTTAACAGGAGCATATAATAGCAGAGCACTAACATTGTATAGGATACTATCAATTGAGAACATATCAGAAAGAGCATTAAAGATTGTTTAAATAATTTTGAAAATCAAGAACAACCTGAAAGAATCCAGCATCAACCAATTCCTTGCTTTCAAGTCTGTACTCATACATCATCCAGTCAGTCCTGTTGCCTTTAGGAGGCTTTCCTACATGAAAAACTAAAGATTTTCTCATTCCAATGGTAGAAGAGTTGTGAATTATAGCTTTATCCTTTCCAGTAGCTTTCCAGTAACCATTTTCAGTTGTGCGTTTTGCTCTAGAGCCGTTAGGATATTTTCTATCTCGAGGACAGAAGAAGTACCACTCCAGATCTTTGCTACGCAACTGAGATTTGTCTGTATATAAAAATAAGTAGCCTGCTTAGAAACAATGGCAATTTGAAGATAAAGGAAGAAGTATAGAATGGAATACGTATTCATGTATTTGTGTGTGTGATAAAAAACAAAGAAGATATGAGGTTACCTGGGAGATCCCACGGAGCAAATTTGTACAATTCAATTTCAGCAATAGCTTCAAAACGCAAAGGCTTTCCCATTAGTTTCCTTTTTAAGTAGTACCAAACAAGTTCAACATCAGTTGGATGGAAGCGGAAGCCTGGGGGAAGTTTAGTCTTGGCCATGATGATGTGATTCTTCACAGTATTACTAAAATGAGATTTGAAAAGTGATTTAGTAGAACTTATAAGGACCTATCCACAACTTAATGGCAATGACAATCTCAGCAATCTTAGAACTGGATGTTTCACGAGGTCTTTGTATATCTAATAAATCCAGTTTCAAGACAAAATCTCAGTATTTATCAAATCCAGTGGCGAAATATTATTCGATGAGAACACCTCAGCCGCCTACGGCATATAAACCAAAAGTTACACCAAAGAAACCAAGGATATTCCTTTCTGATGTCAAAATACATTGATAAAGAAGCAGAATCCTGCAAGTAAAATCTTAAGTTAGGTAACGTTCAACAATCATCTATGCTTCCAAGATGAAGATAAGTGATAAGAAAGAAAAGAATGAACTGAAAAGATTATTCCCAAGTGAAAGTGAGATGTAAGATTTACCAATAACAATACATTTATCTAAATATTTAAACATATGTACACTAATTATATTGAACAAAGCCTTGTTACATGTTTGTGACCAAGCTGAAAAATAACTTTAAATGAATGTTTGGAACAATGAGTGGAACCATAGCAACATAATATATTAAAGAAAACAGAACAGAACAGAAGAAAAAAAAAATCCTGCGAGACACAACCAAAGAGATGTTAATCACCAAATAAAACTGGAATGTATAAAACAGTAGAAACATTTAACAGGAAATAGAATCAGAGCTCTAACATCAAGAAAATAGAACGAAGTAAATTTCTTATATAGTCGATGATACACTATAAGAGATTGAAAATGAATCATAAATAATCAACTCGTGCTCAAAGAGATCTACTTTTCTGGATTTTGAAAGCATATATCCTGAATTCAGCTGAGAGACATAACTAATAATAAACCAGCAAACCTAAATTCTAATATGAGGTACCTAATCAACCCTCAGGTCAAAGACGTCTATGAATAGAAACTATTTTCCAAAATAGATCCAAACGATTTGGGATAATCATCACAAGCAACTAACGCTCGGAAGACTCAAATTTTACAAGCGTTGACTTCGAACTTAAAGTCAATCGATCAATTACTCGGAGTTAGCATGATTAATCAACAGATCTAAGAACATGCAAACTCTTTAAAGGGTTACCAATCTAAATCATAGCCAAAGCGACGATCGGTTAAGAAACGCCTCATAATAACCAGAAAAAAGG